>NC_091433.1:8385616-8712102 GCF_964237555.1 Oryctolagus cuniculus | reverse complement strand
AGTCTAAACTCATGAATTTTTCAACAAGTATTGTGCCTACAAAGTGCCAGGTTACACACTATGAGCTGGATATAACTGATAATGTGATATATATGATCCTTGACTCCTGAAGTTTAGATCTTCATGAAAGACAAGAGGTAGGTAGGGACTCCCTTTTAAATATGAGAATACTAGTAGTCAAGATGTGTATGTCCCATATCAAAGTACCTGGATTCAATTTTTGCCTCTAACTCCTAACTCCAGCTTCCTGCTAATACACACCCTAGGAGGCAATGTTGATGGCTCAAGCAGCTGCATGCCTGTCTCCCAAGTGGAAGATCTAGATGAGTTCCCAGCTCCTAGTTTTGGCTTCAGCCCAGCCCTGGCCATTTTGAGCATTTGGAAAGCAAACCAACAAATGGGAGCTCTCTCTCCTCCTCTCTCTCATAATAAATAATTTTAATTAAAATAAGTAAATAAATATGAGAAATTCATTCTTAATTATGTATATAACTTACCAGTGAGGAAAAATAACACATGCAAAAACAAACGCTCCCGCCAAAGGCTCCTGGTATAATTGCTCTTTCTGGCTTACTTTTGGGCTCCACTTCATTGTTTCTTGTAACCCCTTATCTCAGACCGGCAGCCTCCTGATTCTACCAATGATCTGCTTATCTCCTGGATGCTGTTGACCTCTGGGGCTCCATCTAATGCGTGAGGACTTCCTAAAGATGTCCTCCATCCCATAGGCCCTGGTAACTCATTCAGAGACTGGCACCCTGAGTCTGAAATAGAGAAGAGGGCTTCATAAATAATCTAGAAGCAAGCCAGACTTTCATGGTAGATAAACTTTACTGAGGTGGAGAAGACAGGGAAAAGGCACTGCAGGTAGAGGAAGAAGAAATAGCCTTGAACAGCCTGACGAGGCAGAACGCCATAAAAGGAGTGAGTTCAGGGAATAATGGGAAGATAGGCTTTGTTAATCCAAAGGAAATCCAAAATATTTATTTAAAGTTCATGTACCAAGTACTTTCCGGAGAATCATTTCGCTCATTAATCCTTATGACAATCCTCTTTCTACATAAGGTAAATAATACTCCTCATAATCAAGTGAGTGGCAGGCTAGTCAGGTGCAAGGTCATAGGCCAATAAGTGCCAGAGGAAGAATTCTTGCTCAAGTCTTTCTATCTCTACACCAACAGCTCCCTCTGCTCAGAACAAGCACAGAGGGATATGCGTATCTACTCAATACACAAGAGAATAAAATTTGTGGAAAAAGTAAAAATAGGGTCGGAGGAAAAAAAAGACAATCTTTACTAATTTGGCAACACTGCTTTTACCTGCCTTTGCCTGGTGTGCTGAGAGAAGATTCTGGGAGCAGACTTTTGTCGACAAATCCAAACTTTCTATTTGCCAGTGTAAAGAATATCCCAGATTGCTTCTACTTTGAGGGATGTTAAAGACCTGGTGATGGGTTCCTCATAGCTCCTCTATTTTCTCCTGCTGCATTTTTTGTATAGCTATATTTCCCCTATTCCTTTGTCTTTTTATGAAAATACAGCTTGTTGACTTCTTAATATCCACAGCCTCTCCTTAATCCTTGTTACAGACTCTCAAACTCATTCACTTACATCCACTCTACTCAGTAAAGCCAAGTGCATCATAGAAGACAGGATGTACTCGTAGCCTCAGCAGGTGACTACTGCTTGATCTAAGCCAAGTATGGTAGTTCTATTGTCATTAGCAGTACCAACTTGAGCATGATCACATAATACAGTCAGGTCAATGAAACATGCACGTTAATCTGCTGGGAAAATTCTAGCACAGAGCTCTTCACTCCTGAGGGGATACACAGAAAAAATGGTCTCAGCTTCCACTGGATATTATTCTATTTGTGATTCCTGGAACTGTGGCAGCCATGTTGGAAAGATAAGGGGACCAGGGTGAGGATAGATCATCCTTGTCAACGTGACAGTGTTGCTCTTGTCTGGTGTGTGAAGTGTTAAGAAGAGGCTCACTGCTGATTCACTGTGTGTCAAAAGTTTTCCTTAGGTGGTCCTGCAGCTAAGAACTTCTGAAGCAGAATATGGGCTACAGAAGAATGAGACAGAAGGAACACAATGTGAACATTATTAAATGGGCACTATGAAATATCCACTGAAAGAGGAAAAAATAATGGAATTTTTAAATTTGGGGGGTGTTAAATGTTGCGCCTTGGATAAAACACCATTCAGAAACTGGGACACAGAGATTATAGCTTTAATAGCATTAAAGCCAGTCAAAAGGGAATGAGTCACAGCCTGGGACACAGCTGTTATTTGCATATTTGTTGATTTTGTGTAAAGCCTTCACTCTAGAACAGAGGTCAGTGAACTAGTTCCATAGGGCCAAATCAAGCTCACTGCTTGTTTTTGAAAATAGTTTTATTACAACACTGTTAAACTCCTTTTGTTTACCTATTGTCTGGTTCTGAATTGGTAGCAGGAACAAAAATGAGGACAGCTGTCCCAAAACAGCCAGGACCTGATTAATAACTGACAGTTTATCTCATTTTTCTTCCTGCTTCCAACTTAGAAACACAAAAGGTCAAATACACACCCCTGACCAATCACACAGGATGTCTTATCTCCAGCCACTCCAGGCTAACAGTTTCCAGTCAGAGCAAGCCTGTAGGTTTCCCTTTTTTCTATTATGAAGCTTTCCCACTCATCTGACTGCCTTTGAGTCTCTGCTGAAACACAAGTGACAGTGGTTGAATTCCTTGAAACAGAAAGCTCTGAAGAAATGGGCTTTGCTTGTTCTCATTTGTTTGGTTTTCGTTTATGTCTATAGACCTGGGAGTTAAAGGATCTGAATCCTAATCCTGGGTCTGCCACACATTCCATATGTGACATTGAAAAACTCAATACCTGTTTTAAAACAATTATAGGGCCAGACATTGGAGTGGCAGCTAAGATGCCACTTGGAGTGCCCATATCCCGTACTGGAGTGCTGGGGTCCAGTTTTGGCTTTGCTCCATGCTAAGGAACACCCTGAGCACCAGCAGGTGATTACTCAGGTGGTTAGGTCCCTGCCACCTACAAGTGAGAGGGACCAGCTAGAGCTCCAGGCTCCTGGCTTCAGTCTCACCCAGTCCCAGCTGTTGTAGGAACTTGCACAGCAACCCAGCAGATGGGAGATATCTGTGTTTCTCTTTTTCTCTCTCTCTCTTCCCCTCTCCCGCTACCACCTCTCTCTCTCTCTCTCTGCCTTTCAACCACATTGGATTTTTTTTTAATAGTAGAGAGCATCCTTGAACATACTAATTTGGGGCCACTTATGCTGCAATGGCGATATTATTGCCATACCTGAACAATGAGTAAGCACAGAGGCAGCTCTGAGAAAGAAGCAATGGATGCATGGGACTCATATATCTAGTGAATGCCTACTATTGTTTAGCTAATAATTAATTATCTTTGACCACATTTAATAATGTCATTAAGACAATATTTCCCCTAAATCCACAAATTTCCTTCCCAAGCAAAGCTTTAAGCTACTCATTTCAAAATATGGACAAGTATTTCTTTGAAAATTCAAATTCAATTTCAGAAATGGCTCATCTGTTAAGGTAATGTTTTAATGGATCTGGATTCAAACAGAGCCCTTGACTTAAGCTCTCTTTTCTAAGGTTTCCATTAGTGAAATGATTTGAGCTGTTACAAAACACAGTCTAGTTTGTTCCAAGGATGCTTAGAGATTTCCACTAATGATCCACTTCTGAATGTTCTGAATGTCTTTCATCTTTTATAGAATACTTACTTGACTTATGTTGTGCAAAATAAAACACAAGTTGTACAGAACTTTCACTTTTAGTCTCACCAAGTGCTGTAAGTAATGCAGCTGTACTGGACAGCTCTACTGTCTATGCGCATTCAATAAATGTCCTTGTGTAAGTCCTTAAAATGTATATTGTTAAGGGACAGGCATGGTTGTACTGCAGGCTAAGTTTCTGCTTGGGATGCCCACTTCTCATACTGGAGTGCCTGTTCAGGTCCCAGCACCTCCACTACAGGTCCAGCTTTCTGCTAGTGCATCTGTGGAGTTATCAAATGATGGCTCAAGTGCTGGGGCTCCTACCATCCACATAGGTAACCATATGAAGTTCTTGGCTCCTAGCTTCAGCTGGCGGTTGCAGGCATTAGGAGAATAAACCATAGAAGATAACTCTCCCTCATTCTCTCTCTTTCCAGCTTTCAAGTAGATAAAAATCAATGAATATGTACACATTTTTAATGATAATTTTTAAAACAGTCCTTTTTTATTTAATAAATGTGAATTTACAAAGTGCAACTTTTGTATTACTGCGGCTTCCTCCCCCCACAACCTCCCTCCCTCCTGCAGCCCTCCCCTCTCCCACTCCCTCTCCCATCCCACTCTTCATCGAGTTTCATTTTTAATTACCTTCATATACTGAAGATCAACTTAGTATATACTAAGCAAGGATTTCAACACACTGCACTCACACAACCACACAAGGTATAGAGTATTGTTCAACTAATAGTGTTATCTTTAACTCTCATAGTAAAACACGTTAAGGACAGAGATCCTATGTGGGGAGCATGTACCCAGTGATTCCTGTTGTTGATTTAACAATTGGCACTCTTATTTATGACATCAGCAATCACCCGAGGCTCTTGCCATGAGCTGTGTAGGCTATGGAAGCCCCTTGAGTTTACCAACTCTGAACTTGTTTAGTCAAGGCCATATCACAGTGGAGGTTCCTTCCTCCCTTCAGAGAAAGGCACCTCCCTCCTTGATGGCCCGTTCCTTCCACTGGGGTCTTGTTCACCAGGATCTTTCATTTAGGTTGTTTTTGCCACCGTGTCTTGGCTTTCCATGCCTGTGAGACTCTCATGGCCCTTTTAGCCAGATCCGAATGCCCCAACGGTTGATTCTGAGGCTGGAGTGCTGTTTGGGGTGTTTGCCATTCTATGAGTCTGCTGTGTGTCCTGCTTCCCCCGCAGAATCATTCTCTCCCTTTTAATTCTATCCTTCATTATTTGCAGACACTGGTCTTATTTGCGAAATCTCTTTGACACTTACCCTATCTTTTTGATCGGTTATGTACTTATACTTATCACTTTACCAAGTGAGCTGGCATTGGTACATGCCTCTTTGGTAAGATTGAGTTGAAATCCCCTGGCACATTTCTAGCTCTACCATTGGAGGTGAGTCCGAGTGAGCATGTGCCAACCTGTATATCCCTCCCTCTCTTATTCCCATTCTTATATTTAACAGGGACCACTTTTCTAAAACAGTCCTTTAAAGCTTTAGGTTTCATGTGCAAAAAAAAAGTAATTTTAGGTGATTTTTTTCTTTTGATTTTCAGCTCTAATGCAAAGCTAATGTAAAATTGACAGGATCCCAGACTTTCCTTCTTTGCATAAGTTGAAAAGGACATTGGACAGTGCTGGGAGTCCTGGTTTCCAGTCTGGAACTCACACCTGACTATCTTAGTAAGCCCCAGAAAATAACATCACCATTTTGGAACCTTATTTCTTTTTCATACGCTAAGGTTAGATGCAAACTAAAAGTCTATGGTCAATTAGCTCCATGAATTTTAAGTACAAGTGAAAAATGACATTGTCCTGATGCTCACTGAATGGCTTCCATTTTGGAAAAGGCCTAAGCTTGTGGAATTTCAATAAGATTCACTTCAAGCAAGGAGCATTGAATTCAGAGTAGAATCTAGAAAGTCTTTGTTTTTCCTTTTTTTATTTTTTGGTTCAATTTTTTATTATAATTATTTTAATTAACTTCCCTGCAGGTGGCATTCCTGTCGTGTGACAGGTAAAGTCTACATTCCTGTTTCAGGTCCTTGCCTTCTACCTAGAGAATCCTTCAAAGTATAGACACATATACATTACACAGGGTAATAAAGTTTATTTAAAAGGTATGAGAAGCATGCACACACATGGCCATAGTTGAAAAGTGGAGTGGGCCAGAAAGGGAGACATATGGGGCAGGGAAATTCAGAGGCAGTGCTTCAGCACTCTGTCTCATTAAGTGCCCTAGCTCGTCCTTCTCTGCCAGAGAGAGAGCCCCTCCCATCTGCCAACCTCTTCTGAGGTTGGAAGGGGAGTAGTTACATGGTACCTCCCCCAGCTCCCAGGTGAAGGAAGATACCAACAGGTAGGCAGATAGGATTACATAGGATGGAGGAGGTGTGGATTTCAGTTCATGGTCCTCATCTACCTGCCTTATCCCACATCATTCTCAGACTCAACAATGTTTTATAAACATCATCAGCAAAGACCATCATGATTCAATGATTTTAAAGCTCATTGAGGGGATAGTCTTGACTCGGCCATTCATTAAGCAAGAACTGAGTTCAGTGTTGGGAAATGGAGTAAGACACAGCCCCACCAGAGTCCACAGGAATGGGAGAGAAGTGATTTGCAAATGAATAGACCACTGATGTGTGATCTTGCTGGAAAAGAAGAGGGTATAGTCTTGCTATTATCAGAGGCAGGGCAGTAGTTACCAGCAAGAAGCCTATATTCCTGGATTCCTACATTCAAATTCCCACTCTGCCTCTGTGTGATTTTTGAGAGCTATCTAAATACCCTATGTAGATTTTTCTTATCTGTAAAGCAAGGATAGGGGCCGGCACTATGGCATAGCGGGTAAAGCCGCCGCCTGCAGGCTGGCATCCCATATGGGCGCCGGTTCGAGTCCTGGCTGCTCCACTTCCTATACAGCTATGGCCTGGGATAGCAGTAGAGAATGGCCTAGGTCCTTGGGCAACCTGCACCTGCATGGGGAGACCCAGAAGAAGCTCCTGGCTGCTGGCTTTGGATCAGCACATCTCTGACCGTTGCAACCAGTTGAGAAGTGAACCAACAGTTAGAAGACCTCTCTCTCTCTCTTTCTCTGTCTGTCTCTCCTTCTCTCTGTGTGTAACTTTGACTTTCAAATAAATAAATTAATTAAAAAAAAGGATAATAGTAGAATCTACTTCATGGAACTTTCAGAGGATTAAATAGTCAACATATGTAAACCACTTCATACAGTGCCCATAAAATTCTCAAGTATTAGTCTTTTAATAATATTTGTTTATTCATTTATTCATTCATTCATTTGAAAGGCAGAGTGATGGGGGGAGAGAGAGAGAGAGAGAGAGAGAGAGAGATCTTTCATCTGCTGACTCACTCCCCAAATGTCCACATCAGGCCTGGGCCAGACAGAATCCAGGAGCTAAGAACTCCATCTGAGTCTCTGGATGGCAGGAGCAGTGGCAGAAACTCCAGTAGTTTGAGCCACTAACTACTGTTTTCCAGGCTCATTAGCAGAAAGCTGGATCAGAAGCAGAATATCCGGGACTTGAACTGGCACTCTGATATGGGATGCTAAAACTGCTGTACCACAATGCCTGCCCCAAGAATTAATAATTCTTAACTATCTATTGAGCATTGTCTGAACAATAATCGTCACTGAGGTAGGTGTCCTTATTCCCATTTTACAAACAAAGTAAAACTTGAACACCTTAGACAATCCCATGATTCATATTGGTCAGCTTGCGTCTTTCCTCGAGTGTTAGTGCTAAAATGTATACTGTACAATATCTGGAGATTATGAAGACAATGCATACCTTTGTTTTATTTTACCATTGTATGCTACTATTTCACATTATAATCCTTGGCTTTACATTTCCTAAGGTATAGTTATTGGAGAGCTATACTTTCAAAATAAAAGCAATGCAAATATTTTTGCTTCCTACAATAGAAATAACAAAACACTAGGAGGTTTACCTAACTGTGCAACAGTCTAAATTAATAATGAGGAAACAAAACAGCTGCCATTTATATGAGGATATAACAAGCATAAATAACGGAACATGCGAATCACAACCAACAGACTGCCCTGAAGAACAGCGTCTGAAGATCCTTTTTGGGAATACTCACTGCCTGGATGTAGCCATGCTCTGAGTTTTGTGGGGTTGCCCTGACTTCTAGCTGAACCCCGATTCCAGCTTCTACAAATTCCACAACTGGAGAATTTAAATGTTTAAATGCCAAAATTGAATATCCCTTCATGATTCACTTAAAAAACAGAAGTGCATGGCATTCATTTGTGGCAAAGGAGGAAGGAAAAGAAGGCAAAAAGGCCAACAGAATTTTGTATCATCCACCAATATGAACTGAAGAAAAAATGCTCTTTTTCTGGTTTAATTTTTCAAAGTCCAGGGTACAAACCTGATTATGTTTGTCTTTTCTTCAGTGGTGTTCATAAACTGTGTGAGGCCATGGTCACACCAAATGGTGAAATCCCATCTGACTTTATCTTAAGATTCCTGTCACTTCCACTTCACTGACCATTGAGCAGCTCCTAACTGGGGTCAGAGTGGAAGTTCCTCTTTCATGGTCCCCTCTGGGGTGATAGTGTCAGTAAAGTAAGACAAAGGCATGTCCTGCCTTTCCACTATCACCAGGTAAAACTTGCAGCAGGTGTCTGGAGTCTTGAAGTGAGTCCTTGTTAGTGCAGTATCCTACCACTGAGCTACTTTGGGACCTGCGCAAGAAAGACACCAGCCCATTCAGAGGTGCTCACCACTCTTGTTACACCGTTAAGAGCTTCTGTGTATCCTGATTTGTGTACTAGCCAAAGCTCTGTTGTCACATTCCCTGTCTACTCCCTCCAGTTTCTATGAGTTTGCCTGGTCTGTCTCTTTTGGCTGTTAATACAAATAATCTCCCCAAGTAATAGATATATCCCTTTGTGTTAGTTCATATCAATATTAATTCCAGCCTAATTCTTGGCAACTCCAAAATAGCATGCCTACCATCTTCTGCCATTAGTTTATTTTATTTCTTATGCTGTGCTCATTTGTATGAAGAATCTGAGACCATAATTCTGATCCTCCTCTAAAATTGTTGTTTGTTATAAGTCCCCGGACACATTCTGCACTTCCATCCTTCTCTCTTGTCAGACTTACTAGTATCCAAAGCAATTATTTTCATTAATGTTCCTCCCTACCCATCTGCATTAGATCCCTAGGGCTGTTGAAAGGAAGTTCTACAAGCCTGGAGGCTTAAAATGACAAAAAAAAAAAATTGTTGTCTCACAGTTCTGGATGCAGGAGTGTAAATGAGGGTACCAGCTAGTTTGAGTCCTTCTTCAGGCTCTGAGAGACAATCACTTTCACACCCAGGCTTCTGATAGCTGCCAGAACTCTTTGGTGCTGCTTGGCTCACAGATGCACCCCTCCAATCCCTGACTGCCCCCTCATACATTGTTCACTTTGTGTCTTTGTGTCTTCACAGAGCCTTCTTATGCGTACACCAGTCATAGGACCCAGGGCTACCCTAACTTTATTAGTTTCTAGTTCTTAATGAACTTAATCTGCAAAGACCTTATTTCCAAATAAATCACATTCACAGGAACAAGGAGTAAGACTCCAATATATCTTCTGGGTAGATATTCAACCCGCAACACAGCCATATTCACTTCAGTTTCCTGCATTTTTGATCAGCTGAACTTCAGAAAAAATAACTTGTTCTTCATCACCATCTCCTCCTTTACTCAGAATGTGACACGCCCCACTGTCACAGCCAGCCTTCCCCTTCACACACCTACCTCTCCATTCCAAGATCAAAGTGTTTTTTTTTTCAGAAGAGACAATGAAAACCAACTTGTGCACTCAATTTCTCCAGTTTTCTGGAGACCCTTCCCTGAAGGTGCTAGTCCTCCACATGTAATTAGAAGCAACTGATAATAAGTAAGTCATAATCCATTTTCTGTTGCCATAACTGAATACCACAACCAGAGTAATTTATAAAGAATAAGTTTATTTGGTTCAAACTCTGGAGGCTGGGAAGTCCAAGGGCAACAGCTTCTGGCCAGGCTTTAGCCATTCATGAGAGTGAGTCCTTCATGACCTAAATACCTCTCAGTAGGCTCCACCTCTCAACACTATTTGATTAGGGGTTAAGTTTCCAATGCATGAGCTTTGGGCAACACATTCAAACAATCGCAGTGTAGTAAGTTCTTGGTCACCCCCAGATATACCCATTATGAAAAAGACATGCTCCATTTAGTCAGGGTGAGTGGTAAGAATGAAGACTTAATTGGGCAGACCTGGACATAGATAAATCTTTTTCTGTACTACCAATGGTGTAAACTTAAATGAGATACCAAGCCTCATTTTTGCCTCAGATTTCACACTCACAAAATGCAGTGACTGACAATACCACTCACAAGATTGTTGTGAAAGTTAAGATTATGTGAAATGCTTAGTGTGATATATTTTATGGGCTGAATTGTGTGCCTCCCACAAATTCCTACGTGGAAGTCTTCACTCCAACACTTCAGACTATGAAAGAAGTGATTAGGTTATAATGAGGCTGTTAGCGTCAATCCTAATCCAACCTGGTTAGTATCTATATAAGAAGAAGAAATTTGAACACACAGGAAACCCAGGGGTGTCCACACAGAGGGAAGAGCATGTGAGGACATAAAGAGAAGGCAGCTATCTAAAAGTCAAAGAGAGAAGCCTCATGAGAAGTCAGACTTGACTCTGCCTTAGTCTGGCCTTGTCACCTCCAGAATTATCAACAAATAAATTTCTGTTGTTTTAGCCACCCCATCTGTCTTCTTTGATATAGCAGCTTTTGTTACCAGAAAACTAACACAGGGTACAATACCTAAAAATGCTGGATTGCATCAACTATTATTGTTTTGAGTACTAAGATTAGAACTTTTGCTGGACCTGTACCTCCCAAGATGGCAGCCATTGGCCACACATGCATACCATACACTTGACAGGTAAATACTGATAAAGAATGGGATGGAAGAGGGAGTACGAGATGGGATGGTTTGCGGGTGGGAGGGTGGTTATAAGGGGAAAAACCACCATAATCCAAAAGTTGTACTTTCGAAATTTGTGGAAGGAAGGAAGGAAGGAAGGAAGGAAGGAAGGAAGGAAGGAAGGAAGGAAAATACTGTTACATGTAAAGTCCATAAAGGATTTCAAAGGCTTAACATAAACATGTAAATAATCTCATTCATAGCTTTTTTGGCTATGAATGTACTTTGTGTACACTGAGCTAAATTGGATATATTATTAAAAGGAATCCCATGTGGTTCTTTTTTTCTAGTGGGGTTAATAGAACATCTGAAATGGCTGGAGTGGCTGGCATCCTATTTCCGATAAGCAGCACTGCTCTAAAGTCTTTAGTGGAAGTGATCCACAGCTCCACTCTTGACCCCAGGGCCAACAACAATGTTCTCTTCTCTGCAGTTCTTGGAAAACCTCCCTCTTGTACCAAATATGGTGAAAGGTGCAGAAGCAGTGATATTTAAGACATTCAGAGATGAAACACAGCTCCTGCACTGACTTGTCATACGATCTGAAAATAGTAACACAACTTCTCTGAGCCTCCAGGTTCCCCTCCTATAAGTGAGAAGATGCACACTACTTCAAAGGTGAAGACACATGCGAAGTTTTCATACTGTCCCTGGCACACAGTGGGTGCAGGCTATAGGATAAATGCTTTCATTCTCATGAAATTTGTATGTTGAAATCTTAACCCCAATGTGATGGTATTAGGAGGTAGGATCATTAAGAGAGGATAAGAGCCTCATGAATTATATTAGTGCCTTTTATGAAAGAACCCAGAGGGCTCCTTCACCTCTTCTACCATGTAAAGTTAGAGAAGGAATTCATCACGCATGAACCTTGAAGCGGGCCTTTCCCAGACACCAAACCTGCCAGCACACTGTCCTGGACTTCCCAGCTTCTAGAACAGCGACATGTGCATTTCTATTGTTTATAAGCCAACCGTCCTATTGTATTCTTATCATCCTGCACAGGCTAAAACAGTGTGCAATAAAAGTTGGCTCCTATTGCTAACCTCCTGAGACACAAAAGGTCCCTTTATGCTCTGTGACAATGCATCAGGTAAAAACTCCTCCTGATGAGATCAGGTAGAAAGACAAGGAGAGGCCCATGCTCTGAACATAGACCTCAAGCTTATCTGAAACCTCACTGGGCTCCATTGCTTTACTGTGACCTTTTTCACTTATCTTAGCTCAGGTGGTTCTGGTCTTTGAGCTGTACTTCCTTCTTCCATCAGAATCCAAACATTTTCAAGACTTGGCTAAAATTCTACCACCTTGATGAAAACTTCCACTGGGAATCATCTACCCTTTCTTGCCACAACCCATGATCCAGAAGCAGAGTCCAGATCTCCCTCAATTTGCTTTCCATGTGTTGCTGAGCAGAGCCCAGCAGATAAAAATCTTCGTGGGATGAAGTAAAGTGAACGTAAAACTGCAGCCTGGAGTTCAGATGGAAGTATGCCAAGACATTGTCTGCTTAGGAAATGGCTTTACATTTGAAAATTTGGCAAAATCAAAACAGGAAATCCTTACAACTTGAATTTCAAATTCAATTATGTTCATAGGAATGAAACTCTCCCAACTCTTCCAAGAAACATCTTCCAGGCATCCTGGGGAAAAGGCACCTCCACCAGTGACCCAATCCTCAGTCTCTTCTGAGTGAGGAAGAAATCAACTAGTACTTGAGAGGAATCATGGGGGCAACCAGAGCCTTGGTAATGTCTGAGGAGCTAGAGATCCAGAGCTGAAATTGTTTCCAACAGCAATTCAGACAAAAACTAAAGAAATGTTAGGTTTTGTCAGAAACAAGCTGTGAGTCTCCAAAATTCAGCAGGTACTGCTCACAAGCATACACTGAGGTCCTGGGGACCCAACCTAAAGGCGGGAAGACACTGTGCATCATGGATAAGAGCTAGTTCCCATAACTACATGGCCTGCACTCAAATCTCAGCCCCAATGTTTACAGACTGTGAAAACTTGGACAAGTTACTCTTTCTGGACCTGTTTCCGTTTGCCCATAAATAGAGTCTTACAAATGAATATTAACTGTCATTTTCATGTACTAGACATTATGTCAAATGTGTTTCATGCACTGCATGACGGGATTAAAGAAGTTAATGTATATAAAGTGCCTGATTCAGAACCTGGTTGCTGTGGTCTATGTTTATGTCCTAAAATTGTGTTGAAATTCTAGCCTCCAAGAGTGTTAGGAAGTGGTGTTTCTGTAAGGTGTTTAGACTGCAGGGAAGTCCTCATACTGGGATTAGTGCCCTTACATAAGGGGCCCAAGAGAGGTCCCCACTTCTCCCACATGAGGATTTAGTGAGAAGCCACCATCTTATGAACCAGAGAGCAGCCCTTATCAGCCACCAAATCTGATGGCACCTTGATCATGGGCTTTCCACCCTCCTGAAATTTAAAAAATGAATTTATAAGCTATGCAATTTGTGGTATTTTCAGAACCAACGGCAAAAGGAAGACCTTTCTCTCTGTCTCTCTCTCTCACTGTCCACTCTGCCTGTCAAAAAATAAATAAAAAATTAGCACCGTGAAGTAAGGTGTTGCTATAACAAACACCTACTAATATGGAAGCAGCTTTAGAACTGGTATGGGTAGATGCTAAAGAACTTTGGAGGTACATGCTAACAATCACACTTCTATGAGCAGACTGTGAAATGTGACTTTTTAAAAGGGTACAGAAAGAAAAGGGGAATACTATAAGAGAGCTTGAAACTTCTTAAAGAATACTGAAGTGGTCATGAACAGAATGTTGGTGGAAATATGTACAGTAAGGGCCATTGTGATGAAGTTTCAAACATAAATGAGAAATCTGCTATTGGAAACTGGAGTAAAAGCTAGTTGTCTTGTAAAATGGCAAAGAACTTGGCTGAACTGTGCTTGTGTCCTTTTTATGGAAGTAGAAAGTATGAATGAAGGAATTTCTCAAAAAAAAAAAAAGGTGAAAGTGCAGCATGGCTCTCTCTTGCATGCTCATGGTAAATACAAAAAGATAAAAATGGTTTAAAGATAGGGAATCAGAACTTAAAGATGTGAAAAATTCAGTCTATCCATATTGGGAAAAAAACAAGTGTATTCAAGAAAAAGCAGAGGTTGCCCCAAGTGATCTTTTGATAAAAAGATTCCTATAGATTGTCTAGGACTTGTTGTCAAGTCAATGGGCGAGTAACCCTGTACACATTCCAAAAGTCATTAGGGCTGCCCCTACTCTTAGGCTCAGAGTTCCAGGGCCTGGAGGACAGAATAATTTCAAAGACAAGGCTGCAGGCACCCATAGGACATTGGTACTGGCTTTCTGACACCTCCTTACATTGCAGCACAGTACTCCTCAGCCACAGCATTTATGGTTCCATTTGACCCACATTTGATACAGGCCATAGTGGCCACTCATTAGAAGGCTCAGATAATAAACCTTGGCAATATTCATGAGGTGCCATTTCTGCCAGCACCCAAAGTGCCTGAGCCATGGGGCATAGCCCCTTCAACCTGGATTATCAGGAGTGCAACTTCTTAGGGCCTCAGGCACGTTACCCACAGCAGGGCTCCCTAAAGCAATGGAGGCAGGACCTAGAGGCAAAGCCTTGAACCAAAGATTACTCACAGGTCTGAAGTTATCTCCCTTTTGGGATGCTTGTCCTTGCCTATCTCACCATCATGTTATGAAAATGCATAAGCTTGAGGCTAGCACTGTGGCATAGTGGGTAAAGCCGTCACCTACTAGCCGGCATTCCATATGAGCACCAATTCAACTCCCAGCTGCTCCACTTCCAATCTAGCTCTCTGTTATGGCCTGGGAAAGCAGTAGAGATGGCCCAAGTCCTTAAGCCCCTGAACCCACGTGGGAAGACCCTGAGGAAGCTTCTGCTCCTGGCTTCAGATCAGAGCAGCTCCAGCTATTGCAGCCAACTGGGGACTGAACCAGCAGATGGAAGACCTCTCTCTCTCTGCCTCTCCTTCTCTCTGTGTAACTCTTTCAAATAAATAAATAAATCTTAAAAAAAAGAATGCATAAGCTGATTGATTTCATAGGCTCACAACTGGAGAGAAATATGTCTCAGAATGAACTGTATCTTGAGTCTCATTCGTATTTCATATCTAAATAATATCACATTTAGATAAAGCTTTTGACTTAGACTTTACAGTTGATATTGAAATGAGACTGTTGGGGCTACTGGGTAGAATTAATGTGGTTTGCATGTGAGAATGACATGAATTTTGGGGAATCAGGGCTGAATGCTATGGCCTGAATATACCCTCCCAAAATTCATATATTGAAATTCTAGGCTCCCAAGGTGATGGTATTAGGAGGTGGTACCTTTGAGAGTTGATACTGAGTCATGGGGAAAGAACTCTTACAAATGGGATTAATAACCTTATAAAAGAGGCCCAGGAGAGACCCTTGGTCCCTTCTACTGTGTGAGGACACAGTAAGAAGGTGTCATCAAAGAGGCCCACAACA
The DNA here is from genome assembly GCF_964237555.1 of Oryctolagus cuniculus. Taxonomy (NCBI): domain Eukaryota; kingdom Metazoa; phylum Chordata; class Mammalia; order Lagomorpha; family Leporidae; genus Oryctolagus; species Oryctolagus cuniculus. The sequence continues at coordinate 8,696,768 of NC_091433.1, read as the reverse complement.
GACATTGAAACTACCAGAACCTTTTTCTTGGTCTTTTTAGTCTCTAACTGTGAGAATGAATTTCTGTTGTTTATAGTTACCCAATCTAGGTATTTTGGTATAGCAGCCTGAACAAATTAGACATTGGCATAGTGTACATTATAACAAGTCATGTGATCCACATCAGATTGCCTGGGTTTGATTCCTGGCTCTGGTTCCTGACTCCAACTTCCTGCCAAAGCTGACCCTGGGAGGCAGCAGTGATGGTGCAAGTAACTGTACTCCTACCACCCACACAGGACACTCGGACAGTATCCCCAGCTCCTGACTCTGGTGCCAGCCCAGTGCTGGCTGATGCAGATTTGTGAGGAGTGAAACCAGCAGACAGGAGGGCTCTCTCGCTTGCTCTTTGCCTGTCTCTCCCTCTCTCCCTCTCTGCTTCTCTCAAAAAGACAAAAAATTTTAAAAAGGTAATTGTGGTTGTGGCCTTGTTTTTGTTGTTAAGAAAGACATCTTGGGGCCAGCATTGTGGTATAGCAGGTAAAGCCACCACCTATGACACCAACATCCCATATAGGCACTAGTTCAAGTCCTGGGTACTCTACTTCAGATCCAGCTTCTACTAATGGCCTGGGAAAAGCAGTGGAGGACAGCCCAAGTGCCTGCACCCCTGCACTCATGTGGGAGACCTACAAGAAGTTCCTGGCTCCAGGCTTCAGCCTGACCCAGCCCCAGCCACTGAGGCCATCTGGGTAGTAAACTAACAGATAGAAGATCTCTCTTTCTGTCTCCTCCTCTCTCTCTGTAACTCTTGACTTTCAAATAAATAAATCTTCAAAAAAAAAAAAAAAGACATTGCCATAGTCTGTGGACATATGGTTAACAAGTTTTCATTATCAGAAAGCTGAAGCATCAGCTTTGTCCTTGACCAACCGTATGACCTTTGCTAACCTTCTGAGGCATCTAGCCTCTGTTTCTCTGATCTCTCAAACATGCATAACAAGCTTTGTATTACAAGGTTGCTGGTGACCTCCTGTGGAATACTGAATGTGAAAGGCTGTGAAACTTGCTGTGTTGTGTGTGCGTATGAATGAGATTCTTCTCATTTCTGCCTCCATCAGAGTGAACAGCACGACTTAATGTTTAAAAGAAGAGAAGAAATATCCCCTGCCTCCCTAGGGGTAAAAACACTGTCACATCATATGCAGGAGGTCCAAGCCTTGTACCCTTCAAAATCAGGGGACACCAATAAGCTGCATCCTAGGAAGGTCAACACAGAAGTAAGTAGACCAGATGTATTTAGCCAAATTGTCACCTCTAGGAGCTGTCACGCCACTCTGGCTTTGTGGAAAGCATCTAGGTAGAAGGTAGCTGTAATACAACAAAAACATTGTGGCCTTCACCAAACAATGGTGGGTGAGGGTAGGGCAAGCCAAAGGCAAAGCATGGGTTCTAGAGACACATAAAAGTACACACATCTGGCCCCTGCTTAAATGTCACCTCCCATGGTTCTTCTTTCTTAACCATGCTGTTTACAATAATTCACCCTTACTGGTAAATTTCTAGCTTTCTTTCTCATTTTCTTTGTATAAGAGGTAATAATTATGCAGATCTTGTAGTATGGAGTAGGAATTAAATGCATGATACAGCTAAATGTTTAGAACAGCATGCTGTATATAGTATTCAATAAATATTGGCTAGTATTGTTGAATTACTATTTCATTCTAGCATTAATAAAATTCTGAGAGTGTTTTCTTGGTTATCTATTTACATAGTTGCTATCTGACTAGATTTTTAACCTCTATAAGAAAAGGCTTAGGTTACATCTTCACTAATCACTTAATACATATCAACTAGTTGGATGAATGAGTGATTCAATGAATGAAGAAAGCAGAGGGCAACCACCCTACTCAATAGACTGCTTGTCTCCTGTATCCCAAGAGTAGGATACAGTATCACTGGGATGCAGTTACTTATCAGAATTTTAGGCATGAAGAAATAGTGACATTGATAAAACTGAGTGATTTGTCCACACAAGAATGGGGATAAGCAGAAGATTAACACTGAACCAAAAGCTGACTCCACGCCAAACACTAGGTGCTCATTGATGTACCCAGCCTTCTGGTCATTCATTCCACAAATATGCATTAAGTTCCTGCTCTGAACCATCTATTTGGCTCCCCAGCCCTGACCTCTAATCCTGAATCGCATCCCACTATATTGCAATATCAGTAAATCCATAAGAAAGCAAGACTTGAAGCAGACCTCACAGTGAGGAAACCGCATGTAACCGACCCCCACTGGCAGGCCCAAGGCCCTGGGTCTTTCCTCCCTCTGACACTTGATTTCCTCTTGGATAACTATCATAGCCAGAAAGAAATTATCCTCAAGGCCAGGATATCTGGGTCCAAGCGCAGCTTGCAGCTTTGTTTGTTCCGGTGAGGGTGTGATAATCGCCACCACAACCAAGATTTGCTGTCCATGACTTACCATTCATTTCCTAATCAGTCATCACATTCTGATCTAGTTTAATGCTGACCCATCGTATTCCATGCCACATTCCACAGCAGAAGCTGCTGCTTTTATTGTGGGAAAGCAATCAGCTCTCTGCAGACCACATGGGAACTAAGGATTTTCTCCCTTGTTACATAGCAGTTACCATTTTGTTCAAAGCTTGTTTCCCTCCTCTTCTGTGCTCTATCCCTCCACGGTACCAAGAAGACCTCAGTTACTTGAAGACTGAAGTAGCTCAATATCTAGGCTACTATCCAGCTTAGTGCACTGCCCTTTTTCCCTCACCCACCTTAAAATCACTCCCCATCACCACCACCACACACACAGCACAAGGCAAGCATGTACGTGAACATGTGACCTTAGACAGTTCACATCTTTCTAAGCTTCCATTTCATCAACTGTAAAAGGAGGGCTCAATTATCCCTTTCTATTCAAAACTGCACAATTCCAACTTCTCCATAGAGTTGGAATTATAAAATGTCCACTACAGGCTCCCCATTTTTCAATCATTTTAGTGCCATTGATGTGGGCAAGGGGTGTACTAATTTTCACTCCAGACTCTTATCTTGCACAAAAACAAGCATTCTAAGTGCTGACATGCATAATGTGTACAAAGTGATAACAAATTTTATTCAAAAGCTGAAGAAGTGAACACACCTATACACGTGAATATGGGTTGCCCCACATGGAGAAATACCCTTCATGAATGGGCAGTGGGCCAGAACATCACCTAAAAGGAGGAGGGGCGGGGAAGGAAGGAGAGGGCCCCTGAACAGTTCCTCCAGCCAGGTCTACAGTGGAAGAGAGAGGAAGAAAGACAGAGAAAGAGCTTCTCCCAGTTGTTGGCCTCCTTTATGAGGTGGGGAGTGGAAGCCACCTGGTGAATTAAATGGAGCCTCTACAAGTTTCATGTGGAGCTCAATATCCACATTTTCATGGCTTCCCCCGACAGGTCCGATGAAGCAGATGCATCCCTGGAAAGAAGAAGTTTTGGTTGATAAGTAGGATAGAATTACATGGGGGCTTGTGGCTTCCAGCTCAGCAGAACTAACTAGCTGCCTGACTATCCCGCTTAACCATTGGCATCATTTTTGTCACTTCTCCATGCCACTATCTTATTAATGACTCAACTATTTTTCTTTACATTGACTTTTTTAAAACTTAAATACATATATTTAAAAGATACTCTTTTTTTTTTTTTTTTTTTTTGGACAGGCAGAGTGGACGGTGAGAGAGAGAGACAGAGACAGAGAGAAAGGTCTTCCTTTACCGTTGGTTCACCCTCCAATGGCCGCTGTGGCCGGCGCACCACGCTGATCTGAAGCCAGGAGCCAGGTGCTTCTCCTGGTCTCCCATGCGGGTGCAGGGCCCAAGAACTTGGGCCATCCTCCACTGCACTCCCGGGCCACAGCAGAGAGCTGGAGTGGAAGAGGGGCAACCGGGGCAGAATCCAGTACCCCGACCGGGACTAGAACCCCGGGGTGCTGGCGCCGCAGGTGGAGGATTAGCCCTATTGAGCCGCAGCACCGGCCAAAGATACTTTTCTCAAGGGGCCAGCTCCATGGCTCACTTGGTTAATCCTCTGCCTGTGGCGCCAGCATCCCATATGGGTGCTGGGTTCTAGTCCTGGTTGCTCCTCTTCCAGTCTAGCTCTCTGCTGTGGCCCGGGAGGGCAGAGGAGGATGGCTCAAGTGCTTGGGCCCCTGCACCCACATGGGAGACCAGGAAGAAGTGTCTGGCTCCTGGCTTCGGATCGGCACAGCACCAGCCATAGCGGCCATTTGAGGAGTGAACCAATGGAAAAGGAAGACCTTTCTCTCTCTCTCTCTCTCTCTCTCTCTCTCTCTAACTCTACCTGTCAAATAAATTTAAAAATAAACAAATAAAATACACTTTCCTCACCACCATAAACAGAAAACAGTAATTATTTGCCATAAAAATAATCACCCCTAGAGGAAAATAAAACAGCATCAAGTAATTCTGGGTGGCATCGCAGGCCTGCCCAAGGATGCAGGTGGCTGTGGGTCCCTCTGTTGAAATGGTGGCATAGCAAGAGTTAAGACATGCTGACGTCCTACTAGCATCAAAGGAGACCCTACTCAGAATTGAAAGGGGCCACAGTCTGGCAAGGGGCATCACTGTTATTTAATAAAGAACCTGGTGCCACCCAAGATCATCCCCAAGAAATGCCTTTATTATGGTTCTTGAGTCTGTCTTGTAATTAGTTTATCCAATGCCCCAAATTGCCACTGCTGACTTTTTTCCATCATCTTCACCTGCAGGCATTACCAGGAAGATAGGATGAAAAAAACAGCAATACCCAGAAACACACAAACTCACAGCACAAAATGCTTCAAACCAGTTTCTTGATCAGCATAGTGCCTTCCCAGGCACTTCCCCAAGTCTGCATCTCTAGGAATCTCTGACCTTGAGCTGTTCCTGTGTTGCTGCCTTTTCCATCAGAACTGCTACACTTATAGAACAATGGTCAGCTTCCACTGAGCATTTGGGGAGCTCTTGAAACAGCTTTTCTTTCTTACATTTCTCTCTCTGTAGGCACAGTGTGGAGTGGGGAGCAGGTGCTATGCCCTTGTAAGAAAGCAGGTCTAAAGACTGGTTGGTGGAAAGAAACTGTCTTCTGATTATTTAGTGTGGTGTAGGGAGGAAATGTTTAGATGTTTCAGCCTTGAATGCAATCTGGCTTCCAACTTCAATTCTATCATTTTCTAGCAACGTGAAGCTGTGCAAGTTGTTCAGTCCCTTGAAGCTTAGCAAAATGGCTCTAGTGACACACACTTCGCCATGGTGTTGTGAGGACAGAAGGAGTTACAGCAGGCACAGTGCCAGGTGCATAGATAAACACTCAGCCAATGCTATGCCTCTTCCTCTTTTGCCTTTTTTCTACTTTGGCAGGTCCAAAATCCACTCTTTTTGTTTGTTTGGTTGGTTGTTTGTTTTGCCTTCCAAATTTTGAGTCTCATCTGCAAAATGGAAAACTAAGCTGTGAATTTCCATAATTTGAGTTTTGTTTTCTGTGACTTGATGATGGCAAGTGATGTATGGGAACTGAGTGGAATGACAAGGAGGGACAGAGAGAAGAGGGAAGAAGGACTTTACATCAGCAAACTCAATAATCAGCTCCTTTTGAAAAATCATTAGCAGCCTGCTGGAGGCTTCAAGTCCCCTAAAGATCTTTGAGATGAGAGAGTAAAAATGTGAATCTAGAAAATGTGGTGTATTTTGTACATAGGTTTAAATTAGAGGATTCTTTGTTGGTTTTGCATATAAAGTTGGGAAGATAAAACTGCAAAGAAAAACAGTAAAACACCTCCCCCTGCTGCTTGGATGGTGAATAGCAGCATAGATACAGAAAATCTCCCAAGAGTGTTAAAAAAAATCATACCCAAATGACCCAAATGTTTGCAAAACATTCATAATGTACAGGTATTTGAATTTTGTGGCATGCACTTTTACATCTGAAAGGTAGTAAAAATGATCACAGAATATTATTACAATGATTAAGCTCTTCACTGAGCATTTTATTGTTTATTTCTTTATGGGAGCAGGAAATATATCAACTTGATGCTAAAATAATATAAAATTACAAATCAAAAAGTCTTATTTCTGTCCTCCTTACCTGTTTTTGTTTTCTGTAAATACAAGCCAATGAGACTATGTAATCCCCTTTTCTCCCTCTTACATGAGTTAGCTACTCAGTACTGTTCTAAATATCACTACAACATACCTTAGATCTTTCCATTCCAAGAAAGAACACACACCTTTGTTCTTTCTTCACTGAATGTACTAAATGAGGAAAGATTTGAGAAACCATTGTGTTTTGCAAACTGTAAATTATTTAAACATACAAATAATCTCCTTTGGTCCACATTACCCACAAATACTGCCCACTGACCCACTGCAATCATCTTATCTATGCCTTTATTTTTTCCTGGTGTTCCTGCTGAGTAGAATCTCTCAGCTTGGCATCCATCATGCTCTACAGCAGAGGAGAGCTTTATCAAACTTTAGAGGCTGCTGTTCAGAATTAAACATGCTTATGCCATCGAGATTTCTAATGCAAGTCTCGGGGTGAAAGAAAAGCTTTTTGCTTCCACTGAAATGTTCTCCTAAAGAGCAAAATGGAAGATAGACGCCACTGCCTTTTTTGTTGGTTGGATAAGACAGCCATTGGCACCTCTTGAAAACAACAGGTCTGCCAACTTTTGATGGAAGCCAGGTTTCGCTGATTGTATTTGAGAGAGTTAGAAAACTGTCTTCCAATGCAGACAGCAAGCCAGCAAGACCATCAAGGGCAAAGAAAAATCCAATTATCCATAGCAAACACCGACTGTACAATTAAATTACACCAGTCTGGAAAACGTTTGATCTTCTGTGACAGACTTTTCCAAAAAATTCACTCTGAATCAGTCTGGGTCATTCACTGGCAACCAGCCAACCAGTTCTCTTCTAGCACCTGCATTCTCCAATGCATCTATGGCATATTTGCCTTTGCCCCCACACATCCCCTGACCCATCCCAGAGGTCACCAGCAGCTAGAGGAGAGAGCTTGAATGCACACAGGATTTTTACCAGAAAGAAACTGCCTGAGGGCAGTTTCTGGCCACAGAAGTCCACTCTGCACAGTCCAGGTATGGAAGTCAGAAGTGTCAAGGACCACCATTGTGGTACAGTGGATTAAGTTGCCACCTCTGATGCCAGCATCCCTTATAAGCACCAATTCTATCCTTAGGTGCTCCACTTCCAATACAGCTACATGCTAATGAGCCTGAGGAAGCAGAAGATGTCCAAGTACCTGGGTCCCTGCATCCTCATGGGACATGTGGATGGAGTTCCAGGCTCCTGGCTTCTGCCTGCCCAACCCTGGTGGTTGTAGCCATATGGGGAGTGAACCGGTGGATGAAAGATTCCTTCTCTTTCTCTCTCCCTCTCTCTCTTTCTCTCTCCATCTCTTTCTTTCTCTCTCCCCTCTCTCTCTCTCTCTCTGAAATTCTGCCTTTCAAATAAGAAAAATAAATCTTTATTTTAAAAAAAAGTACCAAGGAATTAAGGTTCCCAAGACCAAGCCTCAGGCAATGAGTGATGGATAAACACCCTGCTCCCTGGTTTGCTGGTTGCTGAAGCAACGCTCAAGACTGGGTACCCAGGCTCCCAGAGGGAGGCCAGTGCTGTTGGATCCCCAGTGCTCACTATAGGAACCCGTTCCTTAGTATGCTGCTGACAGCTTTTCTCCCCTCCCCGTTCTCTAAGCATCTTCCTTGGTTCCCTTCCTAGGAAGGCCTTGGTCCAATTAAGAGACAGAAGCGACACAGCAAGTTAAATAGGAGAAGTTTAATGCCAAGAATCATTACCTATAACAAAAAGTAACTTTATAAGGAAACTCTACAAAGCACCTTAGGGCTCAGAAAAAGACAAATTTGAGAAGGATTCAGACTTCCCGGGGAAACGTGCGGTCCACTCCTCTGAGGAGCAGAGAAGTCAGCTGCTTTGTCCAGGTTAGAAGATTGCTGAGAACTAGAATTCTAGAACTGCTGAGAACACTGGGTCCTGCCAAAGGAGCGGCCACTCAGTGTGGGGCCCTTCAAGCCAAGTGCAGCTGTGACGTAGGGCAGCAGCCTGCAAAGGCAGGCTGGCCGGAGAGCCAGCGAGCCGAGCCGTGCTAGGGGTCAATGGTGAGCACGAGCCCTTCGGAGCTCACAAGCCGTTCTGGGTGCTCTGCGGCCGGTGGCGAGGAGGCTGCCCAGAGGTTATCACAGGGCCGAGGCCGCGCAGTTACAGAAGGAGCCGGTGGCCAGAGCACTCCTGTTCCTCGCTCCCCACCTGTACCGCTGAGCCCGGTTCTGCAGGGAAACCGCGGGGACCCTGCTGCAGCTACAACGGCCTCCAGCGCCCTCTACTGAGAACGCTGAGAGAAGACACGCCGTGCTCTAAGGGACTCCCTTATCACAGAGCATGCGTTGAAGAATTCAGTCGGGGCCGAAAGGGTTCGGTAACAAATACACCTCCCAAATATACCTTGTGCGCTCAAACTCGGGTCCGCTTTGGAAAGCACGCAGATCAAAACGGTGCCCCTCAGACCTGACGGAGGGGCTCCAGTGGTCCCACGTTCGCATCGATGTTAGTAAATCAGGCCACCCACAGTGTATCTGATACGGGATTAAGTGCTCAAAAAGAGTCCTCTCTCTTCTTCCTTTTTCTAGCCAAATTCCTTCTTTCTTTCGGTAAATAAGAGTCGAAGAAGGCAGGTGCTCTGAGTTATTCTGTTTAAGTTATTTTGACCTTGAATGTAGCCTAGGTCCCGGAGGGGTTGGGAGAGGGTATGCTATTACATGAACACTTAGCCCTAGAAAGGGACTGTCTGAAGCATTGGAAGCAAAGGGGCAACTAGTGCTCCTTCTGCAGAGAAAAGCTCAAAGGGAGAAGTTCTCCAGTAATATATGAGAATTCCTGTTGTCACATAATAAGCTTTAAAGGGGAATAAACGCTGTGGCAGTAGGTACCATTTATCGAGAGTTTGTTACTGGACAAAAGGGATTCATTGCCTTGGGTGTCACCAATTAATCAGCCTCAAGTGTTTGTTGCACAGAGGAAAGCTTCATACATGTGACAGTGAAGGTAGAGTCCCCTAAAACAGCGTTTCCCTGAGAAGCAGTTTGCCAGGGCTTTTATAGTCAGAGTTAGGGCAGTGTCCAACAAGTAGCATGTGAAGGATGGGGAAGACCCATTCTGCTCATACCTGCAAACATACATCTTCATATGTTGTATGTCTGGAAATGACAGCAAAGTCTTCCCTTAGGTGGAGAATTTGGAATTACAACGAGGAGAGTTCAGCTTCAGTCATAAGGATCTAACTCAAGCTGGTTTTTTGCAGCTTCGACTGCTCCTTCTCTGTGGTGGTCTGGCTGCCTCTGATGGCAATGTCACTCTCTGAGCATCCTTTGAAAAACAAGCTCAAAACAGTGTGGATTCTCTGCCCTTGCTCCAGGACCTCTCCCTCCCCTTTTTGCCTAAATCCCACACTACTGGATACAAGTCCAGTACGTGCCAGGAATTCAGAGTCACAATTTCTCTTACTCTTCACAGTTCTTTGAGGTATGACAGTCCCCTGCCATCTGCAGGAATGTGTTCCAAGACCCCCAGTGGAAACTACAGATAGGACCAAATCCTAGACACACTTTTCCTTTCTGAGTACATAGCTATGATAAAGTTTAATTTATAAATCAAGCACATGAAGGGATTAACAATAACTAATGATAAAATAGGGCAATGATAACAGTATGCTATAATAAACTTCTTTAAAATTTATGAATTGTTTCTTAATTTTTACAAAGATCTATTTTAAGTTTGCTTTATACTTGTAAGATTAACCCTACACTAAGTAAAGAGTTCAACAAATAGTATGAAAAAAAACTCTTCCTTAAGTCAAGACAAGGGCTGTAAACAACCATCAAGCCTCCAAGTGTCAATGTAACTCCTATAGATTACCCTTTAGTTACTCCATTAGTTACCACTGATAAGTCAACACCCTACTTTCAACAATGGACAGCTCAGCTACACACACAAAAAAAATCAACAAAGAAACAACAGAGCTAATCTACACTAATGACCAAATAGGTCTAATTGATATCTACAGAACCTTTCATCCCACAGTTGCAGAATACACATTCTTTTCATCAATGCATGAAACTTTCCCTACAATAGACCATATGCTAGGCCATAAAACAAGTCTCAGCAAATTAAAAAAAAAAAAAAACTGAAATCATACCATGTATCTTTTCTGATCACAATGGAGTGAAGCTATAAATGAACAACTAAGAAACTCTAGAGCTGGCACTGTGGGGTAGCAGGTAAAGCTGCATGTGGCCTGAAATGCCAGCATCCCATATGGGCACCCGCTTCGTGTCCTCACTGCTCCATTTCTAATCCAGCTCCCCGATAATGACCTGGGAAAACCAGCGCAAGATGGCTCAAGTGCTTGGGCCCCTGCCAACAATGTGGGAAACCAAGAAGCTCCTGGCTTCAGCCTGGCCCACCCCTGGCCATTGTGGCCATCTGGGGAATGAACTAGAAGATGAAGATTCCTCTCTCTCTCTCTCTCTCTCTCTCTCTCTCTTTCTCTCTGTCTCTACCTCTGAATTTCAAGTAACTATATCAATCTAAAAAAAAAAAAAGAAGAAGAAAAAGAAAAAAAGATAGAAAATATTCAAACACATGGAAACTTAACAATATATTCCTGAATGAAAAGTGGGTCATAGAAGAAATCAAAAGGGAAATAAAAAAATCAACATATCAAAATTTATGATATGGCAAAAGTAATGTTAAGAGGAAAGTTTATAGCAATAATTGCTTATATCAATAAATTGGAAAGACATCAAATAAATGATCTAATGATGTATCTCAAGGATCTAGAAAAACAAGAACAAACCAAATCCAAAATTAATAGGAGGAAAGAAATAATTAAAATTAGAAAGGAAATAAACAAAATTGAAACCAAACCAAAGATACAAAAGATCAGTGAAATGAATGAAGAGCTGGTATTTTGAAAAAATATACAAAAGTGATACACCATTGGCACAAATAACCAATAAAAAGTGAAGACCCAAATTAATAAATCAGAAATGAAAAAGGAGATGTTACAACAGATACCACAGAAACAAAAAGAATCATCAGGAACAAGCAGCTATATGCCAACAAATTAGAAAATCTAGAAGAAATGGATATATTTCTGGACATATACAATTTACCAAAATTGAGTATGAAGACAAAAAAGAACCTAAGAAGACCAATAATCAAGACAGAGATTGACCTGAAGTACGCTTCCATTTTTATCCTCTCATTCCAGCCAGGAGGCAAACATCTACTTTTGTTACCAGTTTGCTTATTAATAATCCAAAGTATTAATAACCTGTGTGGGCTCTTGCCTCATATTCAGAGAAGAATTCTGAATACTAGCACAAATAAACCAGACAGCATAAGTTTTAAGGATTTTATTCAGTGAGAGAAATGCATAGGAGAGTGAGGGCTCTAACTAAAAGAGAAAGGGAAATCTGGATTCAAACCGAGCACCTGGAGCCAGCCATGTGAAGGAGTATGCAGTCCAGGAAGCATGGAGCAAGTGGCCTGAAGGCCATGTACCAAGAAGGCTCAGGGCAGCAAGGGTCTGCAATGGCAAAAAGAGCAAAAAAAAAAAAGAAAAAAAAAATGCTGGGCCTACTGTGTTTCAGGCCTTTAATCCACTTCCAAAGGGGAGTGGTTAATTAGCGTGATTGGCAGGTGGGTGTACAGGTGTGGCTAGGTAGGGGGGATGAGATCACACAGGGGCAAGGTGAAGGTGTGATCTTTCAGCTTACAAATCTGATCCATTTTATTCTATATGCCTGCCTACAACACTTTGAGATCTCTTTTGACCCCTGAGCTTACAGAAGAATGCCTCATCTTCTCTGCACTACCATAAGCCCTTCTTACAGTTTAGATTATAGAGAAGTTAGCCTAAGTGAGTTGTAAAACGTGCCAGGCTCTCTACCATGACTCCCATCTCAGAACTCCTCTCCTAATGTGCTCCAATATGCATTAAATTCTTTTCCAGAGTATCACAGGGTCTTTGGGTCTATTTAGTGAGTCACCAGGGCCCTTCTGTTATCTTTTTTTTTTTTTTTTTTTTTGACAGGCAGAGTGGACAGTGAGAGAGACAGAGAGAAAGGGCTTCCTTTTGCCGTTGGTTCACCCTCCAATGGTCGCCGCGGCCAGCGTGCTGCCGCCGGCATACCGTGCTGATCCGATGGCAGGAGCCAGGTGCTTCTCCTGGTCTCCCATGGGGTGCAGGGCCCAAGCACTTGGGCCATCCTCCACTGCACTCCCTGGCCACAGCAGAGAGCTGGCCTGGAAGAGGGGCAACCGGGACAGAATCCGGCGCCCCGACAGGGACTAGAACACAGTGTGCTGGCGCCGCAGGCGGAGGATTAGCCTAGTGAGCTGCGGCGCCAGCCCTGTTATCTCTTTGACTACAGTTGAGGCCTTTAATCCTGGTGGAAGACAGTTTTTATCAGGTGACCATTGCCTCCATTGTTTTAATTTTGCCCAGAGGTTTCCAGGCAAGAATCTAGGCCAAATAAACTCAGATGCTATTGAATACTTCTTGAGATGCCTCCCAACCTAACCCCCATCCCTAAGGCTGGTTTGACTGACACTTCCAGTATTGACCTTTGGTTTTAGGGCCTAAGGTTTTTGTCTCTTTGCAGGGCCTCCAGTTTTTCTCTCCACCCTGCTGCTTCATGGGCTCTTACAGGAGCTTCCTTGTATGTCTTGCCTTTTATTCTGCCTCCTATCAGATTCTCCTCCTCAGGAATCTCTGGAGGGGTGCCCACCTGCTCTGGTGGATGCCCTCTCCCATTACACCCAACATAATGGTGAACAATCCCCAGTGGACTTCTTGTCCCTGGCATAATGGTCCCTAGCCCACAGGCACCCTTGAGACCCATATCGCAGCTGAACCTGTTTCAGAGGCAGTCCCAAGTAGCTGACTGCTGACTAGGCATCCTTGGCCTCAGATGTTTCTTCTTTGGGTAAAAAGAAAAGTAGACTCAAATTCAATTAGAATCTAAAAAGAAGTCTTTGGTAAATAACAATCTCATGCATGACAATTTGGTTCATTTGTAACTGGACATTGGGTTTAAAGAAATTTGCCTTTGAAACCCGGTCATTTACAACAAGATGGAGGAATTTGGAAAACATCATGCTGAGTGAATTAAGCCAGTCCCAAAGGGACAAATATCATATGTTCTCCCTGATTGGCGACAACTAACTGAGCACCAAAGGGGAAACTTGTTGAAGTGAAATGGACACTATGAGAAACAGTGACTTGAACAGCTCTTGTCCTGACGGTTGACATACAATGTAATACTTTATCCATTTTAGTAGTTTTTTTTGTTCTAGTACCATTGGTTGAACTCTGTAATTAACACACAATTGTTCTTAGGTGTTTAAATTTTAACTGAAAAGTGATCCCTGTTAGGAATTTGGAAAACACGCCGGCGCCGTGGCTCAATAGGCTAATCCTCCACCTTGCGGCGCCGGCACACAGGGTTCTAGTCCCGGTCGGGGCGCCGGATTCTGTCCCGGTTGCCCCTCTTCCAGGCCAGCTCTCTGCTGTGGCCAGGGAGTGCAGTGGAGGATGGCCCAAGTGCTTGGGCCCTGCACCCCATGGGAGACCAGGAAAAGCACCTGGATCCTGGCTCCTGCCATCGGATCAGCACGGTGCGCCGGCTGCAGCGGCGCCCATTGGAGGGTGAACCAACGGCAAAGGAAGACCTTTCTCTCTCTGTCTCTCTCTCTCACTGTCCACTCTGCCTGTCAAAAACTAAAAAAAAAAAAAAAAAGGAATTTGGAAAACATTATGCTGAGTGAAATAAGCCAATCCCAAAGGGACAAATACCACTTGTTCTCCTTGATAGGTGACAACTAACTGAGCACCAAAAAGGAAACCTGTTAAAGTGAAAGGAACACTATGAGAAACGGTGACTTGATCAGCCCTCACCCTGACAGTTGATGAGCAACTTCATATGTTATCCCTCTTGGTATTTTTTTTTGTTTGTTCTACTTAATACTTTTGGTTGAATACTGTAATCAATACACAATTATTATTAAGTGCTGAAACTTAACTGAAAAGTGATCGCTGTTAAATATAAGAGTGGGAATAAGAGAGGGAAGAGATGTGCAATTCGGGACATGCTCAAGCTGACTTACCTCAAATGGTAGAGTTAGAAACATACCAGGGGATTCCAATTCAATCCCATCAAGGTGGCATGTACCAATGCCATCTCACTAGTCCCAGTGATCAATTTCTGTTCACAATTGATCATAATGATAGGACTAAGAACCAAAGGGATCACATAAACAAAAATAGTGTCTGCAAATGCTAGCTGATAGAATCAAAAAGGGAGAGAATGATACAACATGGGAAGTGAGATACACAGCAGCCCCATAGAATGGCAGATGTCCTAAACAGCACTCTGGCCTCAGAATCAGCCCTTAAGGCATGCGGATCTGGCTGAAATGCCTATGAGAGTATTTCAGGCATGGAAAGCCAAGACACTCTGGGGAAAAAAAAAAAAAAACTAAATGAAAGATCTCCGCCAGTGAGATCCCAGTGGAAAGAACGGGTCATCAAAGGAGGTACCTTTCTCTGAAGGGAGGAGAGAACTTCCACTTTGACCATGGCCTTGTCTAAATATGATCAGTCGGTGAACTCTGGGGGCTTCCATAGCCTTGGCAGCTCATGACAAGAGCCTAGGGTGATTACTGAGGCCATAAACAAGAGTGTCAATTTGTTAAGTCAACAACAGGAGTCACTGTGCACTTACTCCTCATGTAGGATCTTTGTCCTTAGTGTGCTGTACATTGAGATCTAATGCTATAACTAGTACTGAAACAGTATTTTTCACTTTATGTTTCTGTGTGGGAGCAAACTGTTGAAATCTTTACTTAATGTATGCTAAACTGATCTTCTGTATATAAAGAGAAACGAAAATGAATCTTGATGTGAATGGAAGAGGAGAGGGAGTGGGAAAGGGGAGGGTTGCAGGTGGGAGGGACATTATGGGGGGAAGCCATTATAATCCATAAACTGTACTTTGGAAATTTATATTCATTAAATAAAAGTTAAAAAAAAAAAAAGAAATTTGCCTTTTGAATCTAGCAAGATGACTGCCTTTAAAAAATATTGTTTTGTAACTCACCAAACTTGTTTTACAACTTGGTTTAAAAGGTTTCTGATAGCAATGGATAATCAATGCTTGTTATGGCCCCCCTAAGGTGGACTTTGCAATCTCTGGTTTAATGTCACTGATTTATAGCTAGAGTTTTATAAAAAGGAGTAGTATTCCATATAAATATAATTTTGACCTTAATTCAGATACAGATATGATATAATATCAGCATCTTAAGTCATCTAGGAGTAATTGCTAACTGTAAATTGGGTAAAGCAAATCAGATAAATGTGTCTAAATATAAACTTTGGTACTCTTAGCACCTTACATTCTATGGAAAAACTATATGGATTTGCTAACATGTTTTCATAAATGTCCATGAAAGTAGTTCGACATCACTTGAAAGTAACTAAGGTTGGGGGCTGGCGCTGTGGCACAGTGGGTTGACACCCTGGCCTGAGGTGCCGGCATCCCATATGGGGGCCGGTTTGAGATCCGCCTGCTCCACTTCTAATCCAGCTCTCTGTTATGGCCTGGGAAATCAGTGGAAGATAGCCCAAGACCTTGGGCCCCTGCACCCACAAGGGAGACCCAGAAGAAGCT
The DNA here is from genome assembly GCF_964237555.1 of Oryctolagus cuniculus. NCBI lineage: Eukaryota > Metazoa > Chordata > Mammalia > Lagomorpha > Leporidae > Oryctolagus > Oryctolagus cuniculus. The sequence goes on along the minus strand of NC_091433.1, from coordinate 8,680,950 downwards.
CCTGGCTCCTGGCTCTTGGCTCCTGGCTTCGGACCAGTGCAACTCCAACCATTTTGGCCAACTGGGGAGTGAACCAGCAGGTGGAAGACCTCCTTCTCAATGTCTCTCTGCCCCTCCTCTCTCTGTGTGTAACTCTGACTTTCAAATAAATAAATAAATCTTTAAAAAAGAAAAAGAAAAAAAGAAAGTAACTAAGGTTGAAATATGATGTGTTATTTAGAAAATGTCTTAATTTGGAAATTTTGACATAGAACTAGACTCTGATTCTTTGTTAAAACAATCAGGTTTTTACAATGCATATATGTTAGTAAATACTTTGAAATAGTCTTAAAAATCTGTTTATTTTTTTTTATTTTTTTATTTTATTTTTTTTAATCTTTTATTTAATGAATATAAATTTCCAAAGTACGACTCATGGGTTACAATGGCTTCCCCCCCCATACCGTCCCTCCCACCCACAACCCTCCCCTTTCCCACTCCCTCTCCCCTTCCATTCACATCAAGATTCATTTTCGATTATCTTAATATACAGAAGATCAGCTTAGTATACCTTAAGTAAGTATTTCAACAGTTTGCTCCCACACAGAAACATAAAGTGAAAAATAATAGATGATTTTTTTTAAATGATGATGAAATCAGATCAGACCTATTGTCATGTTTAATCCCAGTGAGAGTCAAGTTGGGAATTGATAATTTCTTTCTTTCTTTCTTTCTTTTTTTTTTTTTTTTACAGAAGATCAGTTTAGTGTACATTAAGTAAAGATTTCAGTCGTTTGCACCCCCATAGAAACACAAAGTGAAATATACTGTTTGAGTACTCGTTATAGCATTAAGCCTCAGTGTACAGCACGTTAAGGACCGAGATCCTACATGAGGAGTAAGTGCACAGTGACTCCTCTTGTTGACTTTACCAATTGACACTCCTGTTTATGGCATCAGTAATCTCCCTATGCACCAGTTATGAGTTTCCAAGGCTATGGAAGCCCCTTGAGTTCTCCGACTCTTATCTTGTTTAGACACGGTCATAGTCAAAGTGGAGGTTCTCTCCTCCCTTCAGAGAAAGGCACCTCCCTCTTTGAAGACCTGTTCTTTCCACTGGGATCTCACTCACAGAGATCTTTTTGCCAGAGTGTCTTGGCTTTCCATGCCTGAAATACTCTCATGGGCTTTTCAGCCAGATCCGAGTGCCTTTAGGGCTGATTCTGAGGCCAGAGTGCTATTTAGGACATCCGCCATTCTATGAGTCTGCTGAGTATCTCACTTCCCATGTTGGATCACTCTCCCCTTTATTTATTCTATCGGTTGGTGTTAGCAGATACTAGACTTGTTTATGTGCTCCCTTTGACTCTTAGTCCTTTCATTATGATCAATTGTGAACTGAAATTGATCACTGGGACTAGTGAGATGGCATTGGCACATGCCACCTTGATGGGATTGAATTGGAATCCCCTGGTATGTTTCCAACTCTACCAATTGGGGCAAGTCAGCCCGAGCATGCCCCAAATTATACATCTCTTCCCTCTCTTATTCCCACTCTTATGTTTAACAGGGATCACATTTCAGTTAATTTTCAACACTTAAGAATAACTGTGTGATAATTACAGAATTAAACCAGTCATATTAAGTAGAACAGACAAAAAAAAATACTATGAGGGATAATGTATTAAGTTGTCCATTAGCAGTCAGGGCTATGCTGATCTCCTTTTTAATAGTTTTGTTTAATTGGTGACTCTGTCAGTTTTCTAGCCAGCTCCGATAGCTATTTTCTCTTCCCTCTGTTAAAATTATTCCAAGGTATGGGATAATTCCATGTGCTAATTTAAGATTTTTATTTGCGATTCTTGGGATGACCAAAAAAAATTTGTGTTCTATTGAAGTAGTCTATTGTGTCCTCTTAATGTCTCTGTTAAGTTCTAATTGTTTAAAAATAGCTGAGTTGTTTATTAAGAGTTATGGTTTGTTTGAATATATACTCATCCTAAAGCATTTGAATAATCATGTTACAGTGATCAAATCTGGTCTATACTATGTCATGATGTTAAGAGATTGTACTTCAACTAGATATTTTAAGCCTTCTTGGCATCCTTGACAGGCATTCAAAAAATCAAAGTTCCAAATTCTTTGGATTTTGATATTTTTAATAGGTCCCTGGAAATATCAAAGGATATGTCTCTCATCTTGTAGAGACACCAACTAATAAGGCTATTTGGATTATATTAAAGGTATTGTAAAGCTGTGGAGTGGTGCTAAATTTTGTTATAAAAATGTCCAAAAGGTAATAAGTCTAATGATCTTGTGTTTTTATCAGACATGATGGTTATCTCAATGAGAAAGGCTCAGAGGACTAAAAGGGTTAAATGTTTTATAAAATCCTATTGGTGCTTTCAAAATACTGTGTGGAATAAGCAAGTGTGTCTTCTTGTTGGTTAATGAGTTTATAATGTTAAACATGGCTATTTGAAGCCTTTGTCATCCACAGTTTTATACTCTCTAAACCCTAAAAATCAGATTTACTGCTCATGAAGTTAAAACATTATTGGTTCTGTGTTTAAATGTGTCCTCTTTTAAGTTCCAAAGCACCTCTTTTTCCCCGACCTCTATTGTATTCAATACTTTGGGACAGTTCTGCAAGCAGATAAAGCCAATAATGTACAAAAGGTTCCAACTTAGAGCAATTCAAGTTACTAAGAGCAGGAAGTAATTCTAATCAATTGATGGCAATAAAAAAAAAGCTAAAGATTTTAAGAAATTATTACTGACACTGCTTTATTGTTCTATCTTATATGGTATGTTACACATATATACATATTGTATGTATACATTAGAAAATTTATTAAGAGCTCTGCTTTGTCTTATAGATGAAATATTGCTCATAAATTTAAACTGCCAAGTTAATCAAAGATAACTTTTTGGTTCATTTGACCTAAATCTCTGTACCAGATGTTTTAAATTTGTTGACCTGTTTGTACTTGGGTTTGCTGGTCAAATAAGTTACACATGTGTTAGATATGTAAGCAATGTTTCCAAATATGTGTACTCTTGCCTTGAAAATTATAGGAGGCATTGGACTTTCTGGTAAATGTCTTCATTTAAGTTGTTATTTAATAGTTAAAATTGTTTGCTAAGTTTCCATTTGATATTGTTATTGTCAGTAAGTGATCTTGGAAGCCTGAACTTGTTCCCTCATTCCTCTATTCTCTTCAAGATGGGAAACTGACTCTATTCTGAAGGACTCACCAGGATGTACAGTTTGATCTTTAGACCTCATAAAAGGGATGGCTAACCCTTTTCTGTAAAAACAGCATAGCCAAAATGAGAGCTTAAATTATGATTTCATGGCTAGATTTACTTTGCCATGGGCATGATAAACAGGCAAAACCTCCCTTTTCAAACCAAATAAAGGGAGAGAGAGTTTTAAAGTGAGGACATATCTTTCCTCATGGGCATTGTCAATGTCAAAGAAAAAACACAATCAGAACATGCCTGTGACTATAGATTTCTAGTTTAGGCCACCAAAGATTAGAGATGGGACTTGAGCAGACCTTTGCTTGTATCCTCGTGAAGGTTTTAACAAAAACCAGGAGAAAGAGAAGGCTGGGCAGCAAAAGCAATATAACGACAGGTGACAGGCCAATTAATGGCTGCTTTATACAGGGATCTGCCATCAAGGAGACCCAGCATTGTTTTTTTTTTAACTTTTATTTAATAAATATAAATTTCCAAAGTACAACTTTTGGATTATAGCGGCTTTTTACCCCAATAACCTCCCTCCCATCCGCAACCATCCCATCTCCCACTCCCTCTCCCATTCCATTCACATCAAGATTCATTTTCAATTATCTTTATATACAGAAGATCAATTTAGTATATATTAAGTAAAGATTTCAACAGTTTGCACCCAACACAGAAACACAAAGTGTAAAGTACTGTTTGAATACTAGTTATACCATTAATTCTCATAGTACAACACATTAAGAACAGAGGTCCTACATGGGGAGTAAGTGCACAGTGACTCCTGTTATTGATTTAACAATTGACACTCTTATTTATGACGTCAGTAATCACCCATGGCTCTTGTTGTGAGCTGCCAAGACTGTGGAAGCCTCTTGAGTTCCCTAACTCTGATCTTATTTAGACAAGGTCATAGTCAAAGTGGAAGTTCTCTCCTCCCTTCAGAGAAAGGTACCTCCTTCTTTGATGGCCCATTCTTTCCGCTGAGATCTCGCTCACAGAGATCTTTCATTTAGGGCATTTTTTTTTTTTGCCACAGTGTCTTAGCTTTCCACCAGCATTGGTTTTTACTGTGGAAAGCCAGGGCTTCACCAGAAGTCAGCTTATGAAGAGCCCTGGCAGCTCTGCCAGCCAAGAGTTGGGTCACTGGAAATGGAACTGCCCTAGAGTTGAAGGACTTCCAGGTTAGAGCCACAGATCTTATTGGCTCTAAGCTGAAAAGCCCTTCACTCAGCCCAGCTTCCAAAGTAACCACTAGTATTGAGGGGATGGCCAAGTAGGGTCAGCAACATTGCAAGCATAACTGTAAATTTCCTGTTAGGGATGCCACCTGCCTTTACCTAGCCAGCTCTCCTCCCAGGCCAGCTAGGCAATGGAAGTCAACAGGGTTTTTCCCTAATGAGGTTCACACCTCCCTTGTGATGTACTCCACATGAATAGACAGATAGGCCTGGGCCTCAAAACTGGCAAGGCCTTTAAGTCCGCCTGATTATTATCAAGCCTCTGCTGTCAGTTTCGATTTGCCTCTCAATGAGAAAACTGCTTCATGGTTTAGACAGCACCTTTCTTAGGGCCTCTAATAATGGCTCTGTCCTTGGTTTTAGATCCTTTGAGTTTAAACTGCTTGCTAAATTTGTTTTCTCCAGACTTGAAAAAGTAAAATTCTAGGTGGCCACACACATGAAACCTTGGATAACAGTAGTTTCTGCAGGCTGGTGCTTCATCCCCCTGGCGAAGCCACCTCCTGCTGAGAAGCCAGAGTATATAAGGAGCTCAAACAACTCAATAGCAAACAACAAACAAAAATAATTAATTTTAAAAATGGCAGATCTAAATATATTTCTCAAAGGAAGACACACAAATGGAAAACAGATACATGAAAAGATCCTCTACATCACTAATATCAGGGAAATGCAAATCAAAACCACAATGAGATATCACCTCACTCCAGTAAGATTGGCTGTTAATGAAAAGACAAAAATTGGCAGGGCTATGGAGAAATGGGAACCCTTGGACTCTGTTGGTTAGAATGTAAATTTGTATAGTTATTATGGAATATATTGTGGAGATTCCTCAAAAACATTATGAAGATTCCTCAAAACCCTAAAAACAGAATTACCATGTGATCCAACAATCCCACTCCTAGGTATCTATCCAAGGAAAATTAAATCAGTCTGTCAAAAAGACATCTACACACCCATGTATATTGCAGCACTATTCACAATAGCCAAGAGAAACAAGCTAAGTGTCCATCTGCTGATGAATGAATAAAGAAAAGGTAGTGCATACACATAATGGAATGCCACTCAGATATAGAAATCATTTGCAACAATATGCATGGAACTGGAGGTCATTATGGTAAGTGAAATAAGCCAAGCAAAGAAAGACAAGTACATCCCAACCTATGTCACTCACATGTGGAATCTAAGGTTGATCTTGGGGGTGAGCATTTGGCATAGTGGTTAAGACACTGCTTGGGATGCCCACACCCCATGTGAAACTATTTGGTTTCAAGTCCTGTTTCCAAACCTAGTCCCAGTTTCCGGTGAAGGCACACCCTGGAAGGCAGCAGGAGACAGCCCAAGTCGTTGGGTCCCTGTCAATCACATGGGAAACCCGGACTGAGTTCTGATTTCTGGCTTCAGCCTGGCTCAGCCATGACTATTAAAGTCATTTGGGGAGTGAACAATTGGGTGGGATGTCTCTGTTTTTCTCTCTCTTCCTTCCAAATAAATTATAAAAAATGATACTTTTTAAAAGATCCCTGGAGCCAGCGCTGTGGCATAGCTGGTAAAGCCACCGCCTGCAGTGCCAGTATCCCATATGGGCACCGGTTAGAGTCCTGGCTGCTCCACTTCCAACCCAGCTCTCTGCTATCACCTGGGAAAGTAGAAGATGACCCAAGTCTTTGGGCCCCTGCACCCACGTGGGAGACCTGGAAAAAGGTCCTGGCTTCTGGTTTCGCATCAGCACAACTCTGGCTGTGGTGGCCAACTGAGGAGTGAACCATCAGATGGAAGACCTCTCTCTCACTTTCTCTCTCTCTGCCTCTATATCTCTGTAACTCTGCTTTTCAAATAAAATGAATTTTTAAAATAAAGGGAATTACCTTCTTAAAAAAAAAGATCCCATGGAAGTTAAAAGTATTTAATGGTGGTTGCTGGAAGCTGGAAGGAGTAGGGCAGAGGAAGAATGGATAGGTACTAATCACACTTAGCTAAAAATAAGAAGTCCTGGTGTTCTATTGAAAAATAGGGTGAGTATAGATGTTGATTATATACTAAATATTTTTATTTAAAAAAAAAACTATGGGAGAAGATTTTTAAGGTTTTACAATAAAGAAATATTAAGTATTTGAAGAGATAGAAATGTTTACTCTGATTGGGTATTATGCAGTACATACAAGTATAGAAGCAGCACACGATACTCCATAAAGATGTATAATTTTTATGTGTCAGTTTAAAAAATATAGCCAGTTCAGCTCGCTCCCTCTTGTTTGCCTACTCTCTCACAATCTCTTGCTGCCTTGCCTTCTTCCATGGGATGCAGCTCAAAGTCCCTCACGAGATGCCAGCATCTTGATATTGGACTTCCAGCCTCCAGAGCTATAAAAAATAAATGTCTTTCTTTTTATAAATTCCCCTATCTGTGGTCTTCTGTTATAGCAACACAAAAAGGAGTAAGACACTCCATTTCCTCATTTGTAAGAAGAGGATCATGTGAAGCAGGTGCACTGCTGCACTGCTCACCAACCCCTCTTAGCCCAGTGAGTCAGAACTCCCAAGCGCACTGCAAATCTCGTGAGGTGAATCTCATGACTTGCAGATAGGCAACAAGGGACAGCAGAAGCCCGGTCCCCCGGTCCTTGCAAGCTGGTCAACCTGCCGGGTTCAGCACAGCTGTCTGGGGAGGATGGAGTCTCATCTGTGCATGCTCTATTTTCACTGTAGCTGAGGTGTAAGACAGGAGCCCGCTCTGGGTGTGATTCCCAGAGTCATATGACACACTGGGCTGGACAGTGTGGACCTGAAGAACACGGTGCTTCTTGGAGGAAAGAAAGGCAAGGACAGAGGACTGGAACAGAGCTCAGGCTGTTCTCGCATCTTGCTCTTATCTGGTGATGTTGCCTCTCCCAGCGCATTCTACAGTTACTAGTGAGAACTACAAGCAGGAAAGGGAGGAGAACTCGATTAGTACAAGGTCACTTACAGAACTGTCCTACAAATAATAGTGCAGTCCTCCCAGGTTTGCAGAGGATTCAGAACATAACACGTGAAAAGTGCCTACCACCGTCCTTACCCCAGTAGCTATTCATTGTGCAAAGATAGATTTCAAACTCTATCAGCTTCAGCTTCCCCAAAGCAGGGCTTTTACCAGTGAGGGCAGATATGTGACATTTAAGTTCCCCACCACTCCTCCTGAGCCTTGGAGGATGGAGCCAATCAGCTCTGACACTGTTCCCTGCTGACCCTTAAAATCCATCTCAACCCAGTATTCCTTGAGGATGCACTGTCCCAGAAGAGCCAGAAGAAAACTGATTTTGCTATTCTTTTTTTTTTTTTTTTTTTTTGACAGGCAGAGTGGACAGTGAGAGAGAGAGACAGAGAGAAAGGTCTTCCTTTTCCGTTGGTTCACCCTCCAATGGCCGCCACAGCTGGTGCGCTGCGGCTGGCGCACCACGCTGATCCGAAGCCAGGTGCCAGGTGCTTCTCCTGGTCTCCCATGGGGTGCAGGGCCCAAGGACTTGGGCCATCCTCCACTGCACTCCTGGGCCATAGCAGAGAGCTGGCTGGGAGAGGGGCAACCGGGACAGAATCCAGCGCCCCAACCAGGACTAGAACCCGGTGTGCTGGCGCCGCAGGCAGAAGATTAGCCTATTGAGCCATGGCACCGGCCTTGATTTGCCATTCTGACCTATGTTGTATTCATTTTTGCCATGTCTGTGGTACCTAGTGCAAGAACTTAGGCTTATAAAAATTTTTAAACAACTGATATTTATTTAGTATATAAAATTCAACACACTCAGAGTATAGATTTTTTTTTATATAGTGCTGTTCAAATCCTCACAAAAATAGCCTGTGGAAAAACAGAGCATAAACCTTTCACCCACTGAATATTTGTATTGAATTATCACATACTGTATCCCATGAATATGCAAAATTAAAATAATTTAACACAAATTTCTTGTTGAGCAATAAAATAAAGTGAGGTCCAAGTGTATTTAAGTATGAAATATCAATCCATGCATCATAGATGCTAAGTCAAGTTCAAATCCATGTCTGGTTGTCCCAAAATCCACAGTCCATCCACCATAGCATGCCAACTCATCTACTATAGATACCCACTGTATGTCTGATGTTGGAAAATATGTATGTAATACCTAGTGCTTTCTCTCAAAAATTATGGACAAATCATCAAGAATCCAGAACAGGAAAATTAGCTATGTAGTATCCTAGTAAGAGTGAGCTTAAGAGAACATAGGAAAGATTTCATGCCAAGAAGTAAATAAAAATAAGTCGTCTGATAGTTAAACAAGGAGCAAGAAAGAATCAACCACCTGGGAAATGGACAATTTACTGGCTGTTAATTCTGCAGATTTACTTTTTCAAACATGAGCACATTGGGTATTCTGCTAATGGAGCTGACAGCACCTTCTCTGATCCCAAGTGAAGTGCGGATACATGCCATCTGCAGAGCCTTGCTTTTCTTGCCCTCACACTGGTTTGCTTTCTGCTGGTTCCATGCACCTCATCACAAATTGGGGGTGAGTAAACAGAACCGTCCCCTGACTGAGGACAAAGGACCTGGATCACATACCTTGTGCATGTCAAGGTCACTGTTCTGAACACATTGTAACATCCTCTGACCTGGGGAGGAAGTGACCCAGAGAAGAAATAAGAGGAAGGACAGTGAGGAGGAAGGATGCTACAATCCCAGAGCCAGCAGGGTTTGCAGAGGTCGTCTCTCCCATTTCCCAACCACAGTCATGCTGGCCATATTCTTATCCCATCTGTACTCTTCCTTCAAATAAGCCCATTAAATTTAAATTAAGCCTTATCTTAAACAATATGAATGAAATCATACATTTGATTGCTATACTTTTTCCTAATAAATATTAAATATGATAATTATGAAAACTAAAATGCTTACACATGTGCCACATATCAGCCTGTATCTTTCCACAGAGACATGCACCACACATTGAGCAATACCAGTTAAGTTCATGGGATCCTAGGCTTTTTATCTTTAGCAGTGGAAATGCAGTGGTAATGGGGGTTTTAAAGAAACCCCAGTGTAGTGAAAAGATCAGCTGCTTTGATGAAAACTGAACAGGGTGGCTTGGAAATCTGGCTTCTCAGCATCAACATTGCTGGCCACCCTTCCCTAATCCCCTAGAGCTCCCTTGCCTCAGGACTCAACAAGAAGCATTTAGATCTTGGTTCTAGCCCCACCTATTGTTTTACAGGAGAACAAACTAAGGCACAATGACAAGAAATGACAGGAAGAGGGTGCACATAGTTATTGCAGAAATGCAGGGTCTCTGATGTATACCTGCAGACCTGGCCCTACCCTGGGCTCTGGAAAACCTTTAAAAGGGGCCAAATTATGGCATATTTTCTCCTGTCCTCTCCCTCCACACTTGTTGGCTTGGAGGAACATTTGAGATGAGACAAGACAAAAATCAGTGGCTTAGGAAAGAAAGCAATGAGTTGGCCTGAGTACTACGTGGTCTTCAAGATCTTTGGACTGAGGCTAGAAGACCAATGCATGGAAACCTCAAGAGTACTGACAATTCAAGTGCATCTGGGCCATCTGGTTCCCTCTGTTCTCCCTTAAAGGACATTTCAATTGGTGGAACCTTGTAGAAACACACTCACAAACCCGAATTCTACTCCAGAGGCACTGAAGAATACTTTGAGATCATTCCCATACCTCTCTTTCCTCACCTGCAGTTCCCCTCTCACCCCACTCTGTCCAGTCACACCCCTCCAGCATTCCTTCTCAGGATCTTACCCTCCCAGGTAAAGCAGAAGATTCACTGCATGGATCAAGTGAGTTAGCAATTCTAACCCTCAGGTTTACTTGTTGGTAGAATGGAGATGGAAATAACTCTGCCAAAGAAGTTCGTCAGCCGAACTGAGCAGGAACATTTATCCACATTATATTTCAAGCTCATTAGCAAGGGAAAAGACTTCTGAAAAAACAAGCTCAAAGATTTTCTTTGGGGAGGAAGGCAAAATTCACTTAACACTATTGAACTAGAGTTTTAATAGAGGAATCAGAATGTCTGGCTTCAAGATTACTAAGATAGCAAAAGGCATAAAGATCATTGTGCCTTTGAACCTGTAGGACCTCTCTCCCTCCCTCCCTCCCTCCCTCCCTCCCTCCCTCTCTCTCTCTCTCTCTCTCTCTCTCTCTCACACACACACACACACACATACACACACCACCCTAAAGTGTATTCCTTTGGCAGATTCTCAGCTGCCTTTCAGACTTATCTGAACAGCCGCCCTTCCCTGAAAAGAAGCTACACCTATAAAGAAAATCTACATTAGTTTAGTAGACAGTCAACAGATACAAACAGGCTTTTCTATCTGATATCCTCAATTTTGCCTTGTAAAGACCTTTTAACAGGAAAAGAGAGATTGGAGGTCTGATAACTGCCCCAGTTCAGAGATTTCCACAGGTAGCTATGACCTGGGAGACTTTTTTTTTTTTTTTTTTTTTTAAGATTTATTGACTTAGGAGGCAGAGTCACAGAGAGGAAGAGAAGGTGAGACATCTTCCTCTGCTGAAATAGCCAGGGCTGGGTTAGGCAAAAGCCAGGAGCCTGGAACTCCATCTGAGCTTCCCTTTGGGGTGGCAGGGACCCAAGTAGTTGAGTCACCTGATCTTGTGTCTTCTAGGAGCATTAGCAAAAAGATGAATCAGGACCAGAGGCAGGACTTGATCCCAAGTCCTCTGATAAGCAATGCCAGAGTCCTAATCCACTATACCACAGTGCCTGCTCCCTGGGAGACTTCTATCTGCATAACAAGGCAATTCCTGCTCATTGTGCAGCTCTGTCCCTCAAGCTTCCACATTCTGCCACTAACTCTCTCCCCTTGAAGCAGGAACCCCTATCCCTTTTTTTAGCTCTGTATACACATCAACAGTCTAGCCTTCCTGTGAGACTTACTATATGTCTGTGTCCCCTTGTTTACATACACACTAGTACATGTATTGGTTTTCTTTCTATTGATTTATCATTTGTTTTACATTATAGAGTAAAATTATCAAAACATCAGAAGGAAAAGAATACATTAAAAACTTTTGGCAACCATAATAGGACAGTGGTGGAAGTCTAACTTTTGTCTTATTTTTTTTCAAAGTAGGTTGACATGAAAGATTTTTGTGCAAACTAGTTCATCTGGTTATAGCAATACAGGTCTATTTTGGTGTGAGTGCTCTTGGTTGATTATTGTTTTCCACTCAGGGATGGTCTCTCTCCTTTGTATCTTCTGTGTAGTTTTCTATACGGAGAGCCACAGGACAAGAGCAGCTGGCATAACGTCACAGTTTGACTGGATGAGTTCCCCTTTTTGTTGTGCTGTATGCCTGAGAGCCTGATTTTGGGAGTTTTGAGATCTCTCTCGTCTCTGCTACCTGGGGGGCCCAGGTGCTGGTGTGCCATGCAGAAAAATGTAAAAGGCTGGGACCACATGGCACTAAAGTTCCAAGCAGCGCTCTTTATCCTAACAGGGTCAGGACTTCATAGAGTTTGACTTTGTGGTCTTAATCTTCATGCTTTCTGTTAAGCTGTCTGTTCAAGTACAATATTTTGGATCATGGGGGCTGCCTCTTCCATGCCTACCTCTTGCTTTTATGGTAAAGGTTTACCCTAAGCCTGGAAAGTTATTATCTGGCATTTTCTTAAAAAGACTTAGTAAATGAAGTCACTGTTGAATTAAATATATATATATATACATATGCATATGTTTATATATATATATATATATATACATACATACATACATGGAGAGAGAGTCTTTTAAAATAGCAGAAATTCAAATTATGTTCAACCAACAAGAATCATGGGTATTAGTTCCCCAACCATGGTTACCCGAATCTTACCTCTTAATGATGTTCTCTTACTCTCGCCACAGAAAGAATGATGAAAAGCAGTTAAAAATGGGGCAGCTGTTTGGCCTAGTGGATGTCAGTTAAGATGCCTACAATTCCAACCAGAGTGCCTGGGTTCAGCTCCTGGCTGTATCTCTCAATTCCAGCTTCCTACCAATGCATATCTTGGGAGGCAGCAGGTGATGGCTCCAGTAACTGTGTCCTTGTCACCCATATTAGATACCCAGATTGAGTTCCTGGCTCCTGGCTTCAGCCTACCCCAGGCCTAGACCTTGCGGGTATTTAGGAAGTGAACTCACTGATGGGAGCTCTGCCTGTCTATCTCCCGCCTCTCAAATAAATGTTTAAAAAATTTAAACACAAACTCCTTACTGAAACTCAGAAAAGTACAGCTGTCAGTTTAGTATTTACAGTATAAAACAATTACTTTATTGATGAGGATTTTTATTCAATTTCCTTTTAAGAAATAGCATATCAATAATGTTTTAAAATTTTTATTAATATAAAGAGAACAGAGGCCAGCACCGCGGCTCAATAGGCTAATCCTCTGCCTGTGGTGCTGGCACACCGGGTTCTAGTCCCAGTCGGGGCACTGGATTCTGTCCCAGTTGCCCCTCTTCCACTCCAGCTCTCTGCTGTGGCCAGGGAGTGCAGTGGAGAATGGCCCAAGTCCTTGGGCCCTGCACCCCATGGGAGACCAGGAGAAGCACCTGAATCCTGGCTTCAGATCAGCGAGGTGTGCCAGCCGCAGCGGCCATTGGAGAGTGAACCAATGGAAAAGGAAGACCTTTCTCTCTGTCTCTCTCTCTCCCTGTCCATTCTGCCTGTCAAAACAAAACAAAACAAAACAAAAACAGATTTCTGTTTGTTAATATAAACAGAACAGATTTTATTTCAGCAACAATTCTAAGATAACCATACTCCCCTCTTTCTCTTTCTCTCTCCCTCAAGCCCCCTCTCTTCTTTAACTTTTGCAAAAACATAATTTCAATTTTTTACTTTATTTACTTGACAGATAGAGTTAGACAGTGAGACAGAGAAAGGTCTTCCTTCCATTGGTTCACCCCCAAAATGGCCGCTACAGCTGGCACTGCACTGATCCGAAGCCAGGAGCCAGGTGCTTCCTCCTGGTCTCCCATGTGGGTGCAGGGGCCTAAGCACTTGGGCCATCCTCCATTGCACTCCTGGGCCACAGCAGAGAGCTGGCCTGGAAGAGGAGCAACTGGGACAGAATCTGGTGCCCATATGGGATGCCGGCGCTGCAGGTGGAGGATTAACCAAGTGAACCACGGTGCTGGCCCCCCAATTTACTTTATAATCATAGGCTTAATACACCACTAACTATAATATTCAACAAGTAAAAAGTAGAAAGACCATCATTCCTCAGGAATATTGACAAGGGCTAAAAACAACAATCAAATCCTAAGATGTCTGTTCCATTCTTACATATTTTTTGTATTCTATACTAACTACAACATATCAGAGAAAACGTGATATTTGTTTTTTGGGGCCTTTTGCAACAAAGTGAATGCAACTGGAAACCATTAGGCTTAGTGAAATAAGCTAGTTCCAAAAAGACAAATAGCATATATTCTTCCTAACTAATTCTGCTGCCTCTAAGGCAAAGGGTTCAACTCCATGGAAATTGTTCTTACATCAGATATTTTCAGTATGAAAGTTCTTGCTTTTGAAGAATGACCCATTTGACTTGAAAAAAGACAACATGGTAAGGTTTTTTTGTTTTGTTTTGTTTTGTTTGTTTTGCAGGCAGAATGGACAGAAAGACAGAGAGAAAGGTCTTCTTTTGCCATTGGTTCACCCTCCAATGCTGGTGCACTGCACTGATCTGAAGCCAGGAGTCAGGTGCTTCTCCTGGTCTCCCATGAGGGTGCAGGGCCCAAGCACTTGGGCCATACTCCACTGCACTCCCTGGCCACAGCAGAGAGCTGGCCTGGAAGAGGGGGAACCGGGACAGAATCCGGCGCCCCGACCGGGACTAGAACCCGGTGTGCCAGCGCCGCAGGTGGAGGATTAGCCTAGTGAGCCACGGCACTGGCCAACAAGGTAAGGTTTTGATGCATGCCAATGTGGTTGGTAGGAAATACCCAGCATAGGCTCACGTCCTTTAAGAGGTGGTAAACACTGATGAATGCTGATATTCATTAGTCTCCCTTCACACTGAAGCATTTCTCATACCATAACAATGCACATTCCATGCTAAACAGGGCTCTCAGGATGTTTTCTGGAATTTGTTTCACACAACCAAGTGATGAGTAGGGACAAACATTAACTGGGTCTCAGGAATTGCGGAATGCAGATAGGGTATTTGCAGTCTGCTTCCCATCTTTGCTTTACTCTGCGATTGGTATTTTTTTCTTGAAGACTGGCTCGCTCACATGACAGAAGATCTAGTTGCTGACTACTGTAGACTTCTGCCCACAGCATGGCAGGGAAAGACAGCAGTTCTCTGTAGAAATCCTAAGGAAAAATCCTAATTGGTCAAGCCTGGATCAGGTGTTCATCTACGGATTATCCCTTGATGTCAATAAACTTGTCTTTTCCTCCTTTTATACAAGAAACTAGTGTTGCTAGTATAATCACCAGAACTTGAATGAAAAATATGGTCAAAATATTAGATGCTACCTGAGATAAACCAGGTAGTCACTCAGAGTAGCCCCAATTTGTTGACCACAGTATGGAGCCCAGTCTTCACATTTGCAAGATGAGAGGTGATTATCAGTACAAAAAGAATGGTTCTGGACCCCAGGTGGCTCCATAATTAATCAAGCTCTTAAAGTCTTTATGCACACAAAAAAATCATTCATAGGGAAAAATATAACCAAGTAGACAGCTTCCTCTATTTACAGACCAGAACTCTTTCTTTCTACAGGCAAATCGAAATGTGAGCCTAGATGGAAGCCAAAAGTTACATAGTGGTCACAGAATCAGAAGAGGAATAAAGCAAATGATTTTAATCACTAGCAAATACATACTCTCCACAGAGAAAAGTCAATTCTAAGTACTCTGGATCCCTCTGGATGCCATTCCAGCCACCTAACCTCTGAGAAAATTCTTTCTTCAAATGATGAAACCTTTACTTAGGTACACATTTTTGTTGTTGTTGTTACTGTCACTATTTGGCCATTCCTCCCAGAATTTCTACCTAGATGACCTGGATTGGATTTAGGATAACATCATTTTATTTCTACTGATCTCCTTTCAATTTCTAATTCTGCTAATTTCATTCTTGGAAATGTATCTTATAGTTCTCAGGGCACTCTGTGAAATCTAGAATATTTAGGAAACACAAACATTAAAGCTATTTTTAAAATAAAAACAGGGGCAGGATTGTGGCTTACTGAGCCAAACTGCTGCCTGCAACACCAGCAACCCATATGGATGCCGGTTGGATTCCTGGCCCCTCCACTTCCAATCCAGCTCCCTGCTAATGCTCTTGAGAAATCAGCAGAAGACAGCCCAAGTACTTGGGCCCCTGTACCCACATGGGAGACTGGGATGAACCTCCTGGCTCCTAGCTTCATCCTGGACCAGCCCTTGCCATTATAACTGTGACCTTCAAATAAACAAATCTTTAAAAATTTTTGAAAATAAAATAAAAACAATTTTCTTTAAAACCAACTCTTCTCTATACAGTTTATTGCCATCTTTTATATGCATATAAGGGCACATATTTTATTTCGTGCCATCTGTAATACTGCCATCCCAATTTCCAAAATAGCCAGAGCTCAGTAACACAAACACTGGTTACCTAACCTCCTAATAAATCTTATTTTGGTATATCTGATAGCTGTCACTATTGAGAGTGCAAATCTTGACAGCCAAGACATACAAAAAATGTAAGGTTACTTGCATGAAAGGAATATCCTCATATTAAAAAAAAAAAAAAACTCAAACTAAGAGCATAGAATACAAATATTATAAGACACAATCTCTTAAGGGAATTATAAATGGCCATCAGGGTTCTGCAAACACTGAAGAAAAAATTCGTATTTGGAACACAATCTCAGCATATCAGTCACCTCTGCCAAACCGAGGGACAATTTCTGTGCAAAGTAGCAATTCTGCAAGAGTATTAATGAACAATTTAAAATTAATTAATAGGATATATCACAAAATATTGCTAACAGAAATAAAATACATTAAATGATCATTTATTAAACACACTGTACATACATAACACACACGAGAAATCCTGATTATATTCTCCTTCACAGCATGACTAGAAACTGTAACAAATGCAAACTCTGACCCTTTTACTGAATTCTGTTCTTCCCTTACCATAGAAAGCTGCTTTTCCCTCCTTGTCCAAATTCCACTCATTCTTTTTGATTTTTTTCATTCTTTTTCATTTTAATTTTTTTTTAATTTTTACTTATTTTCATTTATTTGAAGGCAGAGAGAGAGAGCAAGCAATGGACAGACAGGCAGCGAAAGATGTTCCATCCAGTGGTTCAATCCTCATATGCTTGCCACAGCCAAGACTGGACCAGGCTAAAGCCAGGAGCCCAGAATTCAATCCACATGTCCCATGTGGGTGGCAGGAACCCAACTATTTGAGCCATCACCTGCTGCTTCCCATGGTGTGCATCAGCAGGAAGCTGGAACCAGGAAGCAGAACCAGGACAAACACATGCACTCTAGCACGGGATGTGGATGTCCTAAGCAGTGTCTTGACCACTGTGTCAAATGACTGTGCCCCCCCCATTCTTTTTTTTTTTTTAATTTGGCAGATACAGTTAGATAGTGAGAGAGAGAGAGACAGAGAAAGGTCTTCCTCCCATTGGTTCACCCCCAAAATGGCCACCATGGCCAGAGCTACACCGATCCGAAGCCACACCAATCCAAAGCCAGGAGCCAGGTGCTTCCTCCTGGTCTCCCATGCGGGTGCAGGGGCCTAAGCACTTGGGCCATCCTCCACTGCCCTCCCAGGCCACAGCAGAGAGCTGGACTGGAAGAGGAGGAACCAAGACTAGAACCTGGGGCCCATATGGGATGCTGGCGCTGCAGGCAGAAGATTAACCAAGTGAGCCATGGTGCCGGCCCCTCCCCCCCAATTCTTAATTGATTTCATCTAGGCAACACATTATAAATAATTATAATTTACATGACCTGGCATATTCCTCCCAAAAACTTGAAAATTAGGTATTATCTCTATTGATCAGAAAAGCAATTTGTTATCCGGTGAAAGGCAGATATTCTCAAATACAGGCTTCCAAACTCATCTTCCTTCCTCTCAACAGCTAAGACTAAGTCCCCTTTTTGAATTCCGCATCTCCTTAGTTTAACAAACTAAGCGCCACTTTCAATATACCCCTACTCTCAGGCACTCACAGACGAATGTCCCCAATTGCCTTTCTCCCTCATTTTACCATCCCCTACACTTCTTTGTCCTGACCCCAGAGAAAGTGGCAATTCTTTGAAGTTCTTGCAGGAGAAAAATCAGTCCTGCTTCTCATATTAACATTGTGTAATTTTCCCAATCACCATTTTTATCTTCATAGGTTGTTTTACATCACAACAGAAATAGAAAAATAGTTGCAACAATGAAGTTTGCTTTGATAAGGCAAATAGCACATAATGTCCTCTCCCTCTCTTCTTATGGAAAACACTAGTGATGCTTTCAGCTCTCTCTGTTATCACTGGGAAAAAAAGAAAAGAAAAGAAAGAAGAAAAAGACTTTCAAAGATTCTACTGGACTCTTTTTATGTTGATAATTATTTAAGAAATGACAGGCATCAGCCTTTTGCTTATGAAAAACCTATGCAGGTGGAGGATGCTATGGGGATACAAAGCAAAGGATGCAAACAACTACCCAATAATTAGATGGCCTCCCCAGGCTAAGGTCACTGGGGTCTGACTTTTCACTGTATAAACACCAAGAAGCAGGGTTTGGAGGACTGCCCAGGCTGGACTGTGGGAAAGAGAGGAAATCCCAGAATCCAACCACTGGCAGGAATCTGATGCCCAGGGATACCAAAGGCTACCAGGAATGAATGCCACACACTAACCCATCATTGCTCTCCTCACTCCCGAAGAGTAAAGTTTCTCTAACCATCATCTTACCGTAGACTTGGTGAGCAAGATGAGACTCAATCACGTTCAAGGAGAAAGCAGTTGACCTTCATGGCATGTCCTGAATTCAGACATACATACAGCGGGGTAAGGGGTAGTGACAATTTGGGGGGAAAGACCTCACCTCTTCTATGTCCTAACCATTGTCAAAAATAGTATTACTCTCTAGAGAGAAAATCAGGAGGAGAGAATAAAGCAAAGAAATTTGCATTGCTTAAAATAGCTTTTATAAATGTCTGGGTTTTTTCTCCCTAGGTATTTGCAGCAATCATCCCTAGGACTTGTCTTCCAATGGAAACAAAGCTCCTTTGAACAGCTAAAGCAGCACACATCAGTGACCTGGATTCTTTTCAATGTATCTTCATTGTTCTTGAAGGCTACAAAATTCAAGTTACATTGTATCCAGCATAATGTGTGTAACTAATGTAACTTGAGCTGATGGATACATATCATGCCCTTTCTTTTAGATTCACTGTTGTGTTATTCAGTAAGAGTGATACATTTCAGAAAACAAATTGTACATTTAAAGTATATACCCTTACTACATTTTAGAAAATATTTTAAAATGTCTATATACTTTTCACAAAAATTATTAGCCACTGAACAAATTCTTTTCAGCAGCAAACACCACATTGCCTCATTAATTTTTAAAAATTTGATCACTGTTCAATTAAATTTGCGGTTATGTATAAGAATCATATAGATGATTCTTATTTACTACCAAAAAAACTGAATAAAAATTTGATAAATACATCCATATATAAAGAATAAATGCTATGCCTTTTCTCATACACTTAACATAAATATAGCAACACACTGTAGTGCATTTTTGGTAATTAAGTAAAAGGAAACATGTTGGAATCTTGTTGTCAAAAATAATTTTGATAGAAAATGCATAAAACAGCTATATTTTACATGATTTTATTCTTGACTGCTTTTAGTAATGTCTTTTACAATTCATCTATGACTTTTTCTCTGCAAACTTCATTATCCTCAAAACACATGACACTTAATTTCAATTAAAACGATGAAGGCAAACTGGTGGAAAGAAAGCATGGTATGGCCAATTTAAAAGGAAATTTATTAAGCTATACGATAAAGATTTTTCCATATTTGACATCTTCACCATAAATAAACTAAATCTGCAGCCACAAAGTATTAACAAAAACATAATTTAACCACCCAATAACAAAAAGCATCTTTCTTAACCAAAACGAAAGCCTATTTTGTACATTTCTCAGAAACTGAAAACAATGAAAGAAAAAAAACAACTAGGTAAACAAATCCTTTGGCAACCCAGGTGGTTTTCAATTCTCTCCTGTGAATAAAATTGGAGAACTAACAGTATGGGGCAGGGAACATCTGGTCCTGGAGATGAATAAGGCCCACGACACCACAAGAGGGACTACAAAGTCCATAGTGTCCATCTAGCAGGCTTATGTTTAAGTTGGTAATTTTGTCTGATTTGCGAATATTATAAATATCCAAACGGCCCTTGCAGAAAAAAGGTTTCCCACCCTAAAAAGAACAGTAAAGTCATAGATCATCAAAATTTTTTGAGATCATGAATTCAACGAAAAACCTCACCATTGCCAGGTGCAGTACAGGACGTATGAACAAGGTTTCTCAAAGCATGCATCTATGAAAATTAGACCAAGGAACAGAATCGGTGTTTAATTCTTCGAAGACATTTCATCTTTATTTATGAATTTAAAAGCAGCAACCCATTTCACTGATTGATTGCATTTTCCAATAAAAATCTGCATTTCATTTAAAAATTTTTGAAAATTTGTTAACAGTTACACTGCCTTGATTGGCCTTTAAAAATCAGGCAACTTAAATCTTTCTGTCTCAGTTCCCTGAATTGAAACTGGAGTCAGACCTAATGTTTTTCCACGGACAAGAACGCCACACCTGGCACCTGTCGTTACCATGGTAACCAACACCGCCGCCCTCGACACTAAAACCCTGTGTATTTGTCTTCGGCAAAAGGGGTTGGAGGAATCCGGGTCTAGTCACAGGCACACCCGGATCCTCACCCGCGACGCTAAGGGGAAAGCCAGCGTACGGGGGATGGGAATCCCAGGGCTACCCTTTGGGAAGGGTACTGGGTTGGAAGAGTTAAGTACTTCCACGCACGCTTCGCACAGTGAATGTCTACCGGTCTCTAGAGCTTCAGGCCTGCACGCCGCGCCTCGCGGGCCCCTGGGTGTCTGGTCGAACACCTTCCCATGCCACACACCGCCTCGGAGTCCGAGCCGGGGTCCCTTCCTGGTCCGGACCCGGCAGCCGGCGGCCCCTCGGCCTTCCCGAAGCCGCCGCTTCCGGCGCTGCCCGGCCTAAAGAGGGCGCCCGCACCCGGCGGCGGCAGCATTTGGCCCCTCGCGGCCCCCGTCCGCGGACTCTCGCTGCTAGTGTCACCGCCTTTTCCTCCCTTCCCCCGGTTCCCTTTCACTTCCGGGGTTGGTCTGGATCCGCTGGTTCCATAACAACATCCAGTTGGCTTCCTTCAGGCGGCGGGACTAGGGCAGCCGCCGCCGCCGCCTCCCCGGAGCTCCCGCCTGCTCGGGCCCTCGCGTTCCCCGGCCCAGGCCGCTATGGCTACCAACCCGCAGCCCCAGCCGCCGCCGCCGGCGCCGCCGCCTCCCCCGCCTCAGCCGCAGCCGCCGCCGCCGCCGCCGGGCCCGGGGACTGGCCCCGGCACGGGCGGGGCGGGTGGCGCGAGTGCCGGAGCCGGAGACCCTCAGCTCGTGGCGATGATCGTTAATCACCTCAAGAGCCAGGGTCTCTTCGACCAGTTCCGCAGGGACTGCCTGGCCGACGTGGACACCAAGGTTCGGGGCGCGCGCGGGGGCTGGGAGGCTGTGGGGAGCGGGAGGACCCCGAGGGCCGCCGTCTTGGACAGCGTCCCGCCTCCGTCGGCGGGCCGGCGGCGCCTGGACTTGGCCAGTGCCGGGGCCCGGGAGAGCGCCCCTCGCCCAGTTCCTTCTGCAGCCGCGCCCTCTGGGCTGCAGCTCTGTGCCACGCACGGTGCAGAGCGCGCGCGGCGTGTTCATTCATTCGCCTGCCCTTGCGCTGATTTAACCTGCTGCGGTCTGTTAGGTGCGTGCTGGGTGCCGGGCACCGCTTGGGCGCTGGAGCTGCACGAGTGCAGTGAGCAAGACTAAGTCATTGTTCTTTCGGGAGACTTGTTTGGAAACACTGATGTTAGCAGTGTGCAGTTTCGGATTCATTGTCATCGCGGATGGTTTTGTTACTTTGTATCCAAGTTCTTTTTCCCTTCTCTCCTGGAGTTCTCCGGGTGCCAGGTCTTTGTTCGGAGAGACCTTTAAGTGAGCACTGAAACAAGTGATTTGCAGTGGGTTTTGCTGGACATCGGGCGGCGAGGGCTCGAAGATGAAGACACAAACCTGGCCGTTAAAAAGTTGGGTCCGGAGATGGGGACTTTGGTTCCTAGTAGCGACTGCCTGATGTAGCTGCCTTAGGCCGAGAACTGAGCCACTCAGTGGGAAAGGAGGGGAAAGAAGAGCGAGCTCTGGGCAGTTAATGGAGAGGGGAAAGGACAGCAGAGGCATTCCCTGTCCAAAAAGAGGGGCAGGAGAGGAGAAGGGACGGCTTTGTATGGGACGTCAGAGGCATCAGCCTGAACAGGTGGACGTAGCTGATTTGGCAAGGGATGAGCAGTGCACACCAGGAAGGAGCGGTCAGGCAGCTGGGATGGCAAACTAGTGCGGGCAGGAGTTCTGGAAGCGCACAGCAGGGGAACGTTGGGCAAGCCGTCGATCCGGGAGAGGGGATGTAGGTTTTGTTTTGCTTTTCGACCTGCTTAGGTCCATCAGATTGGGGTTTTGATAGCGTGAGGACCAGGGCTTCCTGCTAGGGTGTTCGGCTCCTCTTAGAAGGCTTGCTTCTTTGAGAAAGCAGAGTCTTCCTGGGCTTTAAGGTGAACACACAGTCCCACCATCTCCTCTGGAAAAACTCTACTGAAACTTTGGGGACGTCTTCTCTTATAAGAACGCCAGTAGGTACGGGTCCACTAGTGGAAAGGTGCTTTCTCAGGGCCTTGGGGTTTCGCACCACAGAGAGTTCAGTCATTTGGGAGTGTTCATCTATGTAGGAAGAACAAGGGTACTGCCAGAAGTTTATGAAGCAATGGAATTACAAGTTTATTTTGGTGCTAAACATGTTCAAATCCATGCATAGCTTTTTCATAATACACATTTTCTATGAACCTTTTGAAGACCTGTTTTCTGTAGTTTTCTTATATAGGGAATTTTTAGGGGATATGCATAGCCACCTTTATTTTAAAAAAATAGTGTTCATTACCTGTTTTCAGTTGTTTTTTAATGGGAAAACATTAGACATGGTCAGGTAAATGTTACTCAAAGCTGATTATTTGCATCTAATAAGTAGAAATTTCACTTTCACTTTGCTGTTCTCATTATGAATACAAAAATATAAAACATGTGGCCTGGCGCTGAGGCGTAGCAGGTAAGGCTGCTGCGTGCAGTGCTGGCATCCCATATGGGCACTGGTTCGAGTCCCGGCTGCTCCACTTCCAATCCTGCTCTCTGCTATGGCCTGGAGAAGCAGCAGGAGATACCCTAAGTCCTTGTGCCCCTGCACCTGTGTAAGAGACCTGTAAGAAGCTCCTGACTCCTGGCCTCAGATCAGACCAGCTCTGGCCGTCACGGCCATTTGGCAGTGAACCAGTGGATGGAAGACTTCTCTCTCTGCCTCTCTGTAACTCTCTTTCAAATAAAATAAGTAAATCTTTAAAAAGAGAGAGAGAGAGAGAATAATCACCAAAAAAAGGTAAAATACTGATTGATGGGGGCTAGAGGGTTGGCGTAATATCTGAGACTCAAAAATTTTCCTTCATCCCATCTCTACTAAATATTGTTGTATGTCTAATATTCCTCAAGTCCTTTCAGAATTGAGTATTAAAACATTTCTTGTGGGGTGGGAATTTGACAGAGCAGTTAAGAGTCCACTTGGAATGGCTACATCCAATACCAAAGTGCCTGGATTTGAATATCAGCCTTACTTCTGATTCCAGCTTCCTGCTAATGCATACCCTGGGAGGCAGTAGGTGATATACCTCATGTAGTTGGGTCCCTACCACCCACATGGAAGACATAGATTGAGTTCAAGACTCCTGGCTTCAGCCTGGCCCAAGCCTGGCTGTTGCAGGCATTTGGGTAGTGAACAAATACATGGAAGGTTGATCTCTCTCTCTCTCTCTCTCTCATTCAAATAAATTCTTTAAATTGTCTTAATTAAATAAGACTTTTCTGGGGGGGGCAGTTACTTTGACAATCTAGTGAAATCCAAGAACTTCTATGAAGAAAAATGCATGTGTATATATTAAAATGCTCTTTTTAAAATTCAAAAAGTTTGACTATAAGCAGTTTCATGTGGTTCAACTTAATATATATAGTTTGGGGAAGTTCAGGGATCACAGAATAAGACACCCCACTTTTTTTTTTTAAGATTTATTGTTAATTTATTTGAAAGAGTGACAGAGAAGAGAGACTGAGATTTTCCATCCACTGGTTCACTCCCCAAATGGCCACAACAGTCGGAGCTGGACCAGACCAAAGCCAGGAGCCAGAAACTCCATCCAGGTCTCCCATTGTGAGTGGCAGGGGCCTACGTACTTAGACCATTATTCTCTGATTTCCCAGGCACATTAGCAGGGGCCTGGATCAGAAGTGGAGCAACCAATGGAACTGGCTCTCACGTAGGATATCAGCATCACAAGCAGTGGCCTAGCTTGCTGTGCCACAACGCTGGCCCCAAGAATCCCTGTTTTAATGTTTGAAGATAGAGAATAGTAGAACTTAAATGGCACCTTCTCCCAAGGCAGCTGTGACCAAAGTTCATCCCTGAATTATCAGCTGCTCACTTAAATGTTCCCATGATCTCAAAATCCCACTTCCATTTGCCTCTCTGTACTCTGCTTCTTTTGGCTCAAGACTACCTCCCTCCTCTGTCCCCTTCTTTTATTTCTTCTCTCTTATGTAGAAATTAGGTGGTTTAATTCAATTTAAAATACTTGTTTTTATACACCTTTTTCCTATTTTAGAAAAATAAGTTTGACAGTCTCCAAAAAAAATACAAAAGCAGAAGTTTTCTTCATCTGAGCTTAATATTCATGTCAGTGTTATGAATGGGCCAAGATAGAGATAAGATCATGCAAAGGAGCAACACATTAATGGAATCCTTGAGTCTCTTCTGCCTCTCATAGGGTAGTGCTTTTGACCACTGGACCTCAAAGACTCTTCTGATCTGCCTTCTGTTAAAAAGTCTCTCCTATAGCATATGGAGTTGTAGCAGTAACTGGATGATATTAGTCACATACATATCTAAGAATCAGGACATTTGATACCTGCCGGCTGTTCTCTAGCCCAGTGTGCTTAAATCAGAATGAGAAGTACCAGAGTCTACTGTTACTGCAAAAGACCAACCCCTGCCTCCTCAGTTGTCCTGAAGTCATTGGGGATTCTTTGTTTTTTATTTATTTATTTTTTTTTTGAGATTTATTTTTTTCATTTGAAAGAGTTACAAAGGGAGGTAGAGACAGAGAGAGAAGTCATCCACTGGTTCACTCCCCAGATGGCCGCCAATAGCCGGAGCTGCACTAATCTGAAGCTAGGAGCCAGGAGTTTTTCCAGGTCTCCCACATAGGTGCAGGGGCCCAAGGACCTAGGCAATCTATCACTGCTTTCCCAGGCCACAGCAGACAGCTGGATCAGAAGAGGAGCTGCCAGGACTTGAACCAGCACCCATATGAAATGCTGGAACTTCAGGCCAGGGCTTTAACCAACTGCACCACAGTGCCAACCCCAATAAATAGGTCTTAAAAAAAAAAAATTCTTGCTTCACTGTGCAGATTGGCAGCTAGAGATTGAGGAGGGAAGATCCAGAGGCCCCATCATTCTGTCTCAGGCAGGGAGCGTACCTGCCAAGTAAGTGTGACTCCCTTCTCCCCAAGTGAGAAAGCCCAGTGTTTGGATACTTTCTCAGTTAGACATGGCTTGTGGTTAGTTTATTCATCCAAAAGTTTTCATCAAACAAATCTTATGTACTAGGCAGGCACCATCTTAAGTGCCACAGTACTACGGAGCTTACGTCTTTGCAGAGGAAAGCAGAAATAAAGTGTGATGAGTTCTATGGGGAAAAAAACAGCAAGGTGTGGAGTAGAAAGGCCTAGAATTTTGTTTTGAGTAAGTTGTTGAGGGAATGCTTCAGCAGAATGATTCTGAGTCATCCCTGAAAGAATGGAGTAGCCAGTTCTCTCCAAGTTCAGAGCGTAGTGAGTACAGGAATACAGAAGACGAGAGTGATGGAAGATGAGATAGGAATGCCTTTCTTCCCTTCACAGATCTGGTAGGCCTCAATACCATAGATTTTGGCTTTTACTGGAACTGAGCAAACTTGACAGGTCTTGAGCAAAAGACAGACATGATCTGACTTCCATTTTAGATAGGTTTACCAGGGGCAGTTATTAATAGTGTCCCCTTTCTTGCTTAGTGGTGATCTGCTTTGGATAATAAATTATGCAGTTACCCTAATTTTAGAATATTTACTCTGACTACTCTGTTGGAAAGTAGACTTCAGATAGGCAAAGATAGAAGCAGGGAGGTCAGTTACTAAAATCTTGACTGAAGATGAGAATATCTTGGATTAGTGTGGAAGCAGTAAAGGTCATGGGAACTAGTCAGATTCCAGATGAATTGTGATACTAGTGCTGACAGAATTTGCTAGTGGTTTGGATGTGGGATAGAAGAGAAAGGGAAGAGTCAAGGATGGCTCCAAGGCTTCAGACAAAAGCACTGGAAAAGGAAGAAGGTTTGTATGTATTTTTCCTAGAATATGTCTTAGTGAATGCTCCATGACTATTTTTCTAGTCAGTGGACTTGTTACTGAAAGGAAAACTTGGAAAGAAGAAAAATTGCCTGTTGGGTAGTTCAAATATAAACTTGTTATGGGCAGACTAGGATGTTGATTGCATTGTGATGTTTGAGCCTAGTGTTTATTAGATTGGAAAATACCAGAAAGAAGAATTATGCTTTAGAATCACTGGGGAGGAAGAATTTGTTCTAATTCACATTGATTGTGATAAATGGGAAGGAACATGAGAAATGATCAGGAAACTTTTTTATGGGATATAAAATAGGTATCAACAAAGTCTGCAAATTGATGAAAGTCCATCTCATAATGATAAAACCTTTGTCATTCTATGTTGGATATAGTTACCTAGTTATCTGCCAGACCATGTGCTAGGCTGTGTGAAAACAAAGATTACACTTCAGTAGAGAAATAAATATCCCTCTCTCACAAATACAGTGCAGTGTGAGAATGCTCAAATGGTAGTATTATGGTGACAATAGGAACATGGAAGAAAGGTTCAGAAGCATACAGTGTGTTTCAGGATTACTTCACAGAGAGAATTCTGAAGCTGAGAAGTTTAACAGATGGACAAGTAGAGGAAATGGTAGCTGCATGAGAATTTGTTGCAAGAGTATAAAATTTGAAGCTCAAAGGGACAGATGGCAGAAGGTGAGGCTGTACCATTTTGCTTCAAGTCATTCGGGGACACCCAAATTCACATACATTAGAAGCCACGTGGAAGACAAACAGAACATGAGTGGTGGTGGAGGATCTCTAGGAACAGAGTGTAGTCCCCAGGGTGAGTGGTTACACATTCCTTCTAAGTAATGACTTTTAAGTAGAAATGACAAACTATGTGTCCTGAACCCCACGTATCAAGGGTTCTCAACCTCAGTTCTTTGCTGAGTTGGGGAGGAGATGTTCAGCAGCATCCCTGCCCTCTACCCACTAGATTCCAGTAGCAGTTCTCTCAATTATAACAACCCAAATGTCTCCAGACATTGCCAAATGTCCTCTGGGAGGTAGGGATGAAATCATTCCTGGTTGAGAACCATTGCCTTACAGCAGGTTTAATGCCTGGTTCAAATGAGTGTCACTTTCCCTGGGGTCCATGCCTTTCAGCCTATTTCTGCCTGCCCAATGCAGACTTTCATCACTCTGGTTATTGTGTACTTTCCTGCGTACATTCCTTTTTCACTGTGGGAGGATAAATTCAGAAAGCTTAGTTACCCTATCCCTCTGCTCATGTGTGCAATAGGTTCCCATTCTCTACCCCATAATTTCCTGCAGCTTGTCAGTGTCGGAAGCTTTCCAGCACCTGGCCCTAGGTCTCCTAGGTCTCCAATTTCATTTCTTTGCCTTTTTGTGTTCTCTTCTCCAACCAAATTGAACTGCCAGTTTGAGGAGTTCCCAAATGCTCCTGACCCTGCATGTTCTTATCCCCTTGGTCTTTGTTTATATTATTGGCTGTATCTGCAAGGGGTGGGGGGAGGCTTGTTCCCATTCTCCACTACATTGTTAAACTTCCAGTCAGATTTTTCCAGCTCAGATGCCACACTGACAATGAAGGCTTACTTCCTCAGCTCCTCTCCCTTTTGTTGCTCCAAATCGGGTAACAATAACATTTGTTTGTTTCTTATGTTATAGTCCTTTGTATTCCTTTGAAACATCTTGTTTCGGACAAAATATGCAGTACATTCCAATGAGATTAAGTTACAAACAGGATTGCCTAAACTGTGTTTCTTTGTTGCCACATTGATAGCATAAACAATATTAACACTGTTAAAGATACTCAAATCCTTGAGACTGTCCATGTTGTGTAACACTGGAGATTCTTAATATCAATGTTTGTTTGTTCTTTCTAGCCAGCCTATCAGAATCTGAGACAGCGTGTCGACAACTTTGTTGCAAACCACTTGGCAACTCATACCTGGAGTCCCCATCTCAATAAGAATCAACTAAGAAACAATATTAGACAACAAGTCCTGAAGTAAGTCTCAGAGTTAGAATTCCTAGACAGGTTTGAAAATGTCCCACCCACTTTGCCTGAAAGAAGAGACATTATCTAAAGTTAATTGACTTAATGCTGACAGTTTTAGAAGTTTTGGTGTAGCTACTTCATGTGCTGCAGTATAATTTTGGTTTGTGGCTATATTACTTTGCGTTTCCCTTATGAAATTTAATAACATTTTTTTCTATAGACCTCTGAAAATATTTGAAGGAAGGAAATAATGTGATTTTCACAATAACAAATCTAGATATGGTATTAATACATGGTAAATGCCATAATATCTTACACGATCACATTTACAGCTATATTCTTGACCCTAAAAGTGCAGGCTTTATTTTCTTATTCTGTAAAGAAAGACATTAAAAACCCTTGATTAGAGGCCATACCTTCTAATGCACTCCCCCTCTTTTTTTTATTCATTTTATTGTGCCTTTTAATTCTGTTAGTGATAATGTAAAAAGATCTGTCATAGTCATTATGAGTGAAATAAGATAAAGAGAATGAGAAGACCTGGAATATTTAGAGGCCTAAAGAAACTTGTATTTACCCCACCCCAGTCCCTAATTTGTAACTTATACTTGTTCTTGAATATAAATATTTGCCAAGACAAAAAGACTTTCTATTCCTGCTTCACTATTCAGAAAGGGTAACTAAGTTAATTAAAGAGCACCCAGTATTCCTGCTTTGAAAAATATTTATATTCAAGCACATCTTTGAGAACAAAATGAGGCTTTTAAATAGCTAAACCTATATTTTATACCTGCCACCTCTTAATTCCATCTTGTCCTCTAGGATCTTATGAGCGGATCTAGTGTGATAGTTCCAAGCCACAGGAAACCCAAATTAAAATTCATACTCTGACAAAAACACAGATCCATTTAGCCACAGGTAATACTGGAAACCATGAACTTGGTGAATAAGAGAAAAGAGAAATCAATAATAACTTTGTTGTCTGCGTTTTAAAGGATATGTGAGGAACCTGTAAAAGAGTCCAGGTGAGATCAAAAGATGCCATTAGAGGACTGCGTAATGATACCTGCTGGGAAAAAGTCATTGCTGTTTTCAGAAAAAGAAGAGACAGAAGAGGCCTATTGGTTGACAGTCCTGGAGAGTTACTTGTTTCCACGAAGTAATCAGGCGAACAGTGACCAGAGTGGAACAGGAATTGGGAGGGAGGGAAGGCTGAAGCAAGCTCACTGAGAGCACTACACCCCCCACACACATACACATTTGTACAGAGCCCTACTGATTATGTACAAAATGCTTTCTTTCAGCAGTTTACATACCTCCTCCCTTTCCAACAAATGATTTACATTATGTTAAAAGCACATTTTAGGGAATCTTGCACTCATTTTCTGCATACATTAAGGGTCTCAAATAGAAGGCATACTTTCTGGAATTTACATTTACTCTTGAACATAGGAAGTCCATAAGGTGAGGAAGCCTTCTTTATTACTTTACTTAAGGCAACTAAACTCGGTATTGCACGTGTGGAAATCAAGCACTTAAAATACTTATACTAGTATCAGACATTGTTGCAAAATCATGTTTGATGAATGGGAAGGGGTCTTTGTGACTATGTCAATGATTACATACAGGAGCACTGTTTCTGTAAGTAATAAGAAATCCTTTCCTTTAGAGACATTTTAAGAAGGAAAACAGCTGGATAATTTAGGTAGTCCTCTTTCTAGGACATCTCTAAATTTTCTTCCAGTTATACTATTTATTTTTAAATGAACTTTTTTTTTAAGTTCCATTATTAAAGTTTTGTGATGCTGATAGTAACAATATAAAGTTTCCTTAAAGAGATTGCTTTAGTTGTATTCAAACTGATGGCATAGAGATGGATACAGTGATTATAATTTAGAAGTTTTTCATACAAATATTCTGAGATATACTCAATTGATTCAGGTTGATCTAGTTGCAATTGCCATTTTTATAGGACAAAAGTGATCTAGTATCAGCAATGTCAGATTATTCAATTTAGTAATTAATCTGACTCAGCAGAAAGGAGAATTTTATTCTATTTGGGCATTCATTTGTACAACAGAATCTGAAAATTCTTTATAGTTTTGAATAATGATCTTAATAGAATTTGAAAGAAACGTAAGTAAATAACAAGGAAATGTCAGCTGATGACATTTTGGCTTTGCACTGGAGCCTAGAACTATGGCTTCCCTCCACTCTGGTGAGAAATCTATGGCCCTTCCGTAAGTCACTGAGGCCACTAAGAGCCATATGATCATTAGGGCTGGACTCCATTTTATTTAAGGTCAGAGCTGACCACCATGTGAGAGAGGACTAAAGAGCAGTATTTTCTTTGTTTACAGGACATTTGAGTAAGGGACATGGGCAATCAGAAAAAACCTGAAACAAGACATTCGGGGAGGGGTATTTTTTTCTTTTATAACTTTGTACTTATACCTTAAAAAACATTTTTAACATTGCTTCTCCTTATTCCTTTTTACCTATTACATTTAAAGGACACCTCTGTGATAAGATAAGAGTGGTTGTACGATTTGCTTTTCTTTTTAATCTTAGAACTTTGAAAAGCAGGTAACCTACTTTATGCTGTGTTGGCTCATTTTTCTCTATGTCCCACATAAGTGGAATTATAATATCTTAAGGTGGCAAGGTGCCTTAGGAAATAAAACTCTAATCCATCCTCTACTCTAGACAGAACGACACTTAAAAATAGCATTTGTAATGTGTAAAGGAAGGGGCTTCTCATGCATGCTCTGGAGAGACACTGAGGCCTGGAGGATGAAAATGACGAACACTCCATCTTCCAGCACTGTTGAGTACTTCGACTCCTCCAGTCTTTTCCTAGGCAGAAAGTGGATTGTTCTAAAGTAAATTTTCTTCTATTTTGCTTGGACTCCTGCTGTTCTGCAAAAGCACTTTGCACGGATTGATGGCCTCCTCACTGCTCTGTCTCTCATACGTGAAATGGGCACCTTTCTTCCCTCTCTTTTCTACGGGAATCAAGACACAGTTCAAATGTCTCTTCCTCTGTGATGCATTCCCAAATTATCTTACACATATCCAATCATGCCTTATTTCTCTCTTTTCCTGTAATTCACAGGGTATACTAGTGCCTGTCTTCTTGTAAATACAAAAAATTCTCTGTGTCTGCCTCTCTTCCCAGAAAAGGGACCAGGTCTGATTTGTAGCCGCGTAGAGGCCAGCATGGTGCTTTTATGTAGAAGATACTCATAACATGACTGTTAAATGAATAAATCATCTAGCTTTTATAGCAGGAAAATAATAAAAAGAAAGCCAGAAGTCTCAAGTTTTGTTTTCCTGAAGCTTTTTTTTTTTAATTTGATGAAATTATACTTTGTGTATGTCTGGCTTCATGGAGACTCTGATAGTTATAGAAGACTTGTTTTTCTGTTTAAAAGGAGAGTCCATAGATTTATTTTATGCCCAGACCTCAGCTTTTAGTCATAAATTTATTTCTACATGCCCTGGGCAGGGTAGGGGTGAGGTAAAGGTTGTCAATATACCTGGGCTCTAAATGATGTACTGTATCTAATTCTAAGGGTGTTTTTGATTTGTTTTATTTTGTCATTGTTAGGATTTCCACTAGTGACACGGTGGTAGAAATTTCATAGACTATTTTGTAGTACGGGGTATCTAAATGCCACTATAGTTTGAAACTTGTTTTCCTTTGCCTCCTTTTTCTGTATCCAGATGAATGGATTGAGGCAATTTAAGATTGAATATATATATACATGTAAAATACAGTTTTATTTAAAAGTACTGAATGCAAATAATATGAAATTGTGTCACCTTTCTATAAATTATCCTGTGTTTCAGATCAGGAATGTTGGAGTCTGGTATCGACAGAATTATTTCTCAGGTTGTGGACCCAAAGATCAACCACACATTCAGACCTCAGGTAGAGAAAGCTGTGCATGAGTTTTTGGCCACACTAAATCACAAAGAGGAAGCTAGTGGCAGCACATCGCCTGATGAGGAGAAACCAGACTCTTCCATCATTACACAAGGTGCTTTGCTTTTATTCTTTGTCAGTTTCATTGCTTTTCTTGAACTGAGTATCAGATTAGGGACATTTGATTCCTTTTGTTGTTGTTGTTGTTGTTGTTGTTGTTGTACTTACTTGAAAGATAGACAAATGCAGAGACAAAGAATTTCCATCCACCGGTTTACTCCAAAAATGCCCTCAAAAAGTAAGGGCTGGGCCAGGCCAAAGTCAAAAGCCTACAAACTCAATCCAGGTCTCCTGGATGGGTAGTAGTGACCCAATCACTCCAGCCATTACCCATTGTCTCCCAGGGTAGCAGGAAGCTGGATTGAAGAGAAGAACCAAGACTCAACCCCAGGTACTACAGCATGGGATGTAGGTGTCTCAAGCAATGGCCTAAACAGTGTGGCACAGGCCAGCCCCCATTTGATTCTTTAAAATATTTCTCTATTTGCCTATGTTAGTAAAATAGAATTTATGTCAATATCACCAGAATTTCACAACTAGCATGCTATTCCTCTTCTTTTAGATAAATACAAAATGATAAGCATTTTAGTAATGGTGAGAGAGGGAGCAACTGTAGGAGTATGTGTGTGTTATAGTAGAGAGAAAATATATTTCTTTTCCTGGGAATTAGACTATTCTCAGATTTGCATGGTAAGCTTCCTGCAGTATGACATTTGAGAGTGAAAGAATTCAAAGTGTATACTGGCACTGGTATTTAGAATGCTAGAGGTAAGCAAATGGTCTACACAGGATATGCATCATATGAAGATGACAGTAGCACACAGCATTGATTCAGCAGAAGTGTTTACCTTTTGTATAAATTTATTCTAAAATTTGTCTTTTCCGGGGCCAGCGTTGTGATATAGAGGTTAAAGCCGCTGCCTGCGACACTGGCATCCTGTATAGACGCCACTTGGAGTCCCAGCTGTTCCACTTTCAATCCAACTCCCTACTAATGCACCTGGGAAAACAGTGGGAGATGACCCACTTGGGAGGCCTGGAAGAAGCTCTTGGCTTCTGGCTTCACTCTGGCCCAGCCCTGGCCATTGCAGACATTTGGGGAGTGAACTAGCAGATAAAAGAGCTCACTCTCTCTGCTTCTCCCTCTCTGTCTCTCTCTCTCTCTCTAACTCTACTTTTCAAATAAATATTTTTAAAAATAAAATAATAAAATAAAATTTGTCTTTTCTTCTAAGGCATCCCTACTCCTGGGCCCAGTGCTAATGTAGCCAACGATGCCATGTCAATCTTGGAAACCATAAGCTCTCTTAACCAAGAAGCTAATGCTGCCAGGGCTTCGACAGAAACATCAAATGCCAAGACAAGTGAGAGAATATCCAAAAAAGTCCCATCTCAACCAAGTGCTGATGCTAGTGCTGACAAAGAGAGAACTTCAGAGGACATGGCTGATAAAGAAAAATCTACCCCCGACTCTGGAGGAGAAGGACTGGAAACGGCCTCAAAGTCTGAAGAATTTAGTGATCTCCCTTGTCCAGTGGAAGACATTAAGAATCACACAAAGGAGAATAATGGCTTAATTCTGCTAAGTAAAGACATTCAACAGGAAAGCAGTGACCAAAAAAATAAATCAACAGACAAGGGTGAAAAGAAACCAGAGATCAATGAAAAGGGAGAAAGAAAGAAAGAAAAGAAGGAAAAGACTGAAAAGAAAGTTGAATACTTGAAGAGGAGTGAAGATGCACAGAAAGGAAAAGATGAAAAACAAATGAAGGATAAAGAAGTAGAGAGTTCAAAACTTCCTTCAGAAAAGAATAGTAATAAAGCTAAAACTGTTGAAGGGACAAAGGAAGGTATGCAAAACCTTGCAAACATCAAGAACACTTTCAAGAATAGTGTGTCTGTCTGGGGAAAGAGAGAGTCTCAAATTTGCCTTCTAATCAATTTCTCCGATACTTTTATTTCAGAACTGAAAACTTACGTGCCCTTTGCTAAAAAAAAAAAAAAAAAAAAAAAAAGGCGTGAACTTTTTATGAGATATTTTCTTTGTTATTCAGATGTATGTATTAGAAGAGAAACTAATTTTATAATTTAAGTCTTGCAATGTATTCACCCACATTATTCCAGACAACTTAATCCATAGCTAAGCTTTAAAATACTAGGTAGTTTGAAGTGAAATGGACACTATGAGAAACAATGACCAGATCAGCCTTTGTCTTGACTGTTGAGGAACAACTTATTATTTTATTCCTTTTAGTATTTTTTTGTTTTTTGTTCTTAATACCATTGGTTGAACTCTGTAATTAATACACAATTATTAGGCGTTTAAAATTAACTGAAAAGTGATCTTTGTTAAATATAAGAGTGGGAATAAAAGAGGGAGGAGATATACAGTTTGGCACATGCTCACTCGGACTTACCTCCAGTGGTAGAGCTAGAAATGTGCCAGGGGATTCCAATTCAGTCTCATCAAGGAGGCTGTATCAATACCATCTTACTTGTTAAAGTGATCAGTTTAAGTACATAATTGATCAAAAAGATAGGTTAAGTGTTGAAGAGATTTCACAAATAAGACCAGTGTCTGCAAATAATGAAGGATAGAATTAAAAGGGAGAGAATGATCCTGCGGGGGAAGCAGGATACATAGCAGACTCATAGAATGGCAGATGCCCTAAACAGCACTCCTTGGGGCATTTGGATCTGGCTAAAAGGTCCATGAGAGTCTCACAGGCATGGAAAGCCAAGACACTGTGGCAAAAACAACCTGAATGAAAGATCTCGGTGAACAAGATCCCAGCAGAAAGAATGGGCCATCAAAGAAGGAGGCACCTTTCTCTGAAGGGAGGAAAGAACCTCCACTGTGATATGGCTTTGACTAAATAAGTTCAGAGTTGGTGAACTCAAGAGGTTTCCATAGCTTTGATAGCTCATGGCAAGAGCCTCGGGTGATTACTGATGTCGTAAATAAGTGTCAATTGTTAAATCAACAACGGGAGTCACTGTGCATCTGCTCCCCACGTAGGATCTCTGTCCTTAATGTGTTGTACTATGAGAATTAACAGTAAAACTACTAGTCTAACAGTACTCTATATCTTGTGCGGTTGTGTGGGTGCAGTCTGTTGAAATCTTTGCTTAGTATATACTAAGTTGATCTTCTGTATATAAAGATAATTGAAAATGAATCTTGATGAAGAGTGGGATGGAAGAGGGAGTGGGAGATGGGAGGGCTGCGGGTAGGAGGGAGGTTATGGGGGGAAAGCCACAATAATGCAAAAGTTGTACTTTGTACATTTACATTTATTAAATAAAAAAAGACCTATCAAGGTCTTGAAAAAAAAGAAAACCCAAATAAAATAAAATACTAGGTAGTAAATATTTCAGTAACTTACTTAAAATTTGCTTTTGTAAGTATCACATCATAAATTATAATTATTTTTACTGGAAATTAGTTTGCCTTTGTATTTTCTGGAAACAGCTCTACTTTATTTGATAGTTGGATTTCTTTGATGTATATTTAAAGCAGAAAAATTTTCATGTTATTTGGGAATTGGGCTCTAAGAATGGTTGTGTAACATTGTGATTGGTTTTCTGTGTTTTATTTTCTTGTCGAAGATTTCTCCTTTATAGATTCTGATGTGGATGGACTTACAGACATTACCGTTAGCTCTGTCCA
Source organism: Oryctolagus cuniculus (assembly GCF_964237555.1). NCBI lineage: Eukaryota > Metazoa > Chordata > Mammalia > Lagomorpha > Leporidae > Oryctolagus > Oryctolagus cuniculus. The sequence continues at coordinate 8,644,968 of NC_091433.1, read as the reverse complement.
TACCAGTGACCTTTCATCTTTTGAAGAAGACACTGAAGAGGAAGTTGTGATGTCTGATAGCATGGAAGAAGGAGAGATTACATCAGATGGTAAAGCATTTTCCTTAATAATGCCTCTGTGAAGGTTCCCATTGGGTATTATTTGTGTGTTCTGATGGCTGTATCCTGAAAGACAGTGTGGAAGAGTGGCAAGACCATGGGACTTCATAGCTGGAAGATTTGTTTCTGAGTCCCAGCTCTGAAGTTATCTGTCTAAACATGTGTAGTAGGTTACTAAACCAAACAAGCCTTGATTGTCCATCTCTAACTCCGTTCCCTAGGATCATTATGAGATTTAGATGAGATAGTATGTATGGAGATGCTTTTATCTGTGTGTGTGTGTTTGTGTGTAATATATGGGGGAGGCACTACCTACACCCTCACCTCTAATTGTAAATTCAAGGTTTCTCAAAACCATCCTTAACTTCAGTCATTTGATGGACGGATTCACAGAACTTACTAGAAGCCGGGATACTCAACAGTTATGACCAATTACCGCTAAAGGGCACAGATTAAAATTAGCCAAGGGAACAGGCACATAGAGCAGAGTCCAGGAAATATGCAAACAGGGAGTTTCCGATTGTCCTCCCCTGTGGAGCTGTAGACAGTGCTACCTCCTTGACAATATGCACAGAGTATTGCCAATCAGGAAAGTTCACCAGAGCCTTGGTGTTCAAGGCCCCCACCCCGCCCCGGCATGTGGTCTTCAGTTGATTGCACCTGTGGCTGATCTCAGTCACTAGCATCTCTTCAGGTCAGGTTACTACTCTGTGACCCAAAGCTCCCACATTGTACATAACATTGGTAGACTATTTGGCTTGCTTCAGGACTGCTAAGCAAACAGAACAATTTCAGTCAGGCATGGAATGCCCAAGGCTTTAGAGAAATTAGGGGAAAGGATGGATTATTTATTATACAATTTATTTTTCAGCTAACCCTCAGTGAGGACTTACCATATTTCAGGCACTGTGCTAAGGGCTTTCTATGAAATAGTTCCTGGAATCTTCAGAGCAACTCTGGAAATACAGGCAAGGAAACAGTCATGTAGCTAGTGAGCATCAGTGCAGGTTTGAAGTATAAATCTGCTTCTAAGCAGAACCTTATGCTGCTCTTTATCATGTGATTAAATTCTGTTTATGACTTGGAAATGAAGACATTGAATTCTGTTTTCAATTATGTGGCATAGTATTGTAAAATTTACTGCTGGCTTTTGGATTGGCTACCTAGGGAGACGATCATAGAGAAGAAAAGGTAGAAACTGTTAATACCACAGTTGCATTTCTTGGGCTCTCCCATCTTTCAGCAGCAGCCCTCCCTACATTTCATGTCCGTCCTCATGAGGTGAAGTCCATTGCCTGAGTAGGAAGGATGCTTCTCATCCTCTGAGTGTGCTGCTTTTTCTACCCCAGTCAGAGTTCCCATTCTTGGTGCTTTAGCGGATCTTTTTAAAATTTTTCCTGGACAGGGCTAGATTTTGTGTATATGGGATCTGAAAAAGAAGATGGTTAAGAGTCCTAGGAAGTGAAAGCTTTTGCTGACTTTTTTCCCCTTTACTTCCTGCTATGTCAAAGGGAGACAAATTGCCTTCTTTAAGTAAAGAGATTTTAGTGTATACTTGGTGTAGAACCACTGCTGATTCCTACGAACTCTTTACTGAATGAGAAATTTGAAGGTTGTCATTAAAATCTCAGTTTTACTTTTACTTTAAAGTATGATTTCAAATGATGTTCTTTGACTTAAAAGGGGTAAAACATTTATATCAAGTCTATTGACAAGCAAATAAGAATTAACTGTTTTTGGTTGGTGCTGTAGCACAGCTGGTTAGGCTGCCACCTGTGACACTGGCATCCTATGTGGGTGCCAGTTCTAGTCTCAGCTGCTTTTCTTCCAAATCAGCTCCTTGATAATGTACTGGGAAAGCAGTAGGAGATGGCCCAAGAACTTAGGCCTCAGCACCCATGGGAGACCAAGATGGAGTTTCAGGCTCCTGGCTGGCTTTGGGCTGGCCCAGCTCCTGCTATTGCAGCCATTTGTGGGGTGAACCAGCAGATGGAAGATTGATCTCCCTCTCTTGCCCCATCCCTGTCTCCCCTTCTCTTCTCCACTCTGTCCACGTTAACTGCCTTTAAAATAACTAAATCTTTTAAAAAATAATTAGCTGTATGTTACGATAACATTGTTAAAAATTTGGGGTGGGGGGTGGGGAAAGCAATTAGGCTGAAAGGGCTCCAGCACCCTGGGTTCCTGTGTAAGTAAACTGGAACTCAATGTAAATTGAAAATAATTAAACAAAAGAAACTGAAGCTTAGCCAGTCAGAAACTGCCAGTTGTCCACCAGATCAGGCAGACACCTACCTGTAGCCAGTCCAATAATGTCTTGTCTTTACTTTCAGATCCTTTACTTTGCTTCCATGTTCCACCTGTTAAATCGCACTGCTCAAACTGCTAAAGCACAGCTTTCAGAATCTCTTCTGGTTCTGAGTGCTGCCATATTCATGAGTAATTCTCTGCTCGATAAAATGTTGAATTTATCAACATAAATATTAGGGCTAATTTTTCTTTGCCTTTTTCCTTTTTATGTGCAAGAAGCTTAATTGTTAAATAAAACATAAATGATAACTTTGTAAAATGTCAATTTCTGAATGTTCGCATAGTGGTATTTCCTCCTTTAGTCCTACATATATGCTTGTTCTATATTGATAATACTTTACTGCTTTTATAGAGCATAATGTTGATTTCATTGTTAATTCATAGAAGAACTCTTCTTTCTGTTGACTTTGTTCCAGATGAAGAAAAGAACACACAGAATAAAACAAAAACTCAAACTTGTGAGTCTAGTGAAGGAAAAGTAAAAAATGTACGGCATGCTTATGTTCACAAACCATATCTTTACTCGAAGTACTATAGTGATTCTGATGATGAACTCACTGTAGAACAACGGCGGCAGTCTATTGTAAGTCCCACTTGATCTGTTAGTTTAGTCTGCTATTGACAAACTTGAATAGTCTGTGTGCCAGGTACTGATGTGCATACAAAGCAAAGACACACAAGCTCTGCCTTCAGGAACTTTATCATTTAAGTAGGTAGAATGTGTTTACATTTGAGGTGAAGGTGTTTGTGTCATTGTGAATGGTAGTAAAAATCTGCTTACATAAATGTTTCATGGTATGGAAATGTTTACATCAATTATGAATCAAGTCACACAGATTTATATGCAGCCATTGTGGTAATATTAGAGGGAGTTTTGGGATCAGCGCTGTGGCCTAGTAGGCTAAGCCTCTGCCTGCACTTCTGGCATCCATATGGGCACTGGTTCTAGTCCCGCCTGCACCTCTTCTGATCCAGCTCTCTGATGATGACCTGGGAAAGCAGTGGAAGATGGCTCAAGTGTTTGGGCCCTTGCACCCACATGGAAGTCCTTAAAGAAGCTCCTGGCTCCTGGCTCCTGGCTTCAGTGGGCTCTGCTGCAGCCATTGCAACTATTTGAGGAGTGAACCAGCAGATGGAAAGCCTCTCTCTCTGTGTCTCCCTCTCTCTGTAACTGTACCTCTCAAATAAATAAGTAAAATCTTAAAAAAAAAAAATGAGAGAATATAGTCCACATATTCCTTTAACTTGAAAACACTTCCAGTTATCAGATATGAAATTGAATTAATAGCAACTTTTTAGGAAAAATTTCTACCTCCTTGTGTATATACATCAGTTTTAAAATGGCTTATAATTTCAGAAACATTAAGATGTAAAATGTTGTATGTCTCAAAGTGAGGAAATATTATTATATAGAAAAAATTATTTGAAGTAAGTCTACCAAAATGATAATAGAAGTGATTAGCATTCTTCCCAGGCTTACCTCTTGAAAATATTACTTGGTCAAGAGCTAAGCCCCCCCACCCACCCATATAGGACTTTTGGCACTTTAATGTTGAGCTCTAGGCTGGAAAGAGGTGGTAGGAGTAAGAGTGATTGTGAATTCTTTCTAGTTTAAAATAGAACAAAGTCCCAATACAAAACCTAAGATCCAAGACAGATTTGTTGTAGGACTAGTCTATCACTTGGATCTGAATTTCAACTTTAAAAATAACTAAAAAGTTATAGAGACCTACCTGCATACACTTGATGCTCATAATTATTTCCGTATTTATCTCATTTTTCTGGTGGCTTCCAAATGTGTGTAGTGTATACATAATTTTGTAGAGCTGATTAATTTTTAAGAGTATGGCAAGGGAAAACTGAAACTTTTCTTATTTTTTTGTAGAGTGTTTTACTTTTGCCTTATAATCTATTGGTGTATCTTGCGGTTTTAGGCTAAAGAAAAAGAAGAGAGACTTTTAAGAAGGCAAATTAATAGAGAGAAACTTGAAGAAAAACGGAAACAAAAAGCAGAAAAGACAAAGTCTTCAAAAGCTAAGAGTCAAGGTATAGCAGATGTTGACTTTCACTATTTTAAACCATCTTATGTACTCCATTATAATCTCTTACATTACCTCTAAGACATGAATACAACACAAAATGACCTATTCTCAATGTGGAAGATACTCTTTACTGGTGTGTTTAGCCATTTTTCTTTGTCATTATATTGCTATATTTAAGCATTCTTTCAATTAGCAGCTTATGCAACTCATGTGTGACCACTTTATTTTTAAGTAATGGTAGGATAAATTTGCATGGGAAAATAATTGTTAATGTGTGTCATCAAGCTGTGATGGTGATATTAATGGAATTAATGTATGCTTTGTGTTAACTACAATGACATACATTTATCTGGACTATTGAACAAAATTGAACTCTCTTTGGGCACTTATCCTGTGGAAAATAATTTCTCCATCTTTAATGCTGTGCTTATTCCAGTATAACTTAAGAATGTCAAAGCCATTTTCATTTTTACAATGATTGGAGAATCTGAATGAAAAATACCACACTATTTATAAAACTGTCTTCTGAAATACTGTCTATTGATTACTTCTTTCCTAGGCAAAAGTAGCATGGATGTAGAAGAATCCACAACAAAAAGTTCAGAACTTAAAGTCCCCAGAATTAAAGAAGTACTTAAAGAAAGGAAAGTTTTAGAGAAAAAAGTAGCCTTAAGCAAAAAAAGAAGAAAAGATTCAAGGTACATGTTTTATCTGGCCATGTTCCCATTGTAGCACCCTCTTGGCATACTTTCAGAAGAGAGGCATTGCAAATGGCTGTAAAGAATCAAGCTTCAACATGTATGTTATCTCATGTTTATGAAGGACCTTAAAGCTTCATTTTCAGTGTCATAATATGTTTTGTTAGTATCTGTAATGTTTCAAAGTACTAGTCTTAATCTTTTTTGGGGTCCCAGACCTTTTTTATAATTTGACGAAAGTTTTAGATCCTTTTCTCAGAAAAGTGTACATCCATAAGCCTAACAGTTATCCCTCGAGCTTGAGAGATTTATGGACCTCAGGAAGTATTCTGATCTGGTCCTGCAGTAGTCACTTACTTACAGTGATTGTGTCCATTCTCTAGTCTTTCCATGTATTGTTTTTTGTTTTTTTTTTTTGTTTTTTTTTTACCAATATTCTTGCTTTTCTCCCTAGCCAGAATCTGAGCCAGATTCTTTTTTTTTTTTTTTTTTTTAAGATTATTTATTTGAAAGAGTTACACAGAGAGAAGGAGAGGCAGAGAGAGAGAGGTCTTCCATCCAATGGTTCACTCCCCCAAATTGCCACAGTGGCCGGAGCTGCACCAATCTGAAGCCAGAAGCCAGGAGGTTCTTCTGGGTCTCCCATGAGGGTGCCGGGGCCAAAGGACATGGCCATCTTCTACTGCTTTCCCAGGCCATAGCAGAGAGCTGGATCGGAAGTATAGCAGCCGGGACTTAAACTGGCGCCCATATGGGATGCCAGCATTGCAGGCAACGACTTTACCCACTATGCCACAGCACCGGCCCCCCGATTCATTTTAAACACTGCTTTATCAGTTAATTCTGTAAGAATTAAAAAGCCAGATATACTCTTGAGAGTGGCTATGAAGTCACTTGAGCCATGGGCTACAATTTTACTGTTCCATCCAGTTGCAATTATGTAAACTAATAACAAACTGAAAGATAACTGGATCAGTAATTTGCAGAAGTCAGTGAAAGGAGTCAGCTCTGAAATTTATTATAATACTTCAGTTCCATTGATCACAATAAATAGAACTGTCCTATTTACTCAAAAGTGATAAAACTTAAAATGTAATTGTCTGGGGCCAGCGCTGTGGCACAGCAGGTAAAGTTGCCACCTACAGTGCCAGCATCTTGTATAGGCACCAGTTTGAGTCCTAGCTGATCCACTTCTGATCCAGCTCTTTGCTATGGCCTGGGAAAGCAGTGGAAGATGGCCCAAGTCTTTGGGTCCCTGCACCCACGTAGGAGACCTGGAAGAAGCTCCTGGCTCCTGGCTTCGGATGGGCTCAGCTCCGCCGATGTGGCCATCTAGAGATTGAACCAGCTGATGGAAGACCTCTCTCTCTCTCCCTCCCTCTCCCTCTCTCTCTGCCTCTGCCTCTCTGTAACTCTGCCTTTCAAACAAATAAATAAATCTTTTTTAAAAAAATGTAATTGTCACCCATAGAGTATTCATCTTTCTGCAACACATCTGTTTTTGTTTTAGCTTTGCTTTACTTTAGCATACAGCAGTTCATGCTACATTTGGGATTGTGTTTTCCTCTGTTGACAAAGAATGGAACTTTTTTTCTAATTTACTTATTTTTATTTATGGAAAGAGACTGAGAGAGAGAAAAATCTTCCATCCACTGGCTTACTCCCCAAATTCTTACAACAAAAAGGCTGGGCCAGGCCTAAGCCAAGAGTCCAGAATTCAATCCATGTCCCATATGTGGATGGCAGACCAAGTACTTGAGCTATCACCTGCTGCTTCTCAGGTGTGCATTAGCAGAGAGCTGGAATTAGAAGTGAATTCAGGACTCCAACCCAAGCACCTCGACATCAGATGGGGGGGGGGGGGCAAATGACATCTTAACTGCTGTACTGAATGGCTGCTCCAAGTATGAATTTTTTCTTTTTTTAGGATTTATTTACTTGTTTGAAAGGCAGGGTTATAAATATATATAGAGAAAATATCTTCTATCCACTGGTTCACAACCCAGGTGGTCACAAAAGCCAGAGCTGGGCCAGGCTAAAGCCAGAAGCCAGGAATTTTCATCCAGGTTTCCCACAAGTAGCAAGGGTCCAAGCACTTGGGCCATCTTGTGCTGCCCTCCCAGGCACATTAGCAGCAAGCTGAATGAGAAGCAGAGTTGCCAGGACACAGACTGGTGCTCTGATGCAGGACGCTGGCCTCACAAGTGGCAGCTTAACCCACTGTGCCACAATGCCAGCTCCAGGAATGGGATTTAGATTGAAATGCAGCAAGTCCATTTATTGATCAAGTATTTATAGTAAAGAAAGCCTTTTTTTTTTTTATCCTCCTGAGAAATTCTTACTTTTGGTTCAGAATTAATTTTGACTTTTCTACCCTTAGGAATGTGGAAGAAAGTTCCAAAAAGAAACAACAGCCTGAAGAAGATTCTAAAGAAACCGTCAAAACAAGTGAGGTGTGTATTAATAAAACTTTATTCAATTTTTTTAAGATACAGGCCATTTAGTTCTTCATAGTAAAACTGAAGGTGTACTTTGATTTTTTCCAAGTTAAAAAAAAGTCTTCACATTCAGCATTCTTAAATCCTTATCCTATTATGTCCTGAACGTGTCATTTTGGTGAGTTAGTTTATATGATATTCTATCTAAATAATAGCAACTTTTCTTCTCTTCTATCTACCTTCACTCATTTCTTATATTGGCAAAAATAAAATCACTCCACTATTAATAAATCATCCATTTTATTCTCTGATTCTTTGTCCACATTTGTACATAGTTTTTTGTAGCAGAAGTAATCTGGCAAAATGGTTTTGTTTTGTTTTGTTTTTTTTGTTTTTTTTTTTGTTTTTTGTTTTTTTTTTTTTTTTTTTGACAGGCAGAGTGGACAGTGAGAGAGAGAGACAGAGAGAAAGGTCTTCCTTTGCCGTTGGTTCACCCTCCAATGGCCGCTGCGGCCGGCGCACCGCGCTGATCCGATGGCAGGAGCCAGGTGCTTCTCCTGGTCTCCCATGGGGTGCAGGGCCCAAGCACTTGGGCCATCCTCCACTGCACTCCCTGGCCACAGCACAGAGCTGGACTGGAAGAGGGGCAACCAGGACAGAATCTGGCGCCCCGACCGGGACTAGAACCCAGTGTGCCAGCGCCGCAAGGCAGAGGATTAGCCTAGTGAGCTGCGGCACCGGCCCAAAATGTTTTTAATGTTTGATTCTTTTCATGTTACCTTGCAAGCTTCTTAATTGTCTAATGATTGGATCTTATTATTTTGAATGAATATATCATAGTTTATTTAAGAATTTCCTTATATTTGAGCACTTAGATTATATCCAAGAATTCATCATTTTAATTATGTGTGAAATGAATACATTTCTTCCTGCTTTTAGTACTATTTTCTTAGGACAAACTTTGGCCGTCACTGGGTTTAAATACTTACATACACAAGCTTATTTATAATTATATGATTGAAACATTTTAATATTTCCAGTGAGGAAAACTAATAATTTCATGATTTTTTTTTCCATATCTAATAAGTACTTTTAATTTTTAATCATAAATTAGAGGCATATTTGTAACCATATCCTGATGTTCTAATAGCACATTTTAAAATAATTACCTTTGTTTTATGATACATTTCCCAAGAAAAATTATCTTATAAATTTTATTTCTATTATTTTAAATTCATTGCTCATTATTTTAAAATTAGGTTGGTGCAGACTCCTGTTTGTCCTTTCTTTGAGGAATTTAATTTGAAGGTATTTATTAAAGTCTTGGAATGTCATCGTCCCTATATTAGAAGTACATTAATGTTAGTGTTGAAATTTAAGGAGGTGCAGTGTTAAGTTGACCCAGAACCACAAAGGTCTAACTGAAGACTTCAGCCCATTATTTGAAATATTATAGTTAGTAGTCAATGAGTATTGATGTGGATTTCATCAGCACATACTCATTAATTTTTTTTTTTTGACAGGCAGTTAGACAGAGAGAGAGAGAGAGAGAGAAAGGTCTTCCTTCCATTGGTTCACCCCCCAAATGGCGGCCACAACCAGCACTGCACCAGTCCGAAGCCAGGAGCCAGGAGCTTCCTCCTGGTCTCCCATTAATATTAATAACTACTCAGTGTTAAACCAATAGGGAAGGAGGAGGGCTCAGATGTTCTCTCAGTATCACCCCTTGAGTGCATACATATAAATACATACTAGATGGTACTGTTTCTGTTTTTGTGTTCATTTGAAACTTTTTAAGTAGAATATTATAAGGTAGCCTAAATTCATTACATTTTCATGAATGACTCAAGTTTCTGAATTAAAATATAGGAAACCTTTATTTGTATATAAAATGTTTTAGTTGTCTTCATTGTGATGTATTATGTTAATAGATTGAAAAAAGCTTTGGAATGTCATTCATTCCACTTAAATTTATTAATGACTACCAGGCATTAGTAGGCTCTAGCAATTTGGAGTTGAAGAGGCTGTCTAAATGCATGAGCAAATCTCAGAAAAAATAAATTCTGTACAGATGCCTGTAATATATAATGAATATATCTAAACTCAGTCCTAGCTTAGCTCTTTGTTACCTGAGCATCAAATTATTGAATCAGACTGAACTTGAGCTTTCTGATGCATAAAATTAAGTTAATGATACCTGCTGTAGGCAGCTTGTAAGGTGTAACACAGGTAGCAGCACTTAACATGTTAAATTTAAATCTAAAAAATTGGCTTTGTTGTTTCTCATATTTTAATCTTTATTTTGTCACAGCACTGTGAAAAGGAAAAGCTGTCTTCTTCAAAGGACCCAAAGCATGCTCATACAAAATGTGAACCAAGCAAACCTGCCCGGAGACTTTCAGAATGTTTACATTCAGCTGATGAAAACAAAAATGAATCCAAAACAGAAAGAGAACATAAAAGACGTACGTCTACCCCTGTTGTGCTTGAAGGGGCACAGGAAGAAACTGACACAAGAGATGGGAAAAGACAAGTAGAACGCTTAGAGAGTGGCCCAGAAGAACTCCAGAAGCAGAAAAGCCTACTGAAACATGAAAAGCATGTAAAAAAAGATGATTCTGAAACACCACATTTGAAAAGCTTGCCTAAGAAGGATGTGAAATCCTCCAAGGAAAGGCCTGAGAAAGAGAAAACTCTGTCAGAAGACAAAATGTCTACGAAACATAAGTATAAAGGTGATGGTGTACATAAAACAGGCGATGAGACTGAACTTCACTTCTCTGAGAAAGGTGTAAAAGTAGAGGAAAATATTCAAAAGCAAAGTCAGCAAACGAAGCTTTTTTCAGATGAGAAAACTGAACGGAAAAGTAAACATAGGAATGAGAGGAGGTTATCAATTTTAGGCAAAGATGGAAAGCCAGTTTCTGAATATCTTATAAAAACAGATGAGAATGTTCGTAAAGAAAGCAACAAAAAAGAGAGAAATGTGTTAGCCGAAAAAACTAAGGCAGAGCACAGATCAAGAAGATCAAGTGATTCTAGAATTCAGAAAGATTCTCCAAGCTCCAAACAACATGGTATCATGTTACAGAAACGAAGTGAAAGTTATTCAGAAGATAAGTGTGATACAGACTCTATTAATTTAGACAGTAATTTTAAACCAGAAGATGTTCACAAGGAGAAGCGTAGGACAAAGAGTTTCTTAGAAGAGAAACTTGGATTGAAGTCTAAATCAAAAAGTCAAGGCAAACAGTTAAAAGCTGTTGAAGCAGAATTACAAGAAAGTGTTGCAAAACAGTCTACCACTCCAAAACCAGATAAGGAGAAGAGCCCAGAAGAAAATGACTCAGACAAACAGCGCAGGTCAAAAGGTGAAGATAAACCTGTAGAAGAAACTAGTGTTGAACCTGTGTTAGAGAGTACTGCTTCATCAACACATAACACACAGAAAGATTCTAGTCATAGAGCCAAGTTACCCTTGGCAAAGGAGAAATATAAGGGTGATAAAGATTTGAGCTCATCCAGACTTGAAAGAAAGTTGTCAGACGGACACAAAAGCAGAAGCTTAAAGCATAGTAGTAAAGACATGAAAAAGAAGGAAGAAAATAAATCAGATGACAAGGATAGTAAAGAAGTTGATTGTAATCATGAAAAGCCCAGAGGAAATAGTTCAGTCATGGAAAAGAAATTAAGTAAAAAGTTGTATGAAAATCGAAGGGGAAGTTTATCACAAGAAGTGACCAAAGGAGAAGAAAAATTAAACACTTTGGGTACTTCCAGCACTCCCAGTAGTTCTTCCCTTCAGAGACCAAAAAAAAGTGGTGATAGCACGTTGATTCCTGAGCAGGAGCCAATGGACATTGATTTTGAGTCAACCGTTGAAAATATAATTGAAGTGTCTAAAACCCAAGACAGCACCACTAATGGTTCTCAACCAGACATTGACTCTGAAAATGTTATGAAACAAAAACCTACTGCCACAGTTCTAAAGGATGAACTAAGAACTTTAGCAGTAGACTCAAAGCCAGCAGCTCCATCCTGTAAATCAGGGCGTGGAACAGGATTTAGTAATTCTGAAAAGCATGCTGACCATAAAAGCACCCTGACCAAGAAAGTGCAGATCCAAAACACCCTGTCCAAACCAAACCTGGGAGAGAAGGAGCCCATTCCACAAGGAACTCATGAAGTGAATGTAGACTCTGAAACTAGTCACAGAATGCTACCTGATGCCCTGTCAGAAAATGATATGATACAAAAAAATTTGAAAAACACAACCACAGCCAAACCCACTGAAGAATGTATTGCTTTTGAACATTCCATAAATGTAGTTCCCTCACTGTCCTTAAGTTCAGGGACTGTTGCACCTCAGATAGAACCTCATGATTCAAATGTGATTCCTCTGGTTGAAAAAAGAACTGTTTTGGAATGTGGCACAGCCAGTACCTCCCTTATGCATCACTCTGCTGTCCCTAACCAAAGGCTGGCTGTTAAGGAATCAGAAGTCCCTAGAACAAGTGACAACAAAGAAGATGAAGATCTCACAGTTGTATCTCCAGCAAAAGCAAGCATGACTAATGAAAGACACATTCCAGAAGGTTACCAGGCTACTTTATTGGACAGTAAAGGAAAAATTAACCTGCTTCCTGCTAGCAAGGTAACAGACAGGCTTGTAGAAAATCAGAGCACTGGCACAGAAGGTGCCTTGATGGACATGACCAAGGAAGAGAGTGACATAAGTGCAGAACTCAGCTTAAAGCAGAGAGTTAGAGCTACAGTAGAAACTGACAAGAAGGATGGCCTTGCTGTTGATCATATGGTAAGCATGAATGCAGAAAAAGATGCTGAAATTGTTGAACATAATCAAGACTCAGGTGACATAAGCATTTCCATTGATGGTAATAAAAAGAATGAAAACAATGAGGTAGACACCAGTGCGCAAGGCGATGCTGCATCCTCTGTTTCACACCAAAGAAATGGAAAAACTGAGAATGTGGCAGCTGGGTCTGGTGGAGCAGAAAAGACTTCTGTTGCCACTAGCACTGATGGGAAGGACAGCAGTGTCACCTTAATCCCACTCAAGGCTGGGGATGCTACCACCACTTCTTCGGAAACAGGGGAGAGGGAGGTGGCCTTGCCTTGCACCAGCATTGAGGCAGACGAAGGCTTCACAGTAGGTGCAAGCCCAAGAAGCAGTCGTCTTCAGGGTGGGTCAGAAGCCAGCGAAAGCACCGTGTTTGCTGCAGCTGAAGAAGGTGGAGGTGTTGTCACAGAAGGATTAGCTGAAAGTGAGACTTTCCTCACAAGCACCAAGGAAGGGGAAAGTGGAGAGTGTGCTGTGGCAGAATCTGAAGATAGAGCAGCAGACCCAGTGGCTGCTCATACAGTTAAGACTGAAGCTAATGTGAGTAGAGTTGTGACAGAGGAAAAAGATGATGCTGTAACTAGTGCAGGCTCTGAAGAAAAGTGTGATGGTTCTTCAAGTAGAGACTCAGAAATAGTAGAAGGAACTGTTGTTTTTATTAGTGAAGTTGAAAGTGATGGAACAGTTACTAGTGCTGGGACAGAAGTAAGAGTGGGATCTGTAAGCAGTGAGGAGGTCGAAGAGTCCCAGGGAAATATGACAAGAACATGTCCCAAGAAAGAAACCGATGGCACTGTAACATGTACGGGAACAGAAGGCAGAAGTGATAACTTCGTCATCTATTCAGTAACAGGGGAAGGACCCCAAGAGGAGCGTGTGGTTACGGGTGCAGGTGTGATCCTAGCAGATAATGAAATGCCTCCTGGAACAAGCGCCACTCAAGATGGAGATGGCTCTGTGAATGATGGCACAGAAGGTGAGAGTGCAGTCACCAGCACAGGGATCACGGAAGAAGACGGAGAGGGGCCAGCAAGTTGCACAGGTTCAGAAGATAGCAGTGAAGGTTTTGCAATAAGTTCTGAATCAGAAGAAAGTGGAGAGAGTGCAATGAACAGCACAATAGCCAAAGAAGTCACTAATGTACAATTAGTTGCTGCTGGTCCGTGTGATGATGAGGGCATTGTGACCAGCACAGGTGCAAAAGAGGAAGATGATGAAGGGGAGGGTGTTGTGACTAGTACTGGAAGAGGTAATGAAATTGGCCATGCCTCAACTTGCACAGCGATTGGAGAAGAAAGTGAAGGGGTATTGATTTGTGAAAGTGCGGAAGGAGACAATCAGATGGGTCCTGTAGTAGAGAAAGTAGAAGCTGAAGCTGGAGCGGCCATCACGAATGCAAATGAAAGTAATGTTGATAGCATGAGTGGTGCTGAGAAGGAAATCAAAGACATAGAAATCTGCTCCAGTGCAAAAGGGATTGTGGAAAGCAGTGTGACCAGTGCAGTGGCAGGAAAGGGTGAAGTGGTGCCAATTCCAGAAGGTTGTGAGGATCCCATGACAAGTGCAGCTTCTGATCAAAGTGACAGTCAGCTCACCAAGAAAGAAAAGATTGAAGATACCACCATTTCCACTGGCATGGTGGGGGACAGTTACGATATTCTTGTATCTGGTGCAGTCCCAGAATGTGAAATTGGCCACACATCACCAAGTAGAAAAGATGAGAGTGTCATCACCTCTGTAGAAATTGAGGAGTGTGATGGCATCATGGCTACCACCGCCAGTGATGATGTTACCCCCCAAAATAGCCTGGCTGGAGGGGAAAGTCAAAGCAAAGGCTTGATGATTTCCACCAGTACAAGTGATTACACCCCTCAGTTAAGTGCAGTTACAGACATGGGTAAAGGTCACTCAGGTACTTTGAGAGCTGAAGAAAATATAGAAGGTAACAGAATAAACATGGAAGAATTTGAGGCACCTATGCCCAGTGCAGTTTCAGGAGATGAGAGCCAACTTGCTGCCAGCAGAAATGAGGAGAAAGATGAATGTGCCATGATTTCTACAAGCATCGAAGAAGAATTCGAAGTGCCTATTTCCAGTGCAACAACTATCAAAGGTGCTGAAAGTCAGCAGCCAGTGGCAGCAGCTGAAGAAAGAGCTAAGGGCCCAACCTCAGTGAGCACTGATGACTTTGAGGTTCCTATGCCCAGTGCACCCACAGAAGTTGAAAGTCTTCTTGCCTCAACCAGCAAGGAAGAAAAAGATGAATGTGCCCTCATTTCCACCAGCATAGCAGAAGAATGTGAGGCATCTATTTCTGGGGCAGTTGTTGAAGGTGAAAATGAGCAGTCCATTACCGACGGGAGTGCTGTCATCTCAACAAGCTCTGTGGAGGACTGTGAGGGTCCAGTGTCCAGCGCTGTCCCTCAGGAGGAAGTCCACCCCTTGGTCACACCAGCAGAAGAGATGAATGACTTAGCCATGATTTCCACAAGTACCTCTGAAGGCTGTGAAGCAGTCATGATTGGTGCTGCCACCCAGGATGAAGATCAGGCCATATCTGTAAGAGTAGAAGACTTGAGTGATGCTGCCATCATCTCTACCAGCACAGCAGAGTGTGTGCTGATGGTTGCCAGCCTAGACAGACACAAAGACAATCAGCTGGCTGCAAACAACCCAGGAGGAAACAATGACTTGTCAGCCACAACGGTGAGCAAATGTGAGGTTCCCATGCCCAGCCTCATTGCTGAGAATAACTGTCAGTGTCCTGGGCCATTTATGGGAAGCAAAGAAGTTGGCCCTGTGATGGCAGTAAGCACTGAGGGAGGGCACAGCAGACCATCAATCCATGAGCCTTCTGCAGGTCAAGGGCAGCCTGGTGCTGTTTGTACAGAAGAAGAAAGAGTGAGTAAGGACTGCCCTGACAAAGGACCATGTAGAGAACAAGAACAAAAGGAGAGTGCATTGTGCCTCATAGGTGCAGAAGAAAAGACTGTATTAGACAAAAGCCCAGAGGCAGGAACGGCAGCAGGCAGAAGCTCAGCTAGATATTCAGTAGGAAGGGGCTCAGAGAGGAGTGCTAACTTACCTGTCCATCGCAGAGGACTGCAACAGATGTCTGCCCAAACAGGTGATGACCCCTCTGTCAGTATTAACTGTTTGGCAGCAGAAAATACTGGTGCTCAAAAACCTGACAGCATGCCACCTGTCCAAGGCAGTGCCACAGAAGATGTCTCTGATCCTCCCGACCAGCAGGGGCCTGAGAATAGCTTGAAAACCACTACCACTGAACATATTACTGGCCAGGAGGTGAAGACTGCTGCTTCTCACATCGAGATACTTCCAGCTGCCTACCACATGGCTCCGACGGCTCCTAAGTGTGAGCAGGACTTGACTACAGAGAGTGGTCATAATGACAGATGGACAAGTCAGGCCTCTTCTGAGAAAGCAGAAGATGGTAATGGCACGAGGAAAGCATTCCGTGAGGAAGGACACCTTAACGTCACTGTTTCTTCTGAAGAGAGTTTAGGTGACATAGGTGAGAATCTGTTTCTAATTGCAAATTTTACAAAGATGATATAGTGGTGTAAGTAAGACAGTCTTCCCAAACAAGGTTTGGGTTCTAGAGTGATAGGTGAGTATCAATTTTTTCTTATAATTTTTCAAAATAGCTCTTACCAAATTTTAAGGTTGAGCTTCTTTGATATTTATGTTTAAAAGTTTGCAACCTTATACCCATTTTCTTATGTGCAAGGAGAGAAGAGACAGCAGACTGAAGCCCAGGAAATGACTGGCCACTTGTTATCTGGATGACTGGCAAGTCACTGAATCTCTGGGACCTTCAGGTTTCTTGTCAGTCAAGTTGAAGAATTCCTTACCACAGCCCTCTAAAATGAATATTTTCTTTTGCCCTCATTTTACAAATAAGGAAATAGGGTCAGAAAATTTAAGTAACTGTCATGGCACTTGGGTACCTGAGGTGGGAAAAAGTCTTAATTCCTGAGCCTCAGTTTTTAATTGTACAAAATAGGGATGATGAGGGACAGTTGTACAGAGACAAACATCATTTCTGCCCTCATTTGATTTACTATAGAATTGCAGTATGTATCAGTTCAGTCTGCTGGCTGCTTCTAATTAAGGGAGCACATTACTTTTTTTTAACTGAGTGTGTTATTCAGGTAAAATGAGTTAATTTCTGGTTTAGAATATGTTTGCAAGAGAAAGGGAACATATTCCCTTCTGACAGATTTCAGTGAGTTCTCATCTTTTAGAAACAGTTGATAACTTTCAAAGTTATAATCTCAGGCATTCATTATACCTTCCAAATTCAGGTGCTTTATACCAAGTACTAGGCTCTGGGCTATACAAGTATTAGGCTCTGGGGTGCAAGATAGTCAACATGGGGAGACAGCTGTGAATCCAGCCATGTATTGCACCCAGTTTGGGGGCAGTGCTGCTAGTGTGACAGGTGCTAAGGATGTGTGAAGCACAGAATGCTGTGACAACTTAAAGAGAGCACGTAGAAGGCTAATGCGCTGTGGTGTAGTAGATTAAGCCTCCGCCTGCAACAGTAGCATCCCATTTGGGCACTGGATGAGTTCTGGCTGCTCCACTTCCAATCCAGCTCCCTACTAATGGCCTTGGAAGGCAATAGAAGATGGCCCAAGTGCTTGGGCCCCTGCATCCACATGGGAGACCCGGAAGAAGCTCCTGCTCCTGGCTTCTACCTGTGTCCATCCCCAACTGTGGCAGCCATTTGGGAAGTAAACCAGTAGATGGAAGATCTTTCTCTCTGTGTTTATCTCTGTCTCTGTCTGTAATTCTGCCTTTAAGATAAATTTTTAAAAAGAGCACATAGGCTAAACTGGAAGAGGGCAGGGACGTTGATGCATTTTCCATTGTGGCTGAATAAATTGTGGCATTCTGAACTTTTAAAATGAAACAGATTAAGGATTGAAACAAGGATTGAAATAGTAGCTTTAAGGGTTGTGGTAAAGCAAGTCAAGGCACCTCTTGCATCAACAGCATCCCATGTAAGTGCCAATTCAAATGTCCACTATGCTGCTTCTGCTCCAGTTCCCTGCTTATGCGCCTGGGAAAGCCGTAGATGATGGCCCAAGTGCTTGGGCCCATCAACCATGTGGGAGACCCAGATGGATTTCTGGGTTCCTAGCTTCAGCCTGGTCCAACTCGAGCCCTTGCAGCCATTTCAGGAGTAAACCAAGGAAAGGGAAATCTCTCTCTTTCAAGTAAATAAATCTTTAAAAATTTTCCATTTTAAATTGAGTGAGTTGAATGCTTCAAAAGCTTTTCTAACTCAGTAATTGCTGCAGTTTATTTCTCTTCTCTGTCTTTACTCCCCACCCCCACCCCTCCCATCCCAACCCCACCCCGCCACACGCACACACACACCCTGCCCCTCGGAGCAAATCTAGAAGCAAGAAAGTGCCTGAAAAAGCCTGCAGATGGCTCAGAAAAATGAAGGAAAGCTTTTCTTTGGAGGTTTATGTAGGGCAGGTGAAGAAAACTGGAAAAGCTAAAGGCCACAGGAGGGAGGACAGGGAAGAAAAAGGAAAAGGCAGGGTCAGCGTAGAATTGAATCTCCTCCTGAAAAAAATCCATTTTCTTTTCATCTGCTTTACAGTTTTTAAACTTTATGGTCAATTTTGCTGTGTCAGCATGAAACAAATAAAGCAACTCCGTAAGTCACCTTCTTTGTTGAGAATGTACCTCAGTGACTCCAAATGTTTTCTTCTAGGGATGAGCTTGGTGGAGATCAGTGTAAAAAAATACTTGGAAATAAGATGTCTCCATAAATAGTATTTTATCATTCTTTCCAGGCAGCCATCTTGCTGTGCAAGCAAGAAACAGTTGCACTCCCCCAAATAAATAAATGATCCCTATCTTTCACCCAGATCCTATTTATTTAGCATATTACTTTTTATTGTTTTCTACTGACAACAGAATAAATCACCAAAGGAAGGTGGCATAGCATGCCAGATAACAATATTCTGTTACATTTTGATTTGGGATTTATTTTTTGCAAGCAAATTCTTAAGTTTTTTTAATGGTTTGAATTTCACTAGGCAAGGAAGAGTCTCCACTGAATGTTCTGAGAGAATTGGAACTGAAAACCAACTTAGAAACTGAGGTATGGCTGACAATTCAGTTACACAGAACTATAAGTGGTTAAGTACCATTTCACTCTGTATGCATATGTATTTATACACATACAAGAGAGCTTCAAAAAGTTCATGGAGGGACAGGTAGGTAAACCACTGCTTAGAATGCCTGCATCCTGCATCAGAGTGCCTGGGTTATAGAATCTGCTCTGCTTCTGATCCCAGCTTCCTGCTAATGCACACCCTGGGAAGCAGCAGGAAATGGCTCAAATACTTGGGTCCCTATGACTGACGTAAGAGACATAACTGAGTGCCAACTCCTGGTTTGGGCCTGGACCAGATCTAGTTATTTTGAGCATTTGGGGATTGCACAAGTAAAGTAGATAGTGTTTCTCCACCTCCCTCTTCAAATAAATAATTTTTTAAAAAAAATTTTTATTAAAAGTTTGTGGACAGCTGAAATTTAAAAATATTCAAATTCTCCATGAACTTTTTGAAACTCCCTCATATATATACTTTAGCTCCTAATTTCCTTGTACTAATGACTCTTACTATTGTTATTATATCCTGTGGTGGGGGGCTAAGAACCTCAGTAACTGTTGTGAATAATGACTTTATCAAATCAGTTTCTGAATTCTAGAAACCCAGGATCACCCTCAGATTCTCCTTATCATTGACATTTAATCATTGCCAATTCTTACAGTGTCCATTTCTAAAATACATGAATCCATCTGTTTCTACAGCTATCACCTCATCTAAACCACTACTTGAGTAGCATCCCATTAGAATTCTAGTTCTGCTGCAGCCCTTCTTCCAGAGTGCGATTCATACAGCCATGCAGGTCGTCTTTAAAAACATAAAACAAGTCCGCTGTCATTGCTGTGCTTCAGAGTTCCCGTGGCTTCCCATCACATTTAAAATAAACCTTGTTTTGGCCTGTGAGCCTTCCACAGTTTAGCCTCCATGCCTCCTTTCCGGCAGATTTCATGGCACCTTTTGTATATATGATGACAAGATAGCAGTGAGCCTGGGAGTTAGGAGCAGTGCAGTAGTACAGAAGTACAACTTGCCCAGCAAGAGCAATGGGTGGGTGGGAGAGCTTGCAAGGACAGTTAAGTCAATTAAGAAAGTAGAGGAGTTTACTAGAAGAAAAACAAAGCCTCCAGGCAAAGGGAGCAGTATGTTGACAGAGGGGCTGCAGTTGGTTCAAGAGAACTGTGATAAGAGTTAAGCCTGGAGCCAGCCTTGTAATGCAGTGGGTTAAGCATCTGCCTGTGACACCAGCATCCCCCATGAACACCGGTTCCAGTTCCTGCTGCTCCACTTCCAGTCCCCCCTGCTCCAGTTCCGATCCAGTTCCTTGCTAATGCACCTGGAAAAGCAGTTTAAGATGGCCCAAGTGCTCCCCCCCCCCCCGCCCGCCCGTATGGAAGACCCAGATGGAGTTCCAATTTCCTGGCTTCGGCCTGGCCCAGCCCTGGCTATTGTGGCCATTTGAGGAGTGAACGAACAGAAGATTTCCTCCCTCCCTCCCTCTCTCCCTCTCTTTCCCTCTCTCTCTCTCTCACTCTGCTTTTCAAATAAAATAAATAAATCTTCAAAAAAAGAAGAAGAATTAAACCTGGCAAGGGAATGGGACTCAGCAGGAGGAGCCATGTGTGTTGTGCTCAGTTGGAGTTTTATTTTTAAAAAATAGGAAAGCCAGTGATAGATAAGATATGAGGAAAGATTTAGTTTTCATTTTTATGGTAACTTCAGTTAACTTATTTTCCTGGTGTTTGGATTTTTTAGACATTTGTGCCTTCAGAAGAAGAGAAAAATCAGAACATTGTAGCACCAGTGGAAAGTACCTGCGAGGGAAAGCTAAGTGGAACAGGTAAGCTGCTTTTGGTGGTAATTTGCAATGCTTTTTCCTTGTATGTATTTTGTTTTGCATTGCACCTTAAAGTCATGAACAGATTCATAATAAAACAGGTACAGTAATCCTTCTCACTTTTAGATAGAATACTACTTTAACATATGCTTTTTCTCATTAAGTGTCAATCACTTCCATGTCGGGTAATCGTTTAAATCAGATGTATCCAAACAGTAGTGGCAAAGAAAGGTGTCTGGGAGCAGACACTTGCTCTATCCCCAACTTCCAGGCACTATCGTGGCTCTTTTCAAAAAGGCAGAGCTCGCCTGCGTCCCGTGTGTCCACTTGGGATTTGCTCTTGGCTCTTAGTTTCACACTTTGCCCCACTGGCTGCACTAAAATTGCTCTTACCTTGTTCAGCCTCCTCTCAGTCTCTTTATGCAACATTTGTCATTGTCAGCTGCAGATTTTTTAAGGACAGTCTCAATATCAGAATGAATTCAAGCCACAGCTCTCAAACTTTTTACTCTTAGAACCACTTTATACCCTCAAAAATTACTGAAGATCCCAAAGAGCTTTTGTTACGTGGATTGTACCTATGGACATTTACCAAATAATAAATTAAAAATAAGACAGTTAAAAAATGAACATTAACTCAATATATTTAACTCACTGTAAGATAACATAAATACTTTTCAGGAAAAATAGCTAGATTTTCCAAAACAAAAAAAATTAATGAAAAGTGACATTGTTTTATATTTTTGCAAATCTCTTTTAAGTCTGGTTTAGTAGAAAACAGCTAGTTACTCATATCTTTTGCCACATTTTAGTCTGTTGCTGGTTGTTTTTTTGAAGTATATGAAGAAAATACAACATTATAGATACTTGGTTATATTTTAATAGCTTTTTCATTAATTTTAGATTTATAATGTGGCCTCTGAAAAACTCCATTGTGTACTCATGAGTTCATAACATCTCAATATTTCTTAATTATTTTTTAATTTTAAATTATTAATTTTAAATTTACAAAACAAAAATTGTGAGGTATTACAACAAGTTCCTATATACCCCTCAGTACATTTCCCCATTAGCATTTTATATTTATATAACTAAAATTATTTATTTGTTTGTTTTATTTGAAAAGCAAAGAAAGAGATCTTTCATCTACCCGTTCATTGCACAAATGCCTGAAATAGCTAAGGCTGAGCTAGGCCAAATCCAGGAGCCCTGAACTCAATCCAGGATTCTCACATTGGTGGCAGGCACCCACTACTTGAGCCATTACCGTCTACCTTCCAGATAGCACATTAGCAGGAAGGTGGAATCAAAGTAGAGCTGGGACTTGACATGGGATGTAGGTGTCCTAAATGGTGTGTTAACCACTGTACCAAATACCAGCCCCATCTTGGTATTGATATGACATTAGTATAACCCTGCAGATCCCTGCTGAAAAACACTTTGAGGACCACTGGATTAGGCACTGGAAATAAGAAGAAATGTAACAGTGGAAAATTGTTCCTAGTTTGTACTCCAATCATTGTTTATTTTCTTCTGATTGACACATTAAGAAAAATAGTACTAGAAAATTTTAAGTACATGACCAAATTTAACCAGTTCTTTTTGTGTTTTAAAAAATCGAAATGTTCAGGCCAGCACCACGGCTCAATAGGCTAATGCTCCGCCTGCGGCGCCAGCACACTGGGTTCTAGTCCTGGTCGGGGCGCCAAATTCTGTCCCGGTTGCCCCTCTTCTAGTCCAGCTCTCTGCTGTGGCCCGGGAGTGCAGTGGAGGATGGCCCAAGTGCTTGGGCCTTGCACCCCATGGGAGACCAGGAGAGGCACCTGGCTCCTGGCTTCGGATCAGTGCGGTGCGCCGGCCACAGTGCACCGGCCGCGGCGGCCATTGGAGGATAAACCAATGGCAAAGGAAGACCTTTCTCCCTGTCTCTCTCTCTCACTGTCCACTCTGCCTGTCAGAAAAAAAAAAAAAAAAATTGAAATGTTCATACAAGTCAGGTTCATGCAATCAAGATGATTTTGTTTGCAGATAACAAAATCTATAAATATTTGCTTAAAGGGGAATTTCATAATTCACAAAATTAAAAATACAGATAAAGCATAATCCAAAAACATACTGATATCCCCAGTGATCCATATAGTAGAAGCTTAGTTTCTTTCTTTTAGTATAGATTTGTTTGAAGGTCAAATTTACAGAGAGAGAGGGAGAGAGAGATCTTCCATTCGGTGGTTCACTCCCCAAATGGTCACAACAGCCAGGGTTGGGCCAGGCTGAAGCCAGGAGCCTAGAACTGCATCCATATCTTCCACGTGGGTAACAGGCACATTAGCAGCGAGCTGGATCAGAACTGGAACAGCTGACTCTCAAACCAGTAGTTGTATGGGAAGCCAGTGTCACAGGCAGCAGTAACCCTCTGTGCCACAGTGCCAGCCCCAGAAACCCATTGTCCCCCCACACAAGTGATTACTTTCTCATTTGTGGCTTTTAGGAAAGTAGCTTTATCATATCATTTCTGGCCAAAATCTTGAGACCTACCGTTGATTTAGCTTAGGTATATGTGTCCACACTGAAGTACAGTGACAAGAAGAATATACTTTGCAGGTTTACTTTAATTAATTCAAGGTCTCTGTTCCTGGAACCATGTAGTGTCCTATACCACAGCGTGGGCTCTTGGAGAAACAGCCAGGAAGCCAGCTTTCATGTCTTCTATAGTCAGTTTGGCTCATTAAATTAGTCTCCTGACAAACATTAAGCCATATACTTACAGAGTACTAGGAAAAATCAAAATGGAAATACATCCCTCACTGAGATGGACTTGCAGATGAGTTTGGTGCTATAATAAAAGATGTGTCTTTTATGATACATATATGTCTATGGGGATCAGCCCCTGGGTAGCACCTGGAAGAAAACTTGTGTTTGCTAAACCAGTATCTCTCTCTTTCTCTCTCCTTGTTAGCTAAATAGTACTTTATAACACATTTTCCAGTTTTAGATCTTGTAGTAGTCTCCAGTTTTGTGTTATTATTAGAGCTGCAATAAACTTCTGTATATATCATTTTGTGTGTTTGCCTAAGCATTTCCAGAAAAAAGGAATTGGAATATCAAATTTTGAATTTTGATAACCCCTGTTGCTCAGAGCTAAATATTGAAGAATCAATAGAAATGCATTTAGGTGGACAAGGGGAAGAGAAGGGCAGTAGAGGTGTAGCACAATCAAATTCAAGGAGTATTATATATAAATCCTGACCCATGACTATCTCAGGAGATTATGGGGTAGCAGTTGGGAACCTTCTGAGACAGAGTCAACTGAAATGACCTCAAGAGCCTTGTAGGTAAAAGGATCAGATGGTTCTGGAAGACCACACCAAAACGGTAAGTCTTTTATGCTGACAGGAGAGACTCTAAAGATGACTAATTGATCCGAAGCTTGGACAGATGCATTAGTTAAAATGTGTATGTATGTTTCATAGTACAGATTATTAATTTCTCATTTGTTAATTGTCAAGAGGTAACACTTTTGGATTCCAAAGTCCTTTGTTCCCATAGTTACATTTCAGACTGCTTTGGTATGTTTAGGTACAATTCAGTAAGAAATCTACTTACGTAAAAGGAAGTTGTTTAAAAGAAAAATGTGTGTTCTGTCATTGTTGAGTAGAAACAGTAGACCCTGTACTTCAAGTTTCCAGAGAACATAAACAGACCATTGCTGTTTGAGGGGATAGGATCTAACTTCATTTGATGGCATTATTTCTAAATGAACCAGTGTCATACTGCAGCTTAACAGCTATCTTAAGATCTACACCTTTTTTCTAAGTTTCAGATCACCAACATAGTTAATCACTGTGGTAACTTAATGGACTGCTGCCATTAGTCTAAAAATATAGACACTGTCAATTTCTCTTTTTTTGGTAGTATAACAGAACACAGATTTTAGAAAATAGTCAGAATTTTATAATTCAGAAAGGCAGCTAGGCCACTTAAGTAGTTAACTAATGTTATTTAAATATCCTGAAAAATCTCTAGATTGTTTCTCTGCAGTTCAGAAACAATAGTGTTTCCTTATGTCTTATTTTTTTCTTTTTCAACAGCTGAACTACAGAGTGAATCACTTAATGTAAGTAACTAATGGTTTTGATTTTGTTGTTGAATGTTGTTTGGTGGTAGTGAATGCTTGTGAAACACTTGCAAATCACAAGCAGGCATAGACTTCCTGGTGTTTACTGGAGGAATCAGATGGGCTTTGCTTACTGTAAGGCAACTGTGGGATCGGAGTGCTTACCTCACCTCATGGAACCACCCCATTTTGTAACTGGAAACTCATATATAGTCTGCCAAACAACAAGGAAGAGAAAACCCCTTGATGTGGTTCAGGCTTGCCCTACAATACATTATAGAAGATATTAAGTGGGGCTGAGCTCTACAATCTGGTTCATCCCGCTTCCTTTCCCTGAGTGTTGCAGCAGCTGCATTTGCCCAGGATGAGCACAGCCCTCCTCTACAAATACGTGCAAAATTCTGTAGCTAGGACTTAGAATATTGGAGGATATTTTGAGACATTCACATCAGTTTAAAGAAAAAAGTTAGATTAACAAGATTTGTCAAGCAGGAAGTTTCATAACAAAATAAAATCATGAAAGCTCTTTAGATAAGAAAGGAATTCATATGGGGCCAGCACTTGGTGTAGCGGGTGAAGCTGCCGCCTGCCATGCCGGCATCCCATACGGTTGCTGGTTCGAGACCCGGCCGCTCAACTTCCAATCCAGCTCTCTGCTGTGGTCTTGGAAAGCAGTGGAAGATGGCCCAAGTCCTTGGGCCCCTGCACCTGCCTGGGAGACCCAGAAGAAGCTCCTGGCTCCTGGCTCCTGGCTTCAGATCGGCGCAGCTCCAGCAATTGTGGCAACTGGGGAGTTAACCAACAGATGGAAGACCCCCTCTCTCTCTCTGCCTCTCCTTCTCTGTCTGTGTAATTCTGACTTTCAAATAAATCAATCAATCAAAAAAAGAACTAATTCATAGAATTCAGAAAATTTTTCTCTTGTTAGTCTTTCACCATAACCATTTTAAAGACAAGATTATTCATTACAGTGTAATGATACTTGGTTAAACTGAAATTTTTTCAAAAGGAAGATGTCCTATGCTCTTGAGCCCCTGGGTGAAATGAAAAAGAACATATACTCAGTTTTTTTTTTTGGCATTTGCACAGTCAGATTATGAATACTGCTTTTTTCCCCCTACCTTTAAGCTTTTTGTGAGACTATCCATAAATAACCCTTTATATTGTATATTTAGGTCAAAAATTCAGGCTTAAGAACAAACGAAGATACGCATAGTAGATCTTACAACAAAGGAGGTAAGTTAATTATTTCAGAGCAGTAATTTTAATATTAGCTATAATTAATCATTTGTTGAGTGCCTTTGGTGTGACAGGCCTTACACTAATTACTTCACAAATTTTCATAACCCAGTAGAGTGAATGTTAATAGCATGACATGTATAGTGAAACTAAAATTGAGTGAGACTTGGTGACATGTTCAAAGCCATACAGCTTGTTTGTATCTCCTTGCCTTAAATATCTACTACAACTTTGCTAGAATCCTTACAGTGGACTCAATCCAGTACAAACACAAAACATAGTCCCCAGTGGTTTGTACCATAAAAAGGTAGAAGTTCAGTGCTGTGTGTTCCACTGTCATGTGTGTTAACTTCTGACAGGTTGACTCAATATGGTAGCTTGGGGACATTGCATTTTGTGGGCCTTCTCTTAGGAGTCTGGTCTCATTCCACGGACCTGTTCAGGCTGCCAGTGCCAGACAGATAATTCTGTTCTCAAACAGAATGCAGAAGTTTGCCTTTTATGCCACTCCAAAGGGAAGCCCTATTCTGCATTTGTTACATACAGTTCCATAAACAGTATGTAGCATTATGTTGCCTGTTTCAGGTAATTTGTATCATATCACATATGTTCTGAAATTTGTCCTATTGATTTCTATAATTCTAGTCATTTTATTTTAATTAGTGTTTAGTATCTGTTGTGTGAATATACCACCGTTACTACTTTTTGCTCCTTGTATTGGTAAACATTTAGAGTATTTATAGCTTTTCCCAGTTAAGTACATGTATAGTGTGTCTGTATCTCTAGATGTAAAATCATGCATCTTCAGCTTTACCCGTTGTGCCAGATTGTTCCCAAGTGACGTACTAATTGTCACTGCACTCCTTCTCCCATATTTGGTGTTTGTTAGACTTGTGAGTGCTTGTTAATCTGATGATTGTAATATGTGTTTCATTGCCTTCCTTGGATGTTTCTTAATGCTGTATTACTATTTGTGTTAGGGGAAGGGGCCTTGAAGTCTGCTATGTAAAAGCCAGTGTTATGACCCAGCACATGTTTCTTCCCTCCTTGAAGTCCCATTTATTAATGTATAAAAACAGAACTGACCTGACAGTGTTGTTGGGAGTACCCCATCAAAATTTATTTTGTGAACTATATACTGTAGTCCCTGGCACATTACTGGTACTTAAAATTACTGTCTGTCATCCCTACCTACACACCCCTAAAGTAAGCATGGAATGAAAGAATATTTTCTTTTTCTCTCTTTTCTTTTTTTTATGTACTACTCAGAGGCATCCTGTAGTAGAAAAGACAACACCGAAGCCATGAGAAGTCACAGTGTTGAAGCAAGTCCTAAAGAGGTACATTTATTAAAAACTTTTATTTAATGAATGCAAATTTCATAGGTACAACTTTAGGAATATAGTGGTTCTTCCCCGCATACCCACCTTCCCACCCCCACTCCTGTCCCAACTCCTACTCCCTCTTCCATCCCATTCTTCATTAAGATTCATTTTTAATTAACTTTATATACAGAAGACCAACTCTATACTAAGTAAAGATTTCAACAGTTTATACCCACCCCGACACACACAACATAAAAAGTACTGTTTGAGAACAAGTTTTGCAGTTAATTCTCATAGTACAACTCATTAAGGACAGAGGTCCTACATGGGGAATAAGTGCACAGTGACTTTTGTTGTCAGTGTAGCAATTAATGAAGAGGTACATTGTCATAGAAAACACAAGCATTTTCATATATTATCCATAATATTTTCACCTGTAAACAAAGAAAAGTTTTAAAAAGAGATGACTTCTTTATATAAATCATTAAAAGGAAAAATAAAGGGTCTGCATATCACTTATACCTGCTTAAGCTCTTGTGATGTTTAGGTAATTTAGAAGGTTCTAGAGTTACTTGGAAGTATCCATGTTGTAAATCAAAATGTTTTTCCATGTACTGCCTTTGCTTTTGAGTTTTTGTTTTTGTTTTTGACAGGCAGAGTGGACAATGAGAGAGAGAGACAGAGAGAAAGGTCTTCCTTTACCATTGGTTCACCCTCCAATGGCCACTGCAGCCACCGCGCTGCAGCCGGCGCACCGCGCTGATCCGAAGCCAGGAGCCAGGTGCTTCTCCTGGTCTCCCATGGGGTGCAGGGCCCAAGCACTTGGGCCATCCTCCACTGCACTCCCGGGCCACAGCAGAGAGCTGGACTGGAAGAGGGGCAACCAGGACACAATCCGGCACCCCGACCAGGACTAGAACCCGGTGTGCTGGCGTCGCAGGCGGAGGATTAGCCTATTGAGCCACGGCGCCGGCCGCTTTTGAGTTTAAGATTGATTCATTGACTTGAAATGCAGTTAGGGAGGGACAGACAGAGAGAGAATCTTCCATCTGATGATTCACTCCATAATGGCCACAGCTTGGCAGAGTGGGTAGCAACAGCCCAAGCACTTGAGCCATTTCCCAATGGTTTCCCAGGCACATTAACAGGGAGCTACATCAGAAGTGGAGCAGCCCGGACTGAAATGGCCCTCATATGGAATGCCAGCTGCACTACAATACCAGCCCCAAAAAGCCCGTGTTTAATGGACCACTAAGAAAGTAGCAAAAACACTATCAATTAAATCATCACATGCCTTTGATTATAAAGCCTAGCTTGATTTCAGGAATGGTAAAAGGAGAAATATTTTTTAGAACATATGGTGGGGCCAGCTGCCGCCTGCAGTGCTGGCATCCCTTATGGGTGCCAGTTCAAGTCTGGGCTGCTCCACTTCCAATCCAGCTCTCTGCTGTGGCCTGGGAAAGCAGTAGAAGATGGCCGCAAGTCCTTGGGCCCCTGCACCCATGTGGGAGATCCAGAAGAAGCCCCTAGCTACTGGCTTCCTATCAGTCCAGCTCCAGCCATTGTGGCCATTTGGGGAGTTAACCAGCAGATGGAAGACCTCTCTCTCTCTCTCTCTCTCTCTCTCTCTCTCTCTCTCTCTTTCTCTGCCTCTCCTTCTCTCTCTGTGTAATTCTTTCAAATAAATCTTTAAAAAAATGTTTCAGAGTTGTCAAATGGTATGTAGACAGAAATAAATTTGGATGTTTTATATGGATTTACATTCAAATAAAAATAAAAAACATAAGCTTATAAAATTAGTCTAATACAAATCCAGGCACCTTAGCAGTGTTAGTGTACATCAGTTTATTCCAAAGG
Source organism: Oryctolagus cuniculus (assembly GCF_964237555.1). Lineage (NCBI taxonomy): Eukaryota > Metazoa > Chordata > Mammalia > Lagomorpha > Leporidae > Oryctolagus > Oryctolagus cuniculus. The sequence continues at coordinate 8,615,994 of NC_091433.1, read as the reverse complement.
CTAAAAGACCTAGTGTCATGGCCTCCCATTTCCATTCGTTTACATCTGATCCTGTCACCTTTAATATAGTCATTCTTAATTCCAGGATGAAGAGGAAGAAAGGCATATGCCGAAAAGAAAAAGAAAGAAGCATTATCCCCCTTCAGAAGATGAACTGGGTATTTAGAATATATGTGTTCCTGTTTAAAACATCTTTGAAAATTTAATTTCCCACCCTAAGAGCCAATAACAGAGGATTCTTGAGGATGGTAGCTGTTTACTTCACCGTTTTTGAGACTGATTTATTTCCAGCTGGCTTGGCACCTTTTGTGTGTTTTCTGAACCTCATTCTAGAAACTAGATTATTTCCCTTGAAAGACCCAACCTCTGGAACTCAGACCAATCCAGGCTTCTCTATGAGGTGGCCTGCATCTCAGCCAGGTGCCAGTGAGTCACAAGCAGGTGTCCTACATGAAAAGCTAGTGAAGCACTTTAGTCAGTGTTTTTCTAATTCTTCTGGGCTTCATACAGATTTCTCATGGTCTATAACAGTGCCATCCCATAGAACTTTCTGTAGAACTTTAGAAATGTTGTATTTGTATTTTGTCTAGTGTAGTAGCTATCAGTCACATGTGGCTGTTGAGCATATGAAAGTGGTCAGTGTGAATGGATGATTTGAGCTTTTAATTGTATATCATTTCAACTTCAGATTTCAATAGGCACATGTAACTGATAACTGCCATTACTGGACAGTGCAGGGACTTTCATACTTTAATACCTGACATAAAGTAGAAACTCAATAAATAATGAGAACATAAAAAGAATGAATAGCTAAATATTTTTGTTAAGAACATGTGATTATTTTACAATAATTTATTTTGGGGGTTCATACTACGTCCAGGGACTATCCATGATACTTAAACATACATTCCTATTTAACCTTCACAGTAATCCTTTGAGTTAGATATTGTCACCATTATACAAATAAAGAAATTAAGTTTCTGAGACATATGACTTCATCTCCACCAAGTAAATCTGATTCCAAAACCCGTGGTCTCAGTTACTAAGCTATACTTCTCAGGTGGTAATTCATCAAGAAATTGGAAGTCAAGTGTCTCTGGGAGCTCTGTGCACTAAGCCCTTTCCATGGAATTGCTCTTTTGTTGGTGTCATGTGAGAACTTGGGGAATTTTCTTTATTGATTGATTTTTGACAACACCAGAAACCAGCATTCAGATAAATATATCATGACATGATATATTTAGAATAACTTTGACTTCACTGTATCTCAATCCTAAGAAATAAGTCAAACTGTCTTAAAATAGAACTCTATATTTCATTTGTCATGTCGGTTTGTCCCTTTGTGATTCTATAAACTGATTCACAGATGATAATCCAGATGTCCCGGATTGCAGAACAGAAGCAGCACAGAGGCCGTGCTCTGAAACCGAGCCACAACACACGAAGGTATCTTTTCCTACATTTTAATTTAATTTTGAAGGTAACCTGTTTAAATAACTGAATAATTACTGTGATATATATTTTTCATTTTTGTGTCTTTTACTTGGTGTATCTCTAATAATAATCATATTATTATAAAAGGTAGGTGGTGTTTAGTCTCCCCTCAAAAACAGATGTACAAGACCAAATTAGTAATCTTTATTTAATATCACATTTAGCATTAACACCAAGAATAAAAATTTTGCAACAGTAGTTTGAGAGTGATTTTTAACATTCCTATTACAGATTTCTATGTAAAAATCATGTTTTATTTTATAAAAGCAGCTAAGTCATTTATCTACAATGTATATGGAGGAAAAATAAATTATATATGTCAAGGCTTTTAAAAAAGACCAAAATTAGATAGATAGAAAAATCCAGTAATTGGAAAAATAAAAGGGAATAAAAAGTGAGTTCCTTGCATGTCACCAGGATCTGATTAAAAATTGCTTAGGGGACGAAATGTTGGCTCTGAAAGAATCAGCTCAAAACCAGGAATGCCATCCTTCTAGTTGTTTGAAAACTTTTGGGCAGTGAATCTCTAGGCCTACCTATAAAACTGGTGAAAATGCTATGGCTGAAATGAGGGGGCACCAGAAATCAAGCCTGCTCTCAGCTTCCCCCAGCATGTACACACACACACTTAGCACTTGAAGAAGTTCTAGGATGAAAATCACATGCAGCATGAGTATCAGAGTTGATGATGTCAAAGCAACTAGTTTGCTCAGGAAAAGGCTCTTTGTCTCTCCTGAATGAGTTGAACTTTTATCCTCTAACTAGTATACCATGCTGGGTATTGGATGAGCCATAGAATGTGAAAAAAAATGGTGTCAAACCATTCTTTCTATATGCCTTTTATCTAAAAATCAAAATTCAAGCTCTTCTAATATGTAATAATATGAGTAGATTGGCCCTCACTGATAGCGAGCTCATCTCTGACATCATATGTCAGTCATGTGCTGTACTCACCTGTCTCAGTCTTGTCCTGTAGTACTTTCAAAGTACCTTAAGGAAATCTGGGAGTCCCAAGAAACAAAGGACTTGAGAGTGACCTCCTTACTTGTTTGATTGCTTTCAGCATTTTAGGATCCAGTAGATTTTACAGATGCTCTATTAAATGAATTGGCAGAGTCTGCTAACTTGGTTAGCAGCAACAGAGGTTATTTTTTAAAAACATTTTCCAACACACTATTCTAAAAGACAGCTATAAATTGTTTTTGAAATAGAAGATTAAGATAAGTGGAGGCAGGATTAATGTGAAAAAGAAACTTCTTGTCTTGTTCAATTTCTCTGTAGGAAGAAAACTCTGGAGATTTAGAATTCCCTAAGACAAGTTCTGAGACAAACAGCATGGCTTCAAGGCCTGTGGAAGAAAAGGGTGAGTGAGTCATCTGCCCAGAAAAATTGGGACTCCATCCTCATGGCAGTGGTACCTCTCACCATGCTTCACCAACTGGCACACCTCTCCCTGTACCTTGTGCTTCCAGCTAATAGGGCCTGAGAATCATTTTTAATAGATGGATCATACTCTACCCAAACTATGCTGCTTCTCATCCAACCAAATTCAGGTTTATTAACCTGGATGGTGGAGGCAGGCAAATGGAGTGTGTGTGCATGTGTGGCCATGACTGTGCAGTCCCTTGAGTAAGGCTGCCGTGGTCAGCTGCAGTGCTCTGAGCTCTGTCTTCTCTGCAGATGAATATAGTAGCAGTGAAGCTACTGGGGAAAAAACAGAGCAGCATGAAGAGGATAACAGTAAATCTCAGGAGGTAAGCACTGTCCACAGTTCTTTAAGAAATAAAACTAAGCCGGCGCCGCGCCTCACTAGGCTAATCCTCCGCCTTGCGGTGCTGGCACACCGAGTTCTAGTCCCGGTTGGGGCTCCGGATTCTGTCTCGGTTGCCCCTCTTCCAGGCCAGCTCTCTGCTGTGGCCCGGGAGTGCAGTGGAGGATGGCCCAGGTGCTTGGGCCCTGCACCCCATGGGAGACCAGGAGAAGCACCTGGCTCCAGCGTGGTGCGCCGGCCGCGGCAGCCATTGGAGGGTGAACCAATGGCAAAGGAAGACCTTTTTCTCTGTCTCTCTCTCTCACTGTCCACTCTGCCTGTAAAAAAAAAAGAAAGAAAGAAAGAAAACTAAATTAAATGTTCAGTTCTGTTACCTCTTAGAGGAGCTCTTTCTTTATTCAGTGCAGTGGGACACCATTTCATACAGAGCATTTTATCAGTGTCATTTTGATTAATTTTGTTCTCTTCATTTTGGTTTCATCAAAACATTTCTGTGAGACCTACTTTTGTCATGGCCAGACAGGCTCAGCCCGGTGCTCTACATCAGTGGCACAGTCAGGTTCTGGCCTGCAGCTTAGCACTGCCAGCCCAGTCACCAAGACCGAGCAGTGGACAGAAGGCTGCCTCAGCCAGGAAGAAATGGAAGTAGCAACAGGAGCAAGGACCCAAGAGGTCCCGTTTCATGAGGCAAGGGCACAGCTTCCTGGGAGGCTGCAGGAACACACAGCCTCACCCAGCCTTACCTGTCCAGGCCTGCTCACATTTGCAGGGTGCCCATGGGGCAGAGAATCACTAGACCAACAGAGTTTTGTCATTCAAGGGTCACAGTATATATATTGGCCAGATCTTCTGGATAACCATGCTGAGTTTACCAGTTGTTTAATAGAAATTCTGTGGACTCCTTTTTTTTTTTTAATAAGGAGTAACCTTTGGTCACATGTAAGTTAGACTAATCCCAACTGAAATAAACATGCGTATTTCCTGCAGAAGTAAAAGGTACCACTCATTGAGTGCTTCCAGCACCTCATTGTTTCATCCTGCTTTCAACTTCCTGAATTTATAAAGCAGGATTTCTCTGGTGAGAGAAAAACATAAAATGCTATACCCAGTCTATTTTCTAAGTGACAAAGCTGGAATTTGAGCCTCTTAGGGAATTCTAAATCTCATTTTGAGAAAACAAACTATTTGTATAATGGAGATTAAAATTACTGGTTTTATCGCTGATTTTCTTTTTAATTTCTTCCCTAGGAAGATCAGCCAATAATTATTAAAAGAAAGAGAGGAAGACCTCGTAAATACCCTGTAGAAACAGCATTCAAAATAAGTAAGTATTTGGTGTGTTTCCAGTTTACACACAAGAAATTTTCCTACTGATTTTCTAAGAGAGATTTTTCTTTTTTTTTTTTTTTTTTAGATGACACCAAAACAGATGCTGGCATAGTTACTGTAAGTAATTGTAAAAAATGAACAGCCTTCAAATATTTGCTCTTGACCTGGAAAGGGGATACTGTAATATATGGTATTTTGAACCACTTAAGCATTAGAAGAGACTTGATTAAATAAAACACTGAGTAACTATTAAAATGTTTTATTAGTAGTAAACAGAATTATATTAGTTCTTTAGTCTCATTCCATCCTTACTTATGAGATTGATTATATAAAAAATTGTCTGGGGGCCCACCTTCTTATGGTGATGCTGGGTTAAAATATAGAAACTTTCTGTGGCTTACGTGATTTTAGGATGGTAGCTTGTTTGTGAAGACCTCTGAGATGTTTTACTGCCTTATGTAAAGTTCCTTTTATACTAAAATATACCCTTATTTTAGTGCAAGAAATGCCTCAGTGATACTTTTTTTTTTCTTTTTGAGCATTCTTTTGCTTTGATTCTTAAGTATCTGCCCAGTGAGATCATGGTGTCAGGATTTTGTGGCACACATTTCAGTAACAGCATTGTAATGAGGACAGACATGTCCACTGACCTGACAAAACCATGTGGGATTCAAGACAGCTTTGCCACCTACTCCCGGATGTATCACTTGGGGTGTACCTCTTCAGCCTCTGGAGACTCAGTTTCCTTGGATCTAAAGTGGCATGACACAGATACAGTACTTGCTCATAGATTTATTATAAGACAACAATACCAGAGAACCACATATGAATGCATGTACTGGCCTGTAAAATGGTCAGCCACAGTGGGGAATGTTAACAGCAGTGGCCACGCTGCGTTGCCTGCAGTGCTCTGCCTCCAGCATCACAGCAGGGTGGGAAGAGGCTTGCTGGGAAGAGCCTGTGTTCAGAGACATCAGCATTCACACTCACTCGGCTTACATAAGTGACTGAAGGAAGCAGGTCCCAGACATTCTGCTTACATCATAAATAGCGGTCTCAACCTTCTTATGTTACTGACTGCCTTTCTACATGATGGTGATGAACTGCTGACTTCCATTTTTTGTTTGTTTAAACTTAGGTAGAACAATCTCCACCTAGCAGCAAACTGAAAGTAATGCCAACAGGTATGCATTGAGTCCTGGGCATTGAGATCCACAGCATTCCTCTAAGTGTGATTTAAGGAAGACATAGGAAACTGGCTTGGGAGAAGGATTTTAGACTTTAATTTTCTCATTAAAACGGATGGCCGCCTCGGTAAAAACAGCTGTCCTTACAGCCAAAGGAGACCTGATACCACTTCGCTCCTTCTGTGACCTGAGTCATTCTTGGCTGAAGTCTGAGACGCAAAATATGAAGGTGTGCAAGGAAATAACTTGCACCGCAGGATCCAAACCATAATGTGCTGGATGTGTTTAGGGAAGAAACAGACCAGCCTAAAGATTAGACACTGTTATCAAGAAGGTACAAATTTAGCTCAAAAGCCTGCTGTTCTCAGAGGAACAGTAACTTTGAAAGCAGCCTGCACAGTTTACACAGCCCAGGACTCAGGAGGTGAAATTGTTTTGGATTGTTTTTTGTTATCATTCCAAGGAGGAAAAAGTACTCCAAAGTGTTGATAATGATCAGTTGTGGGTGGTAGAATGATGGACGCATTCCATATTATTTGTTACTATTACATACATTGTCCCAAGTTTTTAAAATGTGTTTAAACTTCACGATTTGGAATTTTTTACGTGAAAGCAAGAATAGCCATTGGTGGGCTTTTAATAGGTTTACCTAAACAGAAGAGATGAATGTCTTGGGCAAGGATTTGGCCTAGGCATTAAGATGCCCACACAGAGTGCCTTGGATTCAATTCCCAGTTCCAACCCCTTCATCCAGCTTCCTTGCTGATGTAGATCTCAAGGCAGCAATGATGCTCCAGGTGATTGGGTTTCTGTCACCCCCTGTGGGAGACCTGGATTGAGATCTGGCTCCCAGCTTCAGTCCTGCCCAGGGCTATTGCAGGTGTTTGGATGAAACCAGCAGATGAGAGGAAAGCTCATGCACTTGTTCTCTCTCTCCCTCTCTTTCTCACCCTCTTTCTTTCTGCCTCTCAGATAAATAAATAATAAATATAAAAAAGTCAGGGAAAGTGTTGTTCCACAGCAGGTTAAACTGCTGCTTGGGACGGCTGCATCCCATATCAGAGTGCTAGTTTGAGTCCTGGTTCCTCCCTCCACTTAACAGTCTAGCTTCCTGCTAATACATCATAGGAGGAAGCAGATGATGGCTCATGTGCTTAGGTCCCTGCTGCCCACCCCAGAGACCTGGATATAGTTCCTGTCTCCTGTCTTTGGCCTGGCCCAGTCGTGGCTGGTGTGGCCATTTGGAGAGTAAACCAGCAGATGGAAGATATGTATTTCTCTCTCTTCTGTTGCTCTGCCTTTCAAGTACATAGAAATAAACACTTTTTTAAAAGGAAAAATAAACAACAATAATAACATATAAAAAGAAAAGATGAGTGTAACAACTATTTTCTGTGAAGTAGCATGATCATGTTTGGAAAATAAATATTATAATCAACAAGATAAAGCAAATATGTAGTATAAAATTTTTCCCCACATTTATCTGTGATCTCATTATCATACTTCAATTTTTTTTTCTCTTGGTAAATTAAGGCTTATTTTTAGAAAGGGGAGAGATACTGCTTGTGTTTTATTTTTAGCCAGTTTTATGTATAATTTTATAATGTTTTAAATCCAGGCAACAAGAAATCTTCTAACTTAAATACACTTTGGCAACTCCACCTTAAGCTGTATGATTGTTTTGGGGTTGTTTGACAGTGTTTTTCTACACTGGGTAACGTTGCCCAGATTAAGACAGACTTCCTTGTCCTTTCCATCTCCATTACTATTTGAACACACAGAAAAGGACAGCTACTACACTATTCATCACTAGTAAGAACTACTTTTGAGTTTTTGAGTGAATAACAAGCATAATTTTAGCTTCAAATAGTACATTTCACTAGCCTTCCCTTCTCTTACCAAGACACATTCTCTGCAAATTACAACATCTACAGAAAGCAAGCATGTAATAACAAATTTACACAGGTTTGTAATATTTATTTTTTAGTTAATAATGATGTAAGTATTTGGAGTCAAAAGAATGCCAACTGTCACTTCACGTGTTAGCTATGTGATTCTGAAAAAATTCCATAAATGAGTGCTCAGCCTGATTTTTCCAAATATAAACTGAGATTGTAATACTAAAGAACTATGTTGAGATTCAAAAGAAGTATCATCTTGACCTGCGGTTCCCTGCTGTGTCACAGGGGCTCCCCACATGCCCTTTTCTTACTCTTCTCTTTGGTTCAGAACATCTGAGTGAATAGACCATACAGGTGGTCGAACCCAACCCCTTGTCTTGTTGGTAAACAGTGCGTCTCACACACTTCAAACACTTTGCCCCAATCACATAGCTTAATTGTTGCAAAAATGAAACAAAAACCTCAGTTACTTGCTCTCCATTCTGGTGTGTTCTCTATTAGGTGTTTGATTCTCTTTGCTTGACTGATATAAAATAATGATAAATTATATAACAGTGCATTACTTAGGACTGGTACTTTGACAGATAAGAAGCCAGAGTCACTGTTAAAATTTGATTTTTGTAGTAATAAAGTATTAATTCAGGCTTCTCTTTTCTTAAAGATGAGTCCAATAAAGAAACAGCTAACCTGCAGGAAAGAAGTATAAGCATTGTAAGTTAATTTCCTTATCAAGATAAATTCTTCAGAAATGAACTTAATAACTGCTACACGGACCACCATTTTAACTTCATTTTTATTTCTTTTAGGATGATGGGGAAGAGAAAACAGTAGCAAGTGTTCGTCGGAGAGGAAGAAAGCCCAAACGTTCACTCACTCTGTCGGATGATGCTGGTATTCTTCTAGCATATTCTTAATTACAGTATTATTATTTCACCTTTGTAAGAGTTTTTCTTTGGATGAGGAAAAATCCAGTGGGTTGCAGCTAGTATTAATATTACATAAATATGTGTGAAATAGCTCTAATCCCATGTCAGAAATGGTACATCCCAGATGCTTTTCTGAGTACATGTGAATTTTTCATGAATGCTGGCTGTGAACTACATAAGTAAACTATCCCAAATGTGTTTGAGATTAAGTTAAACAGTTGTGAATTGCAAGTGCTGAAGCAAAAAGGAAGTGGAAAACCACTTCTTCTGCCTCCAAGTCCCTAATATCCCAAATTCTAAACTTTGTGACTCTCTCTTTTGGAAGCATCTTTTGGGCTTGTACAGTCCAGGTGTAACCTTTCTGTTTGAACAGAATCCTCAGAGCCAGAAAGAAAACGCCAGAAATCAGCTTCTGAAGGAACCGAGGACAAAAAGGACCAGGACTCTGATGAGGAAGAGGAAGAAGAAGAAGAGGAAGAGCCCTCGGGAGCCACCACGAGATCCACCACCAGATCTGAGGCTCAGAGGTAACCGGGGCACAGAGCACTGCCCAGGACCCTCACTGGCTTCTCTGTCAGAGAACAGCATCAGGTTTCATGGGATTTTCTGAGTCACTCATGCCACAGTGGAAGCTGTTTCATTTTATCTTCAGCAGAGGGTGCTTGCTATTGGCCCTCTGCCCTTTTGGTTCTTCCTGGAGAATCCATTTTCTTTGCCCCAAACCATTTTGGGGATCACTTCAAAGTCTTTGCCAGGCTTTAAGTGCATGTTTAGTGGAATCCATTCAATTTTTTTTTACAAAACTTTTAAAAAATGTATTAGAGAGCTAGCAAGCTCCCATCCACTGGTTCACTTCCCCAAAGGCCTGCAATGGTCAGAGCTGGGCTGGGCTGAGGCCAGAGCCAGGAGCTGGAAACACAATCCAGGTCTCCCAGGTGAGTATAAAGGATTCAGTAACTGGAGTCAAGAGCTGGAACCAAGAATCAAACCCAAGAACTCCAGTATGGGACACAGGTGCCTTAACTGCTAGGCTAAATGCCTACTACCACAAATATTTTGTGTGTCTGCTGTATCTCAGACATTATGCTGAGCACCATGAGGGACAGTAGTGAAATATAAAGTCCAGTCCTTACATGCAGCTTGCTTATCACTTGTAAGTGGGAGTCAGGCACATACATCATTGTCATCACACCTTTTCACCAGTGCCATATAACAGGTTGATAATTCAGAAATTGCCTGCCTTCATCACTTTTGACTTACGTAAATAATTTCATGTTTCCCAAATGTGTTCTCTCAAACCCTAGGATAGCCAGAAGCCTCTGGGAAGTAAAAAGAGTGCCATGGTCAAATGAGTTTGAGAATGCCTTGAAAAGTTCTAACAGAAACAAACCTGTTTAACTTTGTGAACAAGCATTATTTGCCTATGATACTCCCCTCGTCCTCTGCCACAAGCCCATGTCATCGTTACACCTGCTCCCATCAACCAGCGCTCTAATTTTGACTTGACTGTGTAGTCTCATTCTAATGGCTAATAATGTTTTCCAAAACAAGAAATTTTTATGGTGATTCACAAACTATTAATCTTGGTGGCATCTATTTCATTATCAGAAATTAGTCAAAAAGTTCTGGAACATTTATTTCAAGGACAGCAGTTACTAACACCTGTCACCATAATAAGGTAACAGTAATGCTGTCTTGCTTTTACAAAAAAAAAAAAAAAAGACTTAAAATCATCCTGTTTCTAATTCCTCCAAATTTACACATTGTTAGCTGTTTGTGCCATGGTTTGATTTCTCAAAGAATCAGATTTTAGAGCCAAAAGACTCAAGGAGCTCACATAGCTAAAGGTAAAGTAGTCTCATGTATTTTTGTTGGTGCAACTCAGATAAGGAAAAGTCACAGAATGAGGATTCCTGCTGACTGGAGAGGATAGGGTTCCAGAGGTCAACACCTCTCACCCAGGGTCAGCAAGTCCCACTAGTACCATAACCTCCTTCTTAGCACAGTCTTGGAAAGATCACCCATTATAGTAGGACTCAGCGTGGATTCCTCTAGCTGTCTTCCAGTATCAAAAAAATAGTTGTCACAGGTCAGGCATTGTGGTGTGATTCTTTAGGCCACCATTTGGGATACCCAATATTCCATATCAGAGTGCTGTTGGAATTCCAGCTATTCTACTTCCAATCCAGCTCCCTGTTAATGTGCCTGGGAAGCAGCAGGTTATGGCTCAAGTACATGAATTCCTGCCACCAAAATGGGAGACCCAGATGGAGTTCCTAGCTCCTGGCTTTGACTTGACCCCATCCCAGCTGTTGCAGCCGTTTGGAAAATAAAGCAAACAGCAAACATATATTCTGTCTGTCTGTCTCTCCTTTTCAAATAAATAAATAGACACCAGATTTGCCTTTTAAAATTCTTTAAAAATAAGTCCTGTTTGACTCACATAGTTCTAGTCACCTGGATTATCAATGCTCTTTCTTAATGTACTTTAGGAACTTTGGATTTAGAAATGAATCCTTTACTCTTTTGCTTAGATTCCTTGACATTAGTTGAATGGATCCAGTGTACTGGTATCTTCATAATGGCACATTCTCAGAGTTGGATGAATACTCAGTGGTGGTGGTCATCTAGTACTATAGGCCCATCAGCACCTGAACCACTATATATGCTCTTGCATGTACCTTAGGAGCAGGGAGAGCCACCTCCTTGCAGTCTCCTTTGTTTGGAAACAGCTAGTCCCCCTCTAGCTTCCTCTCTTGCTTCTAGTTCTACTCCTGGGGCCTTCTATATAATTTTCCTTTAAATATTAGAGGGCAGCTTCCAGGGCTTCCTTTCTTCTTCTGAGGCCCCTCATCACCCTTGTTTGTTCTCCTCAGTTTATCCTCCTTCAGAAGCAGAGTTCCACATCAGGTGTGGTCTGATGAATTCAGAAGAGGACTGTCTCACTTTATTTTCTGGATACTCTTCTCTAATATGCATTCGAATCACTATGTGGCCTCTGATTGAACCAAACCCTAGCTGAACAAGTCTTTTTTCTTAGAATTTTTACTTCTCTTATCTGTTTTCTTGTAACTACTAGGATCTTAACATTCAGCTTTTTGAATTATATTTTCGTTGATCTCAGCCCTTTATTCGACTCAGATGAGCTCTTTTGGGATCTTTGTTTCATTAGGTAATATATTTCCTCTTTTTCTCAGTCATTATAAAATATGCACAGTAAAAACAGGTAAAATTATATGAGCAAAGTTAGTTGTGGATGACATAAATATCTGTTTATTAGCTAAGGTCAGTTTCCTGCTTAGTCCCCATGCTCTGACTTGCCCTGGAGGAACCTCAGGGACTGGAGTCTTCAGTGCTACCATTGCCCAGTGTCTCTATAATCTGTTTCAGAAAGCATCATAGTGAGCCATCGCCACGTGCAGGATCCAAACTTGGCAACCCAGAAACAGTTTCTCCTAGAAATCGCCAAAAATTAGCAAAAGAGAAGTTATCTACCAGCGAAAAAGTTAGTAAATCTCCCCCATTAGGAAGGTAAGTCCCTATTTACACCTCAAGTCATGTTTAACCCCCTGAGACTCTTTGGTACGGTAATGCTTTCTTCCTCATTTCCTTTAAGATTTTTCTGTCACCAAGTAACTGTCTTTGGGGATCACTGTTTTCCAAGAGGAATAAGAAGGATTGCAAAAGGTGACTCAGTGGCCTTCCCACATGGCCCAGTGACACAGGCTTGTCCTTGAACATCTGCAAGCCTCATCTGCCAACTCTTGTCCACCAGGACTAAAGGAAGGCCTGTTTCTTCCTGAGCAGTCACAGGTCTGAATGCTCGGTCAGGTCAGGGCAACATGGTAAAGCGTATAATACCAAGAATCTTTTTGGTGTAGCCACAGCATTGGAGAGAGAATCAGGTAAAGGAAAGCACCCTGAGTCAGACACCACCTCTGCCAGCTTGCACCTTCCACTGCTCCCTGGGTGTGCTGAGTCCTACCTTGCCTTTGCTGTGCTAGTGGGTCATGCCGTCCCCATGGACCTACCCTCTTAGTATCCACCTTCTTTAGGATGCTGCCCCACCTGCTTCTGCCCATTCTCATCTCTCCTTCCTATTGCACTTCTGGTCAGTTCTGAGCAGCTGAGAATGGCATATGCTGTTGGTTTAGGTATATTGGTTCTGTTTTCCTCTGTGAGCTAGAAGATTCTCCCTTAAGATCAGAAACTGGTCTTTCTCTCTATACACAATAGCATTCAAAAATAAAAGACTCTTCACTGTATACAGCAACTGTTCTGAAATCTCTTACCCCACTCTGATCTTCACAGCATACTTGAAATACACTGTCATCTCCGTGTCAGAGAAAGGAAAGCAAGCCAAAGTACTAGGCACTGTAGACTCTCTGATTTAATCTTTATTAGGTGAAATGTAGTATGTGTTGTTTATGGGTGAGAGGAAGGATTTCAGGAAGGTCTGGATGCAGACCGCTCAAAACTGAACATGCAGAAGAGTCATCTAAGGCTCTTAGGAAAATGCAGATTTTGAATCTGTAGGTCTGGGGTGTGTCTGAGAGTCTGCTTATCTAACAGACGTCCAGGAGGAAAGAAAGGGCTGGGATCTACCACGCTTCCTCCACAGGAAGAAGCAGGCCAACTCAGAGCTGCTGTGCTCTGCCATATGGCTTCTGATGCACACAGCCCCACAGTGTAGGTATCCCCTGAAACAGGTTATTAACTAACACTGCTTTTTGGCCATTCTCAACACAAACATGGATAACAGTGTGCCAAAACCACATTATCTGCAACAGTATTCAACACATCTGAGTTTACTTACTTTTTTTTTTTTATCAAAGAAACAATAGGCAAAAGATGTCTTCATGTCATTAAAGTACCATTTCTCTTTCTCCTACAGTTCTCATTTTCCAGGTCTTCATTCAATTGATATAACATTAACTGCTTGCTTACCATGTGTTAGGCATTGCTCTGAGCACTGGAGTTGAAAAAATAAGTAAATCTAAGCAACTGCCCTGAAGAAACTCTTGTCTAGTGAGGAAGAAATGTGTGTATCAGACCTTCAAATTTTTTAACAGTAACCCACAATAAGAATATATCTTATGATATAACTTGTCACATTCTTGTTATTGTAACTGAAACAAAATTGTCACGAGTCAAATTTAAAATGTTGCTAAGTGGTATTTTCTTTTTCTCTTTTTTTAAAATTGTTGTTTATTTTGGGAATAAAGAAAGAGAGAGAGCAAACTAGCTCCCATATTTAGGTTCCTCCCAAAATGCCTGTGATAGCTTTGAACTAGGCTGGGCCAAGGCTAAAGCCAGGAGCTAGCCAGAGGGGCGTGGGGCTGAGGGAGGATTGTAGGGGTTGTGAGAGGGGGCCCAGGTCTCACACATGGATGGCAGGAACCAGTTTACTTGAGCTATTACTGCTGCTTCCACCCAGGGTGTACATTAGCATGGTGAACCCTTGTGTTCTATTAATATGTTGTTTTAAAATACTAACTGTAGGGGCCTGTGTTGGTGCGGTAGGTTAAGCTACTGCCTACAATGCCAGCATCCCACATGAGTGCCAGTTCAAGTCCTAGCTGCTCCACTTCTGATATACCTCCCTGCTAATGCACCTGGGAAGGCAGCAGAAGATGGCCCAAGTGCTTGGGTCCATGCCACCCATTTGGGAGACCAGGATGATGTTCCAGGCTTCTGGCTTCAGCCTGGCCCAGCCCTAGCCATTGCAGCCATTCAGAAAGTGAAGCAGTAGATGGACAATCTCTCTCTCTCTCTCTCTCTCTCTCTCTCTCTGTCCTTCCCTCTCTCTGTAACTCTGGCTTTCAAATAAATAAATAAATATTTTAAAATAAGTTAATTGAAATAAAAGACAGTAACCTGGAGTTTGAAAAGACACATGGGTAAAGTACATGATGAAAATTGAAAGTGCAATGCAGTTTCTGAGGAGAGTTTATTAAGGAAGTTGATCAGATGCCTGGTGATGTCAAAGCACAAAAAAAATCACATTTTAAAGCACAAACAAGTAAAAAGACATCATATGTTTGAGAATGAAATTACTTTGGGGGCCAGCACTGTGGCATAGTGGAGAAAGCTGCCACTTGCAGTGCCGGCATCCCATATGGGTGCCGGTTCAAGTCCTGGCTGCTCCACTTCCCATCCAGCTCCCTGCTAATGTGCCTGGGAAAGCAGTAGAGGATGGCTGAGTCCTTGAGCTCCTACACCCACATGGGAGACCTGGAAGAGGCTCCTGGCTCCTGGCTTCACATCAGTCCAGCTCCGGCCATTGCAGCCATTTGGGGAGTGAACCAGTGAATGGAAGATCTCTTTTGCTGTCTCTGCCTTGCAAATAAATAAATAAATATAAAAGAAAGAAAGAAAGAAAAGAAAATACTTTGGCAGGCCTATAATCAAGAATGGTGCAAAAGCAGAGGGCCCATTATAAAGAACTCTGCGTACCATGCTCCAGGTGGCTTTATCCCAAAGCACCAGCTGGGAGGTACTTCTGTCTCTAGAACAATAGCATGATCGGTCGGAGTTTGAAAACAGGGATAGGCTGGTGACAGGAAGTTTGGTTAGAATGTTCTCCTAAAATTCTGATGCCTTTTCCAACATTGCCAGTTATTTTCTATAATATTGCACCACAAAACATTATTTTGCACTAGGTTTCAATTCTGTGTTCTTGGTGTTTTAACTTTGGACAGTGTGGTAGGACTAGCAGTCAACTTTGGACAGTTTTGGTAGGATTAGCAGTTGATTTAATTTTATAGATAGACGAGTTAGAAACCCAAAAAGGAAGTTGACTTGACCAAGGTACACACTTAGAGGTGGAAGAGCTGAAACCGGAGCACAAGCTTCCAAACTCCTCCTCCTGAACTCTGTGTTCATTTATGAGATTGTCAGAAGATAACCAGTTGGCGGCTCGAGCTCCTTTTCCTGTATAAATGTTTCTGGGGTTTTCTCTAGGCTGTTGGGTTCAAAACTCGTCCATGGTTTAAGGAACTCCCAAATTATTTGAAACAGCTGCTTTTAACTCTTACCATTGTCTTGATTTTCGTTAATGCAGATCAAAGACACAGCTCTCTCCTTCTACGAAACGCAAGAGAGAAGTCAGCCCTCCTGGGGCCCGAACAAGAGGCCAGCAGAGAGTGGAGGAAGCCCCTGTGAAAAAGGCAAAGCGATAATCCCGGCCACCAGTGCCCCTGGTTTGTCAGGAAACAGAATCGAGAGAAAAGAGATGAGCCTCAGTGGCCATAGGCTTTTATTTTGTCAACCTGAAAAAGTATATGCATGTGCTGTAAGTTCCTAGGTGCGAGCTTTTTCTTGTTATGTTTTAAACAGCTTTATAAACTACTGTTCATAGAAGATTATGTACATTTATTTCAGATAAAGGAAAATAAGTTTACTTTGTATCTGAACTCAAAACAAAGTAGTTGTATATTTTAACATTTGAAATTGGGATTTCCCAATGTGACGCATCACTAATGCAAACCCTTCCAGCCCATGGGACACCAGGCTGCCTACTGGTAATCTGTGTATAGTATATAAACATGTAAAAATAGGTTGTATTTTACTCTATGTATGATGCTAATCAATGAACACTTTATTTATTTTACAGAGAAAACTTATCTGTGAACTTTACTATATATCTGTTTATTTTATTTTATTATTTTTTTTAATAAAGAGGGGTTTTAAATGCTATGCAGTCATTAGTTGAAAATTTTTTAGGATTCTGCCTGCCCTGTAACTATCTAAATATGACCTGGCAGGAAATATAGAAACTCTCGCATGTATTCAAGTAAAGTAGGTTAGCTTAAGAAAGGGTCTCTGTTGCTTTTGCGTTCACAGTTGTGACTCTGTTTTTTAAGAATGTAACTTGTTTTTAGATTATACTTGCATCTGTGACTTCACCACCAGTCCCATTGACATAGGGGCTCTGATTCAGGCAACATGACACCATGTCACCTGCAACAGAATCCTGTACTGGCATCCCTTCCTCTCCTCTGTGCTATTACTACGCCTTTCTCCATATTTCCATACTGCCTGTTTCAGTGAAGAGAAATGCATTGAAGATTCGGTCGCTCCTGTCTATCCAGCTTCAGGATTTTATGTTGTTTTATACACAATTATTTCAGGATAGAAACTGGCTTTATTGCCAAGTTCTTTTTTAAACATATTTTAACTCCCATATGAGCAAACTGTCCAACTTAAGTTTTTCATAAAATTCAACTTTTCTTACAGTCGAATTTGTCTCTTGCAATGATGTGATAAGTTGCCAAATAATTGAGATTACTTTAAAATGTTTTGTTCATAATCTTGTTTTATAATTAAAATTTACATTCAATGTGTGTGTGGGGTTTTTTTTTTTTTTTTGACTCTTAATGTAAGGTGGCTATTTCTGTCATTTTACATGGTTTCTTAATGAGATTTTTATATATAAAATTATAAAATGTTTCCCAAAACTTAAGTTGTAAGAATTTTTTTTTCTGTATTTTAAAATTTCTTCCCATGCAACCATTTCTTCTAAGTAACTGATATTAAATATATTGTTTCATTTTCACATTCCAATATGAGTCAGCAATGGCCTCTCTCTTGGTAGAATTGGATTTTAGATCCAGAAGGGATCTTAGAGACCAGGAACATGAGAGTTTCTTAGTTTTAATTATTTATATTTGTCTTATTATTTATATGTGATTTGTCTTAAAAGTCAGCCAAGGCTAGAAGCCAGGAACGATTCCAAGGCTCCTGACTCCTTGATAGTGATCTTCCCATAGGTTTGTTGGAGGTTGGTTCACCAGAAGCGCATATCTGGAAATGCATTTTCAGGGTAAGACCAGTGACGCAATGAAGTTGAGCAAGGCCTGCTCTGGCCATGGCCTTGTAAGGACCATCAGACTGTTAGGAAATGCTGCCTAAGTCTTAGTAAGAATGGGATTTAAACAGTGGAGCTGTAAAAAATTTTCTGGTGGGGATGTCAAGTAGACCACTTGGTAGTTTCCAGTGATTTGGGAAGCCAAGTAGAGAGGATGCCATCCGTAGGGGGCGGTAGAGACATGGAGCAGTTCTTGATCAGCACCATGATCAGATGCGACTAGGCATCTAGTAGAAGGAAGTTACGGGTGTGAAGCATCCTACAATACCCAGGACAGTCTCCAACTCGAGGGAAAATGTCCAGCTCCAAAACCAGTATTTTCCCCCAAAAGGCCCCCTGAGAACCACTTGTATATCTTTTCCAAATTTGACATTCCCCGATCTCAGGTTAATTGCCACCAGCGCCACCTCACCACTTCTCCAGGAACAGTCTGAACCATAGTCTGTGAGCTTTTCCCATCACAGAGCTGACGTACGGCTGGGATGATCAAGCAAGACTTACGCAGAGTAGCAAAACAACCTGTGACTGAGGGCCCCGTGGCTCACAAAAGATGGCAGATTGCTCAACACTCGAGGTGGTAATCCACAGCAGTCCTTCCTCTTCAAGGTTGTTCCACTTCACCTCTTCAACAGTAGAACCCACTAAGGCTTGCTATAACCACCCCAATAGCAATGGCCACAGTCTTCCAACAAAGGTTTCATGGGGAGTGAATGGCAGCAGTGAGACAGAACTCTCGTCTTTCAGTTCCCTGGCCAGGGTTCTTTTTACTAAAGCCCACGGCAGGAGGTCATTGACCCTTCAGAATGTGTCCATTGCTGGCTTTCTGTCCTTAGAGCCATAACAGAGCAAAACTCTCCCAAGCATGTCTGCAAATGGTAAAACCTAACTGGGGAGATAGTTCTAACTGGAAGAAATGCTGAAGAAGTTAGATTTTTTTAGTTTTTGTTTAATTTTTTATGGTTCACCTTTTGTGCAAGAGCACCTCATATCTCCCAAAATTACTGCCTTGCCATCTCAGCGTGATTAAATCAAGAACAGACGTTTGTGCCTTTCTCACAGGAAGAAGACAGTTTTGTAGCCAACAACTTTCTCCACTGAAAATGCTATGCTGAGAAAATATGTATTTGTTGAGCTCTTGCTATATGCACAACACTAGGGACACAAATATGAACCCAAGTCTCAAGATGGCACTGCCACATGAAGCAAACAGTTGGGCTGTACAGAAAGTGATGTTAAATCAGAATACAGGGTGGCAGGAGACGAATTGCCATCCTGAGGAGCAGGGCAAAGGATTAACTCCTGGCAGACCAAGGGAGTTGTTTGGGGTTTGGTTTTGTTTGATTTTCTTCCTTTTAAGTATAAAATAGAATTTCAAGTGAGTGTAGAACCTAGAGAAGAGCATTTTGGAAGCTGAGGGACAAGGAAGACTACGGGCATTGATGGGAGCCTCTGAGGCTAGTACCTGAGCGTTATATGGCTCTACATTATGCAAAGCACCCAGCTACCTCCAAGACATGCTTCTGCACAGTGTAGCCCTTCCTGGAGATTCACTGTGGACATTAAGAGACTGTGAGGGGCGGGCATTGTGGCACAGCAGATTAAACTACCTAGGACGCCGGCACCCCATATCAGAGTTCCTGGGAGCGAGGCCTGGCAGCTTCCTGCTAATGCACCTGGGAGGCACCGAATGTCTCAAGTACTGAGTCCCTGCCACTCACATGGGAGACCCAGATGAAGTTCTTGGCTTCTGGTTTTGGCGTGGCCTATCCCCAGCTGCTGCAGGCACTTGGGGAGTGAACCAGCAGGTGGAAGATCTCTCTCTAGCTCTCTAGCTCTTTCTCTTGCTCTCTTCCAAATAAGTAAAAGATAACAAATAAGTACAGAAAAATAAAATTGTGAGTGGACTGTGGATATGTAACCCAGATTTTTTCAAGGCTATGAACTTTAGAATCCCTGCTTCCTCCCTCTAGCAGAGAGAGAATTTTACAGTCAAGTAAATTGATGTTGCATAGAACTTCAAAAACCCTTAACTCAGGTTTCATAACAGCCCTTTAAGGAGTATCAGACCACTACCACCACTACCCCCATCTTATATTTGGGAGAACTGAAGCTCAGAATAGTTATAAATTTTAAAAACACAGGTCCAGTCATCTCCCCTTATCCTCAGTCTCACTCTCATGGTTTCAGCTATTCACGGTTAACCAAGACCTGAAATTATTACATGGAAAATTCTAGAAATAATTCAATAGTTTTAAATTGTACACCATTCTGAGTAACATGATGAAATATCAAGGTTCCTGCCCTATCCTACCAGGGCATGATTCATCCCTTTGTCAAGGTATGCACGCTGTGTAAATTGTCCTAATAGTCACTTAGTAGCCATCTTGGTTATTGGGTCAACTGCCATGGTACAGTGTCTGGAATACTGTGACGCACACATAAGCTTTTATCACAGCATACGGTTTTAACTGCTGTATTTTACTGGATATTGTCCATCTCCTGTGCCTGATTTATAAATTAAACTTCAGTATAAGTTTGTATGTATTAGAAAAGTCATGGTACTTATATGTGCTATGGTTTGAACATCTCCCCAAGGCTCTGTGTGCTGAATTTAAACCCCACTGTAAGGTGTTAAGAGGGCAGAAAATTAATCCGACCATGGTGTTTAGAGCTGGACACTTTGGGAGGTGATTAGGACAAGATAAGGTCATTAAGGTAGAGCCCTCATGATTGATTTTTGGCAGTTCTACAAGAGAGGCACAGACCCATCTCTTGGCATGGGCTGTCCTGCACTGTTTCAGGACCCTGCCCATGAGATGCCATCACCAGAAGAGGCCCCTAGATCTTGTACTTCAGAACAATGAACCAAATAATCTTTTTATTAAGTAACCTACTTCAGATATAGCAATGAAAAACTATTACAGTATATATAGGACAGTACTAGACAAGGTCTTGGGCATTCATTGGGGGTCTTGGAGTGTATCCACTGAGCATAAGGGGGAACGAGCCCTGGAATCAAGATCCTGTAGTCTTGCATGAGGGTTCCCTCCACTTGACCTTGCTGGTGCTCCCAGTGGGTGTAACTGGGCTGCAGCACTCCCTCAATGTTCTCTGAGCATTATACTTGACTTCTTTAGGCAAATGTTCTAAGACCTCAATGTTTCTAAGTAACAACACTTTATTATACAAATAATGTCTTGCTTTTGGAAAACCAGAAATTAATAGTATAGAAGGAAAAATCACTTGTAATTCCCAAAGTCAGCTGTTACCACTGTTAATAGTTTGATGTGTAGGCTGGCGCCACGGCTCACTAAGCTAATCCTCCGCCTTGCAGCGCCAGCTCACTGGGTTCTAGTCCCGGTCGGGGCGCCAGATTCTGTCCCCGTTGCCCCTCTTCCAGGCCAGCTCTCTGCTGTGGCCAGGTAGTGCAGTGGAGGATGGCCCAAGTCCTTGGGCCCTGCACCCCATGGGAGACCAGGATAAGTACCTGGCTCCTGCCATCGGATCAGCGCGGTGCGCCGGCCGCAGCATGCCAGCCGCGGCGGCCATTGGAGGGTGAACCAACGGCAAAGGAAGACCTTTCTCTCTGTCTCTCTCTCACTGTCCACTCTGCCTGTCAAAAAAAAAATAGTTTGATGTGTAATATTTTACTTAATAGATATAGATGTAAACTCATACACCATAATCTGTCAAATCTAAGAATCTCTTGACTATAAAATGTACCACTATTTTATATATTACTAAAATAAATGATAGTCTCAATGAGATGCATGACTCAATCATAACCCCTTGTTGCTTTCAAATGTCTTTCCTCAATTCAAGAGATGTGGTGATTTCTCCACCATCAACTGTATGAGATGGCATGTCTGAGACAATCCTTGCACACAGCTCAGGAACAAAATGTAACAGCCACCCCTACTTGTGGATATCTCCTTTCTTAGATCTTAGAGAGTACTTAGCTGTTGTTTTGCAAGAAAAATAGATCATGTATTACTCCAATACAGAATATATGACTCACTAGTACAAAATATGATTTTTGCCATCTGTTTTCTGTACCTTTTTGAGTACATAGTAATTGTTTTGGTGCCAAATCACAATGCAATCTTTTAAAGACATTTTAAATGCCATTTAAAATCAAAGGGTATAGAGGTTGGCATTAAGTGCAGTAATTAAGCCCTACTTGGTGTACCACATCCCATACTGAAGTGCCTGATTCAACTCCCAGCTCTACTTCCAATCCTAGCTTCCTGCGAAAGCATACTTTGGGAGGCAGGAGGTGATGGTTCAAGTATTGGGTTTCTTGCTACCCACATGGGAGCCCCAGATTCAGTTCTGGACTACTGGCTTCAGCATGCTTCACCCTGGCTGTTGAGGGCACTGGGAGAAGGAACTAGGAGATGAAGGTCTCCCTCCCTCACTCCCTCTCTCTCTCTCTACCTTTTAACTAAAAGGAAAATCAATCAATCAATAATTTTTATAACCAAAAAATATGTATAGCCAATGATACACATAATTCAGTTAAAATGACAATCGTATGAAGAGTCAGGAGCAAAATTACCATGTATGACAATATGATTAGCTATATTGGGACTGCCACTGTTTCAGTAGAAATTTTAAGAAGCTATTGAGCAAGTGACAATTATTCAGAGCTGTTAAAATGTGAAAAAGGGTGCCTTTGAATGAATAAAATATCTAGATAAATTTTATTTTTACAAAAATGAGATTTTGGGGGCCAGTATTACCGTGCAGGGGGTTAAGCTGCCACTTGCAATGCTGGTGTCCTGTGTCAAGAGTGCTGATTCAGTCCCCAGCTGCTACACTCCCATCTGCTAATGCACCTGAGAAAGTAGCAGATAATGGCCTAAATACTTTGGCCTCTGACACCAATCTAAGAGACCTGGATGGAGTTCTCGGCTCCTGGCTTCAACCTGGTCCAGCCATGTCAGTTGTGGATATTTGGGGAGTGAACCAGGGGATGGAAGATTCTCTCTTTGTCTCTCTCACACTCAGAAGTAAGAGAATTAATGTATCTTCAAACCCATACCCATATCCCACACTAGGATATATATGGCCAGCTTTCTGCTCCAGAACACAACCATTAAGGCAAGTGTATTCTGTTTTGCCAAGATAATGTTAAATTATTCCCCAAACACATGTACCTAGTTATCTTCTTATCCAGAGTGTTTAAGAATTTTTCTTCAACATTTAGTAATCTAAGATAAACACAATATGTAGTTTATCTTTTCATTGTCCTTATGGTACTTTGGTAAACTGGTTTTAACATTAATGTGCCTGATGCAAATTTGACTTTGTGATTAATTAGTTTTGTGTCTTAAGATGAAATAGTCTAAAAGTTCCAATGTTTGGCCTCCCTTGTAGCGCTTTGTTAGCACATGACCCCAGCAAAGACAGACACAAAGAAATCTTGGTCAAACTCTCCCAAGCACTTCTAGAGTTTAAGAGGTAGACCAAGGCCAAAGGCACCTTGCTGAAGACAATCCTCCACCTGCTTCCCAGCCTTTGCTCCAGAGGGGACTGGCTGCCATCTCCTCCGGGGTCTCCTCCCTTCATTCCGGGGTCTTTTCTCCTCATTTGGATCTCCTCATCCCAGTAGCCCACATCTGGCTCTTGATTGCTTACTCCCACATTTTCCTGAAGCAGCAGCATAGTATCCTGAGAATGTGTCTACACAATAACCCGAAGGAGCAAACGTCCAAGCAGACTCACGTGAATCAGAGCTCACACACAGCATGGAGCTTTCCTAGTCACTTCACAGGTATAATTAGCTGTGAGGCATCAGGTCTATGATGGCCCATCAACTTCCCAGGTCCTTTCTCATCAGGACATACACACGCCCAGGCTAACGCACAAGGTTTCTAAAAATGTCTGGAGCTCCATTACTTATACTGAAAGAAGTCACTTCTTTAAATATATATATATATTTAAAGACAGAGTGACAAAGAGGGAGAAAAGGAGAGAGACAGAGCTCTTCCCCATGCTAGTTTACCCCTCAAATGGCCACAATGACCAGGGCTGGGCCAGGCTGAAGCCAGGAGCCAGGAGCTTCTTCCAGGTCTCCCATGTGGGTGCAGGGGCCCAAGCACTTGGGCTATCCTCTGCTGCTTCCCCAGGCACATTAGCAAGGAGTTGGATCAGAAGTGGAGCAACCAGAACTTGAACCGGCATCCATATGGGATGCCCGCCCTGCAGGGCCTTGGCTAACTGGACGCACCACAGTGCTGTCACCTCTGTCACGGAGAATCTATTCAGGTGGTTACAAAGCTTGTGTGACTTTTTCCAGGGAGCCATGTCCCATAAGTCATGGGAGTTGCATGTGTCTATTTCATTGGTGCCATAAGCAATCCTGGAGGGACTACATCCTGCCAAAAGCACTCCATGAAAACTGACTCTCCCACTACAAAACACTCTCAGTCATTTGCCTGTAGGCTGATCACTTGTAAACTTACAAGGACCTGAAACCACAGGGCGCGTTTCTTTATAGGTACATCCCCAGGCATTGGAAGGAAAGCCTGATTCTAGCCATATTCTTCCTACCTCATTATAGGAAATCATTTTATATTAATTCCATAATTTTATTTTTTAAAGATTTATTTGTTTGAAAGTCAGAGTTACACAGAGAGAGGAGAGGCAGCGAGAAAGAGGTCTTCCATCCAATAGGTTCTCTCCCCAATTGGCCGCAACAGCTGAAACTGCACCAATCCGAAGCCAGGAGCCAGGAGCCTCCTCTGAGTCTCCCACGTGAGTGCAGGGGCCCAAGGACTTGGGCCATTCTCTACTGCTGTCCCAGGCCACAGCAGAGAGCTGGATCAGAAGAGGAGCAGCCAGGACTAGAACCAGCACCCATACTGGATGCAGGTGCTTCAGGCCAGGGTGTTAACCTGCTGAGCCACAGCACTGGCCTCAAATTCCATAATTTTAGACTGTGTTTCAGACATGATCCAGTGAGCTGTTAGAAACTCTTATACTCATTTTAAAAACAAATTAAATATTGGGAATTAGCTTAAAAACTGTATATATGAAATACATAAAATCTGTTCCCTTTATATAAATAAAATATTTTTTACAAAAGAACCAAAAAGCAAAAAGGTAACATGGATGTAACAGTAATTTCACAAAACAATTTCACTCTGGACTTGGGAAACAGAAAGACAAGATTGAAGCCCTAGAGAGGTAGGGCCGAGACTTTGGAGAAGGGGCCCTGCCCACTTGGAGCTGGGATCTCTGATAGAAAAGTGGCTTGTCCCGGAAGAGGAGGGGGAAACGGAGGCCACAGTCAGCTGACATCGCTGGGGTGGGTGAACAGCTGTTGCTGGAATGACATGAAGAAGAGGGGTCAGACACAAAGAAGCAGCTTCACCTCCAGACCCCCTTTGCTGCGCTGTGTTGCCAGAGTCTGGCAGAGAGCCGCTGGCCCAAGAGAAGCTAATCTGCTGAGGGTCCATGTGGACCCCAGGACGCGGTACAGAGGGTGGACTTGGTATTCAGCACATCCATCTCACCCTCCTCCACACGTTTACTCTTCAACACTCAGATTGTAGTCAAGGGGTTTCCCTTGGTCTCTAGCAAGCTCAGCAATGCACTTAAGCGTGCAACTCAGGAACGTAACACACTTGGCATGTGGGTGCTTAGCTGCAGTGGGGCCTGTACACATACACCCACGCTCAGCCTTCTAAAGTGGAAACCTCGAAGGGACTTTTCAGCTCCTCCAACGGAAGTCGCTGGTGTCTTCCTTCGCTCATGTTAAATCTCCCAAAGCAACAGCCTTCAGTGAACTCTCAGTAAATGCCATCTTTGTGATGTTTCTATAAAATGTTAACTTTTCAAAATGAGTTCGTCGCGACCCTCAGAGTTGTGTTTATTTGGGGAAACCAGTTTGTCAGTCTTCAACAAGTCTTACTTTAAATAGTCCAAATAATATTTTTCAGCCAAAAAAAAAGTTTCCAACAAGAATTTGCCTTTCATATTATATTAAAAGGTTTGTTTTGGGTCAGCCTGGTGCTGTTGTGCAGAAAGTTAAGGCTCCTCCTGCAGTGCCGGCATCCCATATAGGCACTGGTTCAAGTCCCAGCTGGCCCACTTCCAATCCAGTTCCCTGCTAATGGTCTGGGAAAGCAGTAGAGGATGGCACAAGTACTTGGGCCCATGTGGGAGTCCTAGAAGAAGTTCCCGGCTCCTAGCTTTGGATTGGCCCAGCCCCAGCCATTACAGCCACTTGGGGAGTAAACCAATGGATGGAAGATCTCTAAATCAATCTCTCTCTCTCTCTCTCTCTCTCTTTCTCCTTCTATCTGTAACCCTGTCCCTTAAATAAATAAATAAATCTTTTTTAAAAAGATTTATTTGGTCATTTGAAAGAATAATGCAGAGAGAGATGGAGTGATGGAGTGATGGAGAGAGAGAGAGAGAGCAAGAGAGAGAGAGCTCAATCTTTCATCTGCTGGTTCACTCCCTCAATGCCTGCAATGGCTGGGTCCGGACCAGGCCAAAGCCAGAAGCCAGAAACTCCATCCGGGTCTATCACATGGGTAGCAGGGGCCCAGGTCCGTGGGTTGTCTTCCCAGGCACATTGATAGGACACTGGATAGAAAGAAAAGCAGATGGGTCTTGCAGTGGCATTCCAACATGGCTTGCAGGTGACACAAGCAGTGGCTTAACCCTCTGTCGCCAAAGCTCCGGCCCTACCCTTCCTATGTTTGACTAATGTCTCCCTGTTTACCCTCAAACATCGCCATTAACTCTCTCCCAGTCACTTTTGGGTCCTTTAGCCTTTGACAAACTCCTTTCCCCAGTAGACACTGTTGGAGCTTAAAAGACGAGTTTCTATGTATAATTGATCATGTCAGAGTCTTAAAATTCAAGTCAGTGAAAGCTGTGTCTAAATAAATTTGCCCACCCTCCAGCCCCGGTCCCTACCTCCTTCTGCCCTGAGCATGGGTTGAGTCAAGAGAGAACTTAGACGGGGCCTTTGCTTGTCCTTTTGAAACCTCACTAATGACCCCTTCTGAATGAACACATGCCCCCTCCCAGTTCACCTGCGTCTGTGCCTCAGCTAGCTGCTCCCACTGACAGTTCCCAGGACAGCGCGGCCCATCTGTTCCTTGACATTCCATTAAGCCTGTGTGCTACCACAATATCCTGTTTTCCCCTTCCTGTTTCTAGCCACACTTACGCAGACAGAATGACAGAGTTCGCTGTAATTCCTGGACATAAATCTCTCCAGTGAGCTTTCTCCCCCACCTTAAGCCCCTGACTCTGAAAGCACAGCCCTCCAGCCCTTTTCCTTTCAAAAGCCCAGTCCAAAATATCCCATCAGGGAAATAAACCTCTCCAAGCTGGGTCTCAGCAGATGATTTAACAACAACAAAAGAAACTGAAATGTATTACTTGCACTAAAAGGCTGTAGAGCTGAAGAAGTGGTGAGCTAGCACAGGTTTCACTCAGCAAGCTGCTTCCACCAGGCATCCCTGGGGAATGGCTGTGTCCTGGGTGACCTGTGGCAAATCCTCTGGCCACTCCTTGCCTTAAGTTCCTCATCTGTAAATGGACATTCTGGTACCAGCCCTGCAGATGTCATAGGATTGTGTTGAGAATAAAATGAGACCCTCAATTCAATACATACTTGCTAACAGCCTCCTGTGTGCCCTAGGAACACACAGAGATTCGTTTGAAACTTGGTCTTTCTCTACCCAGCCTTCTCTCGGTGGGGGATTTCGGGCTGGACGTCTAGTGGGTGCTGCATGTAGAAAATGACCACCATACTCATGGCAAGGACTATGTTCTTTAGAGTTCCCACATCCCCAGGCAGACCACAGACTGTGGCCTCACATTTGTACAGATCAGATTCACCACAAATTTACCAAAGCAAGGGGTGGGCATTGAGGCACGAAGGTTAAGCTGCCACTCGGGACTTCTGCATCCTATATCAGACCGCTTAGCATCAAGACCTGGCTCCTCAACTCCTGATCCAACTTTCCCCTAACATGCCTGAGAGTCAGCATGCGACAGTACGTGGCCCCTGCCCTTCTGTCTTTGGCCTTGCCCAGTCCCAGCTACTGCGGGCATTTGAGTGGTGAAGAGTAGACTTAAGATTCTCTCTGTGGGGCTGGTGCTGTGACATAGTGGGTAAAGCTGCCACCTGCAGTGCCAGCATCCCATATAGGTGCCAGTCGATCCCGGCTGTTCCACTTCCAATCCAGCTCTCTGCTATGACCTGGGAAAGCAGTGAAAGATGGTCCAAGTCCTTGGGCCCTGCACCTGCATGGGAGACTAGAAGAAGCTCCTGGCTCCTGGCTTTGGATCGGCACAGCTCTGGCCATTGCAGTCATTTGGGGAGTGAACCAGTGGATGGAGGTACTCTCTGCATCTACCTCTGTAAGCTCTGCCTTTAAAATAAATCTTAAAAAAAGATTCTCTCTGTGTGTCTCTCCTCTCTCTGCGGCTCTCTTTAAATAAATAAAATGGATGCAATCAAGAATTCCAGATGGTGTTTCCTCTTCTGTCACAGATCCACAGCACCCTCTCACTCTGCCAAGTGTCACCAGAATAAAAACTACAGAAAGGGGCTGGTGCTATGGCATAGTGGCCTAAGCCTCTTCCTGTAGCACCCATATCCCATATGGGTGTCAGTTCTAGTTCTGGCTGTTCCTCCTCCAATCCAGCTCTCTGCTATGGCCTGGGAAAGCAGTGGAAGAGGGCCCGAGTTCTTGGGCCCCTGCACTCATGTGGGAGACCTGGAAGAAGCTCCTAGCTCCTCATTTTGGATTGGCATAGCTCCAGCCATTTTGGCCATCTAGGGAGTGAACTAGCAGATGGAAGACCTCTCTCTCTGTGTCTCTGCCTCTGCCTCTGCCTCTCTGTAACTCTGCCTTTCAAATAAATAAATAATAAATCTTTTTTTTTTTAAAGTGCTTAGACATTAGGGAAGAATCCATCCCCTGATGTGGCCATGAGGCCTTGTCACAAAAGACATGTCTAACCTGTGCCCCAGAGCCGTGGGAGAAGCAGTGCGGGCAGAAGCCAGTCAGTCCTAACACCAGAGCCAGCAGCTTCAGGTTAAAAACACAAACCATTTTGATTTGAATATGGTGGCAAAGTGTTTCCAAAAAGTCCAGCCACTTTCACTGAGTAAACCTCCTCTGATTCTGCCTCACTGAAAAGTCTTGGAAGTTTTTGGTATTGAGGAGATTCGTCCACACAGCTGCATGTAGTTGTAGAGTGGTCATGCTCACTCTCTGGCTTCTGTCTCTCCCTATTACCTCTCCCTCTCTTGTACACACTCCCACCCTTGTGATGCCCATCATCAGAGCAAAGGCAATGCTGGGTCATGCCCTTGAGCCTCCACAACCGTGAGCTAAGAAAGCCTCTTTTCCTTATAAAGTAGCTGGCCTCCAGGATTTCATTACAGTAACAGAAAATGGACCAGGCTGAACCAAGACCTTTCCCCCATGAAGTTACACAAATGGCCAATAAGCACATGAAAAGATGAGCAGATGCTCAGCACCCCAGCTACAAGGGAATGGCGAATGAGATGCCACCTCACAACCACTAGGATGGCTACTAACACAAAACCAGGAAATAACAAGTGTTGGAGGACATGAACAAACTGGAGGCCTTGTACACTGAGAGTTGGGATAAAAAATGGTGCAAACACTGTGAAAATAGATGCCACCTCCAGCCTTTCACCCCACCTCCGGTCCTACATAACCCAAGCCACCATCATCTCTTACTGACACTGTCATGCTAGCTTCTGGTACTTCTCCTGTTGTCACCCCACCCCCAAATCTTTCTGTCATAGAAAAGCCAATCTAACCTTGAAATGTAAATCGTATTCAGTGACCTTGTTGCCTAAAATCTTTCTTTTTTATATAGTTTTTTAATTTATTTTTTATTTATTTATTTGACAGGTAAAGCTGTAGACAGTGAGAGAGAGAGAGAGACAAAGGTCTTCTTTTCATTGGTTCACTCCCCAAATGGCTGCTAAGGCCGGCGCTGTGCTGATCCAAAGCCAGGAGCCAGGTGCCTCTTCTTGGTCTCGCATGCGGGTGCAGGGGCACAAGCACTTGAGCCATCCTCCACTGCCTTACGGGCCACAGCAGAGAGCTGGACTAGAAGAGAAGCAATCAGGACTAGAACCTGGTGCCCATATGGGATGCCAGCACCGCAGGCGGAGGATTAACCAAGTGAGCCACGGCACCAGCCCCAATCACATTCAGTGACCTTGTTGCCTAAAATCTTTCTATGCTTTCCATAATACTTAGGATCAAATTCATACTCCTTACTGTGGCTTACAAAACCCTGCTGGATCCGGTTACCTCTCAGATCTCAGCTCCTAGGCCTGTCCCTCCTCCACTGCACCCTATCACAGGAGCACACTGGGGGGCCTGTGAGCACAGTGTGCTGCTGTCACAGCCAGTTAGCTCAGTGGTGATACGAAGACCATAGCCTGGGTGTCTTATGTGACCAACATGCCTTTCCCATAGTCTGGAGGCTCAGAAGTCCAAGATCAAGATGCTGGCAGAGCCAGCCTGTTGTATCCTCACATGGCAGAGAGAAAGATAAGGAGAGAAAGGCAGCCAGACAGACAGGCACACACACACACACACACACACACAGAGAGAGAGAGAGAGAGAGAGAGAGAGAGAGAGAACAAGCTCTCTCCTGTCTCTTCCTACAGGGCACCAATCTCATTCATGAGGCTTCTACTTTCATCACATTGGGGGTTCTGATGTCAACATATGAATTTGGGGGCATATGCCAGTTACCTCTTTACTTGAAGTCTTTCTAGGACAAAATGTACCCCTCCAAAAACTTCCTACACATTTCCCTTTCTCCAAACATCACTAAGTCTGTCCTCACAAGGTATCTCTTGATATTTTGAATCTCACCCTGCATGAAGTACCTTCAAGTGTCACTCTGTTCTGATTTTCTGCATGGCCCAGATCACTGTCTGAGGTTGCCTCCACTGTTGTCTCCGGTCATTGGTCTCTTGATGGGATTCCTTCACCAGGCGTGCACCTGTTGAGAGTAGGATCTTACAAGGCCATCAGCTCCAGGATGTGGAGCAGTGTCTGGGAGAGAACAGTCACCAGTCAGCAAATTTCCCAAGGAGACCATGGCATAACGTGGTGAGGGCTCCCAGAGGAGCTTCCTAGAGACAGAAACATCCTCAATCCAACTAACAGAGTACCTGAAATGTGATGTATTGGAGTGACATAGGCATTTTGAGAATCTATGATTGTTTATAGCTCTTATCTCTTCCATTAGAGAACAGTGTTTGCTTTGTTTTCTTTCTCTTCAAACTATTTGTTCAACTCCTTTACATACAGTAGAACTAACTATATGATCATTAAGTATACTGAAACCAGATCATCATAAAAATTAAGAGTGGGAAGCTGAGAGGGAGGGGGGAGGAAAAGTTAGAGCATTGGTGGGAGGGAGGGTAGAGGGGGAAGTGCCACTAGTTCCTAAATCTGTGTATATGAAATATATTAAATTTGTATAACCTAAATAAAAAACTAATTAAAAATTAAAAGAAAAAAATTTTAAAGAAAAAATCATCAATCTAAGAAGAGTTTCTTTGTATTTCTTTTTATTTAACATTTATTTATTTGAAAGATAGAGTTACAGAGGCAGAGAGAGATCCTCCATCTGCTGGCTCACTCCCCAAATGGCTACAAAGGCCAGAGCTAGGCCAATGTGAAGCCAGGAGCCAGGAGCTTCTTCTGGGTCTCCCATATGAGTGCAGGGACCCAAGCACTTGGGCCATTTTCTACTGCTTTCCCGGGCCATAGCAGAGAACTGAATCAGAAGTTGAGCAGTCGAGTCTCGAACTGGTGCCCATATGGGATGCTGCCACTGCAGGCAGCAGCTTTACTTGCTACACCACAGAGCCCAACTCGAGTTTCTTCATATTTTACAGGCATCTGAGACCCAGCATCTATGACAATGTTCACATGGCAGCTTCCACTCTACCCACTGGACTTCCTCCTGAGCCCCCACAGTCCCCACTAGCACCACCTCCAATAACAGACAACCCACCTGAGGAAATAAAACTGCGGAGAACAGATTTTTTTAAAGATTCATGTCTCTATTTGAAAGGCAGAGTGACAGTGGGACACACACACACACCACAGCAGAGATGGGGTGGAGAAGGAGAGGGAGAGGAGAGAGAGAGGAGAGGGAGAATCTTCCATCTACTGTTTCACTCCCCTAAATGGCTGAATTGCTGCAACAAGCAGGTCTGTGCTAGGCAGAAGCCAAGAGCCTGGAACTCCATCCATGTCTCCCACATGGGTGCAGGGAAGCAAGCCCCTGGGCCATCTTCTGCTGCCTTTCCAGGCGCATTAGCAGAGAGCTGAGTGACAGGAGGAAAAGCAAGAACTGACAGTGCTCTGATGCGGGAAGCAGCAGCGGCTTAACCTGCCTTAACACAAGGCTGCCCTTCCCCATCACCTTTAAAAATATTTATCCATTCAATGGTGTGTGTGTGTGTGTGTGTGTGTGAGAGAGAGAGAGAGAGAGAGAGAGAGAGAGAGAGAGAGAGAAGAAGAAGAAGAAGAAGAAGAAGAAGAAGAAGAAGAAGGAGGAGGAGGAGGAGGAGGAGGAGGAGGAGGGGGGGGGGATTTGTTTGTAATGCTTGAAGTTTCTGATGCTAAGGGGGAAACACCTTGGTATCAGTGAATCTCGGGACAGCATTCCTGTGGCTCCCTAAATGACCATCCAGGGAGAGCCCAAGTGTGCCCCTCAGGACACGCAGCCCGCGGGGCCAGCCCACAGGGATCAGGGCGCGTCGGAGGAGGGCGGAAAGGCCCTGGCCCGGCCCCACTGCAATGGCCTCGCCCTAAAGCCGTCCCAGAGGGAGAGGATTCTTGGTAGGGGGAGGGGATGTCTGACTGTGCCTGGGTGAGCTTTGCAAACTAGAACATCTCCACTATAGGATATCACTCGCGGCGTGAGGTCGTGGAAACGCAAAGCCGCGTGCCAAAGCATCCGGTTTCGCGGAGCGGGTGTTGGGGCTCTAGCCACCCCAGGTCCCTTTCCCGCTGTCACGGTGCTGCGCGTCCTGACAGGCGCCCGCTAGGTGGCGCGCGCTCTCCACTGTGCCCGCGCGAGTACGGGAGCCGGTGCACTTATTTTTCATACTTGGAGAGGTGAACTCCTGCTCTGACTTTTCAAGAAAACGAAGCTCCAAAGGAAGCGTGTCTTCCGAGGGTAACCCTCCCTGTCTCGGAGTCGCGAACGTAAGGCGGTAGGTGAACTCGAGTTTCTGTCACCGCCCGTCTCCGTCTACACCAGGTTTAGCCCTTTGATGTTGCAAACGCAGTTCTTTCTTCACAAAGTGCTTTAGGTTCAGACCAGCCCTGGCGTGCCTCGTTTTCCAACGCACAGTAGAACGCAGTCTTCAGATGTGCTTGCCTGCTTGGTTTAATGCCCGTACATAGGAAAGCAGCTCTTTTTTTTTTTTTTTTTTTTTCAGACGAATGAGGGGGAGGATGATGGAGAACCATTAATCAGTGTAAACCCGAAGGTTAACGAACACAACCGATTGGAGTGGAAAATCCAGGGAGGTTGGCATCAAACAAACGCGGGTTTGAGTCCTGGCTTAGCTGCTTACTGATAACTCAGTTTCCCCGTCTGTGAAATCGGAATAAAGATCTTCACCCATGCCACTCTTTACCAAAGCCACAGTAGGCTTTGGCTCCTGGCACGCTGTGAACAATTTTTAAAACTAGCTTGGCCGGTAATGACGACGCTTCTCTCTCCTGCAGTCTGATCTAACTGCACCAGGTGCGTGATAAAGCCGGGGGCTGGGTGACTTGGGAAGGCAGGAGCCAGTGTCTGGGGGCAGACAGCCTGGCTTGACGCCTAGGATGCCCGGAGGGCTTGGTGCGCCCTCGGAAATCTGCGGAGGGGGGGACAGTCGATCCCAGAGAGCCCTCGGCCTGGGGGCCGCGGCTGCAGCCGCCCCCACCCCCTCCGCTTGCCCGTGCGGTCCAGCGGCAGCCTCAGGGGGCAGGGATCCAACCCCTCTTTTTGCAGCACTGGAAACTACGGAAGGCAGGTGGCTTCACTCAAGGTCACCGGCGTCTGAGAAACCAGCCCGCGTGGCCTCCTGTTGCAGGGCAGTGCCGAGTGCGGTCTCCTGCCGCCTCGGCCCGGGACGCAAGTGATGGGAGGCAGGGGCGCCGCGCGCTGTGGCCCCACGGCACGCCCTCCCTCGGACTCGGGATCCCCGAGAGCGCGGGAGCGTGCGCCGCAGCTCGTAACTCGCGCCCGAGGCCGGGGCTTCCCCTTCGCCTTCTTTTCGTCCCCGTCCCCGCCTCCGGCCCCGGGCTCTTCCACCCGCATCCCACTCTCCGCCCGCAACCTGGGCTTACCGCCCAGCCGTGCTCTGGGCCGGCTCCATTCCCGAGACCAGAGCGCGTGGCACGTAGGGGGCGCGCAGGAATCAACTTGTGGAGGAGAAGGAAAATGGAAAGGAGGCGAAGGGAGCGGGAAGGGAGAACGGAGGAGGACTGAGAGAAACGAGCAAAGCGAGGCGCGGAACGCAGGGAGCCGGGCGCCTCCTGGAAGCCTCGCGGGCGCCCTACCCTGCTCCCAGCTCCCGGGGCCCACTCAGGCCGGAGCGCTGAGCGGACGAAACGACGGGCGGGCGCCGTGGTCGGGCGGCCACGATCCCTGGAGCTCACGGGGGAGCTTGGAGTAGGGGGGACTCGGGCGCGCGCGCACGCAGACGCACCCCGGTCCCCATCGATCGCTGACCTTTCGAGACGCTGTGACCTGCTGAGCACTCGCCACGCACCCCTAAGCGCCGGCCTTGAATCTGGGTGGAGCTCGGGGTACCACCTCTGTTCGCTGTCTCCCGGAGCCTTTCGTTTGCACTCTACCCCTTCTAGTTGCAGTTCAACACCGATGTGTAAAGCGCCATCAAATCTTAGCCACGAAGATCCCGTAACAGCCGCGGTCGCCCAAGGGGCCGCCATGAGTCTCCGGGCGCCTGCTGGAAACAGGTCCAGGCTGGCCAGCACCCCCGCTCTCCCGGCACACAGAAAAACTCGAGGAAAAACCAACGAACTGTATATTTCCGTGCTGTGATGGCGAGGGGTACATCCTACTGGCATTGGGGACTCTTTAAAAAAAAAAAAACAACTTTTCTTGGTGGGGCAGCTACATGATATTTATTTTCAATTCAGTCCTTATAGAACCTCCCAGTTTAGTCTAGTACTGTCACTCAGCCTCCAAACATCTCTAACCTCTTGTGTATCTGAATTCACTCTTGCTTCTCCACCCCCCCAAGTCCAAACTCCACAAAGCAGCAGTTGAAGAGGAGGGTGTGCACACCGTCCACACCTGCCCACCCCCTATCTTCCAGGCAACCTCTGGCAGCCTCCTCCTCCATCGACCCCCAGAGAAAACCAGCGTCCACACGTGCTCCCAACGCCCTGCCTGGGGTGGGAGTGGAGTGAAGGTGGCGATTTCAGAAATAATGCTCAGAAGAGGTGCTTTTTTCCTGAAACCTCATCAGCGCTCTGTTCCTCTGCCTTCTGTTCGCCCCTTCACCTGGCCCTGCACTGACACCAAATTCAAGCACCTTTCCGTCCAAAGGATGCAACTGTAACGGCCTCCTCCTCGGATGGGAGTTTTTCCCCGGTGCACCACAGGGTCTGCACAGAGGGAGAACGCACGCAGTGTCTGCCATGCTGAGAAGCCTGGATGCAGCAAATCTGGTCTGAGGCTGAAAACTCGAGAGTCGTGGGAGTTATTTCCCATTGCAGGGCAGCACCAGTGCGACCAACAAGAAAGTGACTGAGGAAAGTGATATATAGTTTAATGACACCAAAAACACGAACCCCAGTGATTCACCAAATTAAAATCACGGTTCTTTAAACTTATTTAACGGTTCATGTTTCTGTACTCATGTGTGATGTTGAATTTTATGGAAGGCGGTAAAGTATGTTACTTGAGCGAATTTATTTAAAATAAACAGCATAAACAAACAACCTGTGTTTTGATATACCCACGATATTTCTGTGCCTTAGTTTGGTTCCGTCTATGCCATAAAACAACCTATTCCCTATATTCTCCAGGAGTATTAAATGCTGTCGGTTCTGGATCATGGCTATGGTAATTCCCAGGTATTCTTTTAAACAATCACATCTCTATTTCTAATCCAATCCAACTCAAAAATAACAGAATATTTGAAGAACTAGTTGCAAGCTGTTTTCCCCCTCCTGAATTCCAATTAAATCCGGTATTGACCGTCCAGGGCAAGGACCCTACAATCTCCAGGAGCTGCCGAGAGGACGCCTTCCAACGCCTCTCCTGACTTTGCTTCTAACTCTACCATGTTTTTCCTTTTAATTCCTCTGCAGAAACCGATTCAAATCAAAGACGGCGAGGAAGGAAACTATTTCTAGAGAGGTTTTAATGAATTCATTGTTTGCGCGAAGGGCAGTCGCGCATCTGAGGGGGGTGGTGTGGGGTGCGTTTTGTTTTTCGTGTTTGTGATGCTTCCCGGAGAACAGAAACTATGCGCGTGGCTTGTGGCATTGCACCGCCCTGAAGCTGCTGTGAAAGATGGTGACCGAATTTCTTATCGCTGTCTCCTAAAAGCTCTGGCCAGCGTGGGTGTGTGCGTGGAAGTAAACAGTGCGGCTTCCGGGCTGGTGAGCCCCTGGGTCGCTGGAGGATGCTCGCAGGACCAGGCTTAGCAGAGAAGGGGTTAAGTCAAACCCTGTCTCTCGCCGCGCAACGTGCCCAGTTTTGTCCGCTCAAGTCAACGTCGCCCAGCTGGAGCCAGCCAATGGACAGCCCCGAGCACCGGGGACGACCCAGAGCGGGGGTGTGGCCTGGAGCTGTCACTCAGCGGTGAGGAATGACACCGCGGCGGGAGGGGGCTACGGTGGAACGCTGGGGAAGGGAAGAGAAGAAACAGATAAAACGAGGGCAGGGGGTAAAAAGGTGCCCCGCGCCTCTCCGAGTCCTGTGCCGCCGCCGCCCAGGGTGGGCTCCGGAAGAGGCAGCGCTGCGGGGAAGAGCAAGGACGAGCCAGGGGCGAAATCTTGCAGGCGCGGAAGACACAGACAGAGGCGCAAAGAAAAAGTGACTCGGGCCGTGCGCCCCGGCGGCGCTCGGGAGGGGACCACGGCTGCGGAGGGGCCCCTGGCCAATTCTCCCCCACTTCCAGGGGAGGGCAGACCCCGGCCCGCCCCCGAGGGCGAGAGGCGATGAGATAATCCTGCTGAGCTGCGAAAGGAGAGCGTCTGGCGCTGGGTTGGGGGGGAGGGGGTCTCCAGGCGGGCCTCGCGGGCGGAGGTGTGAGGGTCCGCGCAGATTCTGGGCCGGAGGGGGCGGGGGCTGCAGGGCCGCGCAGGAGTGGGCTGCAAGGGCCTGGCGCGCCCAGCTCATTCGCACTCTCTGTCCGGCTCGGAGCTGCCCGGCGCCCCAGCGGCCCGCCCGCCCGGCCGCTCCGGCCCGCGGCGCAGATGGCTGTGCGCGGCGCCAACACCTTGACGCCCTTCTCCATCCAGGCGATCCTCAACAAGAAAGAGGAGCGTGGCGGGCTGGCCCCACCGGAGGGGCGCGCGGCGCCCGGGGGCACAGCGGTGGTGGTGGCCGCGGCGCCCGCTGTCTGCTGCTGGCGGCTCTTTGGGGATACGGACGCGGGTGCGCTGGGGGGCGCCGAGGACTCTCTGCTGGCGTCTCCTGCCGGGAGCAGAACAGCTGCGGGGCGGACTGCGGAGAGCCCGGGAGGCTGGGATTCGGACTCCGCGCTCAGCGAGGAGAACGAGGGCAGGCGGCGCTGCGCCGACGCGCCGGGGGCCAGCGGGGCCAGCCGCGCCGGGGGAACCCTGGGCCTCGGCCAGCCAGTCTGCGAGATGCGGGCCGCCAAGGACCTGGAGGAGGAAGCCGCGGGCCGGAGCGACAGCGAGATGTCGGCCAGCGTCTCAGGTCTGCTGTGGCTGCACTGGGAAGGGGGCTGGGCTGAGGGATCGACTAGGACCGTAACCACGGCGCGTCGGGTGGGCCTGCGCCCTGGGGCTTCGGGTTGGCCAAGTCCAGAAGTTCTGCGTTGTGGCGTGGGCTGCGAGAGGACTGCTGTACTCTGAGCCCTGCATCCTCGGGCAAGGCCTGAGGTGTCCCCCAGACCAGGTTGGGAGACAACCGCTGCACCCAGTGTTCC
The DNA here is from genome assembly GCF_964237555.1 of Oryctolagus cuniculus. NCBI lineage: Eukaryota > Metazoa > Chordata > Mammalia > Lagomorpha > Leporidae > Oryctolagus > Oryctolagus cuniculus. The sequence goes on along the minus strand of NC_091433.1, from coordinate 8,578,314 downwards.
GGGATCTTTGCGTCCATAGCCAGTGCTTCGGGTGTGTCTGTCCCCGTGTCCCCAAAATATGCGAAAGGGAAGAGTGAGGGGTCCAGAGACCTCAGGGAGGCAATAACCTTGCCCTAGCCCCGACACCCTGTCGGATCCAGGTCCCGAGGGCCGCCCGTAGCTCTGGGATAGGTAGCTAAGGACATGTCAAGTGGGCCAGAGCAGAGCTGGGCTGCGGACCCAGGAGTCGGAGGCAAACTCCGCAGCCCGCTGCAGACAGCCGTCCTGACTTGGTCATCCTCGGCGCAGCCAGGAGAGGTCGCGTAGTGTGTGCTCTCGGATTGGGTGCACGCTGATGCAGGCCTCACGCTGACCCCAAGCAAGCCAGAGCAGGCACCTCGCTGATGGGCAGCTGCGGGAAGAGGCCGAGGGACTGGTGCCAGATCAGAAGTCGAGGACCAGGGCAGGGACCTCATCCCCACCTCCTTTCATTCCTCAACCCCAACCCTCCTCAGTTCCTTGCAAAGAGGGAGGGAAGTGCATAAGGCCTTGGCGCAGCCCCTTTTCGCTGTTCCTCGCGGCAGTCTCGGGCGCTTAGGCGCGGAAGACTGAAAACACCTGGCCCCGGGAATTGTCGTCCTACCTTTCCTTTACGTGTAGCCGACGTGCGTGTGCAGTTACCACGCGTGTGTGCAGGCGTGAGGATGCGGAAGCCTGGAGAACCCAAGCAGACGCAGAAAAGCCGCTTAGAAAGCCACAGTGTGGAGGCGGGGAGGGTTCGCAGTGCCGCAGGTTACTGCGGGGAAGCTTGGGCCCAGAGAGGGCAGGGAACTGATCCTAGGCCGCACCAGAGGAGTCTCGATGCGGGGAGCATGTGGGACAGGATTCTGACACCGGTATCCATCGTGCGGAGCCTCAGGGGCCAACTCCACCCCACCCCAGCTCTGGTGGCCCCTGCGGTTCAGACCCAACCTTACCTCCTGTGGGGCGCTGACAACCTTTTGTTTCTGTTCTCACCTCGGCCCACAGGTGACCACAGCCCGAGGGCGGAGGACGACGGTGTTGGCCCAGGAGTAGCACGCGTGCCGGAGCTCTGCAGCGGAGCAGGCGGCGGGGGAAGCGGCCCGCCGGCGGGCGGCGTGGAGGAGGAGGAGGAACCCGCGGCGCCCAAGCCGCGGAAGAAGCGCTCGAGGGCCGCCTTCTCCCACGCACAGGTGTTCGAGCTGGAGCGCCGTTTTAACCACCAGCGCTACCTGTCTGGGCCGGAGCGCGCCGACCTTGCCGCGTCGCTAAAGCTCACCGAGACGCAGGTGAAGATCTGGTTCCAGAACCGTCGCTATAAGACCAAGCGCCGGCAAATGGCTGCCGACCTGCTGGCCTCGGCGCCCGCCGCCAAGAAGGTGGCGGTCAAGGTGCTGGTACGCGACGACCAGAGACAGTACCTGCCCGGCGAGGTGCTGCGGCCACCCTCGCTTCTGCCACTGCAGCCCTCTTACTACTACCCTTACTACTGCCTCCCCGGCTGGGCGCTCTCCACGTGCGCAGCCGCTGCGGGCACTCAGTAAACCCGCCCCGAGGAGGCTGCGAAGGATCCCTGCGCCTCAGCTCCCGAAGGAGGCTGACAGCTCTGTAGGTCATCCTTTTTGAACAGAGGCGCCCCAACGAGGGAGCAAGAGGAGGACAAAAATCCAGCTCCGGCTCGGATGGCCACGACGTGTGCCCTGGCAGCCGCTGCGAGCCTGCCCGGAGGGAACGCCTTTTTTTTTTGCCTAACTTGAACAGAGAGGCACTCTGTCTACGGTCTCGGGACCCTGCTCGCCGCTCACCTGTCTGGAAGCCCCTGGACATTATTTATTTCGACGACAATGTTGGGTTTGCAGTTGGAGCGCGTCTGGCTGGGGATGGCGTTTTCCCCAGAGCCTAGAGGACTCCTGGAGACCACAGAGCCGAGCCCCCAGAATGCCGAGCCTGCCGGGAGCTTCGTGCGCTAGGCCGCACTAGTTCATGGTATCCATGCTACCAATCTATGTGTATCTACATATCTTTTAATTTTTGGAAATTGGATTTGTAACAAAGGGGTGCAAAATCCTGGCAGCCCCAGGCCAGGGGTTGATTTGAACTGAGAAGGGCTTTATTTTCGGGACCACCACACCCACCCCTTCCCAGTGCCAGAGTTCCAGAGGGGGCGCCCTGCTGGGTGCTGAATGTAAGGAAAGGCGCCTCCGAGCGCCAGGCCGGCCAGGGACCTCCCACACACACAAGTTCCCTCTCCAAAGTCCAGGCGAGGAGAGAGCACTCCCGGGCGCCCCTACTCAGAAATTCTTTCTTTTCATTTGTAAAGAAGATTAAGATTTGTAGCACTTTGCAGTTGTTTGTATTCAAATGACGGTTATTTTTGTATTCAATGTGAATATCTCTGGCCAGCGTTTCCACGGCGTCCCCCGCAGTGCCGCCGCCCTACCCTGTGTCCCTACCGGACACCCTCCCCAACTCCTGCACCCTGGCCGGCAACTGCCCTGGCCGCCCCTCACCTCCCCCTCAGACAGGTGATGATACCTGAAGTGCCAACCTCGCCGCTTTTTGCCTCCTTAAGGGCACTGTGCACTCAACTAGAGTATTAACTTTAAAAACATTTGTGAAATTTGGAAGCTCTATTCGCTGTATTTTTTCTTTAATTTATAAACTTTTAGTTGAATATGCCCTCCTGGACGCTGTGTTTTCTCTGAACCTCTCTGTCCGTCTGGCTTTGGGGGTACCAGGGACGCGGGCGTGAAATAGCTGGGGTTCATTTTCCCAACATGTTCTCTGCCTTGGGCTGAGGACGCCCTGCCGCTCGCTGGAAACAGCCCTGCAGCCTGCCCAGCCGGGAGCAGCTCGCGACTCGCGGCTCCGGACTCTGAGGAGCACAGGTGAATCCCCCTGACTCCAGGGGCAAACTCGGAGGATTCCCTTTTATCGCCGTCGGCATCGATTGCAGAATCTAGGAGACACCGGTTAAACACGCGTCTTGCATCCCCAATCCTAACGTTGCCGCTCCCCTCTCGCCTGCGTTCTCTCTCGCTCTCCCTCTCCTTTCGATTTTCCCTCCGATATCAGATCGCGATTTCGTTCCAACAATGGGCTACAAAGCTGCCCGCTGAAAAGCTGAAGCCACTGGGGGCACACCAGGCGCAAACGGCGCAACTGCCAGGGAGGGTCACCTGCGCGTTTGCCTCTGCGGGGCACAAAGGGCGCTTTCTCCGCTGTTCCACTGCTTCCAGAGCAGGCTTTTGATCCGCACCGAAGCCGCTGGACAGCAGAGGATGGGCCAGGCGCAGATTAATGACCCCCTGGACAGACGGGCAAGCCCCGCTGGCGTCCCAGGACTCCCCACATTGCCGCGGGTTCAGCGGAGCCAAATGCTCACCTCTGCGCACCGCTCGCGCCCGGGTCCCAGGCGAGCAAGGGTCAGTGAATGCCACGTTGCAAGCCCCGAGGCCTCGCTGAAACCCAGACCGTGGCTTCTTTCAGTTCCACCTGGAGCGGAGAGGCACATTCGCTTCTCCCCAGCCGCTACATTTCCAGCCTCCCGGGCTCAGGTCTCCTACCCCAGACACCTCGGCCAGGGGGACTAGCAAGTCCTAGACCCCGCGGGCTCAGCCCCGCTTCCGGAAACGGCGAAAGGCAAAGGCCTCGGGGTGTGCACCCCCACCCAGTCCAACCCGTTCCTTGTGGTGTCTGCGATCGCTGAGCTTTGTAAGACGTTTTTAAAGTCCCTTTTAATTTTAATCTCGAGTGCATTTTCCTGGTGGAAAGCTGAAACATTAGCCGCAATGCTAGAATCTCCTCCCTCCCTCTCCCCGGAGATCGCCACTAATTGAAGGTTTCTTGGGGCGGGGGCGTCGTTTCTTTCCCCAGCTGAAAATGGCAGTGGCTAGTTGCTGCGCCCTAGGGGGTCGTTTGTTCTCGGTCTTTGCGGATTTGGAGACGGGAGGACGGGGCAGTTCCTTCCAGCAGGAAAAAACGCACAGAAGTCGGGGTCGCACCCTCGGCCTCGGGCCCCTGCACTGCGGTCCCCCACCTTCGCGTGCGACCCGGGTTGGGCAGTACCGCTTCCCTCCCTCTCCGACCCGCGGGATCCCCGCCTGCGCGGGTTCCGTGGGGCTGGCTCCAGGTGCCTGGGGAAAATTACTCAAATGATTTCAGTTGGATCCGATTTGTGGCTGCTTGGTTGACGCAAAGGCTTTGAGATCTGATTCCGGGAGGCGGTCTCCGAGGCCAGCTCGGCCTCCGAGGATTTTCCACGGCCTTTCGCGACCCGAGACCGTGCCTTGACCGAGGTCTCTGGCCGCGTGGCTCTTGTTGGAAATTGGCAGTATTTCTTTCTTTGTTTCTTTTTCTATTTCTACTACCCTCACCGCTTCTTTAGATTTTTATGAAAGATGTGAAACAGTGTTCCCTGCGCGCTCTGCTCCAGCTCAAGGGAATCTTGTTTGACCTCCTGCCTGCGCCCCTGGGCTGCGCTGAGAACTCTCCGTCTTCCCGGCCTGGTGGCCCAGAGCCGCCTTTGCTTCTGCCTCAGTCCTTCCTGCGCTTAGCGAGTCTTGCCGCTAGCCTTGGGGACCCCCAGATCCGAGTCACCCAACTTACAGGCGGGTAAATCGAGGATGGACGAATGGGTGGGAAATGGGGTGGAACGGGTTGTTACCCAACACTGAAATTGGTCTTAAGGACTCAGGAGAACCCAGGAATCTGGCTCTGGGCAAGACATTTGGAATCAAACTGCTCACAAATGTCCCTGGTATGGTGTGTGTGTGTGTGTGTGTGTGTGTGTGTGTGTGTGTGAGAGAGAGAGAGAGAGAGAGAGAGAGAGAGAGAGAGAGAGAGAGATACCCAGGTCTATTGGTTTGCCTTATCCTGAGCTGCGACTCATTGCAAGAGATTAGGTTTGAGGGACCCTGGGATACCCAGAAAGTATTTTAGATGAGCAGGAAGCTGAAGTTGGAGTCTGTTTTAGAAAATAAATGGCTTCCAGTCTGGGAATTCTGGCACCGTTTGCTAAGCCCCTAAACCCAGAAAGGGGAAAGGGTGACAGTGAACCCGATTTCATTTGAAAAGCTCCCCAAAATGCATAAGCCGGCACCCCTGTGCCTCTGAACGGTGTCAGTGGCTGAACTCTCAGAAGATGGGCTCCTGCAAGGGTGGCCTGGGGCTTCTGAGGATGGCCCAGTGCCCTGGAGGGTCAGCCCAGAGGGAGAGGAGCTCCCAGCTAAGCCTGGCAAGGCCTTACAGAGCACCCAGGTCTGCAGACTTCCCGCCAAGTGAGGGTCCTGTGTTGCTAAGTCCTCAAACTGCCATCAGAACTCTCCTCTCTACATTTCAGTCTGTGCTGGGAAGGAAAATGTAGAATCCGGCCAACTGTGCATGAGCCCTGGGAAGACTCCGGCATTTCCTTGAAACCAGGAAATTGACGGAGGAGATAAAGTGGGCCCCAAAGGACAGATAGGGATGTCCTGGCAGCACTCTTTGCTGGTAGCCTCTTGCCGTGCCCCAGGCTACCGCTGAGGCACTGCAAAACTTCACCTTTGCAAGCCACCAACCTCAGCCTACAGCACATCCCAACTAGGTTCCACACAGAGCTGCACGGTGGTGACTGCCAGACAGCAAGTGCCAGAAAATGCTTCGAAGTGCAAAGAAGGGGTATTGGGGATTGTTGTCCCAGCTCAGGGCTGCAGGTTGCTGCGACTGGTGAAGTCCACATCCAGAGCTTCTACCAAAGCCCAACAGAGGCTCCTCATCTGAGGGAGACTGATAAAAACAACCAAACGGTATTTAGTAATAAGAAAACTCCATTGGGTTGTGTGCAACATTGTAGGCGAAGAAGCACTTCCAAGCTGTGACTGTCTGAGGTTCTCTCAAGCTGCCCCTAGCCTAGTTCAAAGAGGTGGTGTGAGCTGTCTGTTGTTTCGATATATATATATATATATATATATATATGACAGACAGAGTGGACAGTGAGAGAGAGAGAGAGACAGAAAGGTCTTCCTTTACCGTTGGTTCACCCTCTAATGGCCGCTGCAGCCAGCGTGCTGCGGCCGGCGCACCGCGCTGATCCAAAGCCAGAAGCCAGGTGCTTCTCTTGGTCTCCTATGTGGGTGCAGGACCCAAGGACTTGGGTCATCCTCCACTGCACTCCCGGGCCACAGCAGAGAAGCGAAGGCAGGACTGCTCAAAGCTCAGAAACAAACGTGTTTTAGGATTTGAGGTGCAGGATGACTTGTCCTGTAGCGTCGGCATTGCCGGGTTTGGCTGTGGATGGCTGGATCATCCAAGTGTGAATGCGCTTTGAAAAACCATTTACCACTGCACAACTGGTCTGAGCTTATTATTGTTATGCATTATTATTATTATCATTCATTTCTGGCTGATGCTGACTAGCCGACCTGAAACTTTGAACTCTTGGTCTGCTGAGCCTGGGGACTCTTGGATGGCCAGAAAGGTCTCTGCCAGTTTAAAAATCAAGAAATTTCAAGTCATATTGTACATGGTTACATCATCTAATAAATTTTTTTCTGTAGTCACACATAGGAGTTATTCAACACAAACTGGGTTGTTCAAATCATTAAAGCACTTATAAAATATTGATTCCCAGGGCCCTGCAAGCAGGGGTGGTCCCATGTAGGGTACAGGTTTATGGTGAACGATGAACTTTTTTCAAACCCATTGACCATATACCTGGGACTGCGCTTTTGTTAAGGAAAAGTCAAAGGGATGAAATTTGGGGGCCTTTGCAAGCATAAAGAACTGGGTAAATGGTCCCGCAGCCCCACACTCACGCACCCCGCCTGCCCAGAGTCCCTGCGTTGAGGTCGAGGCTTTTTGCTTTGAGGCCGGCGGGGAAAGGCAGGAATGTTGCTTCTGGCGCACCCGGAATCTGGTCACCGCGAACCGCACCTCTCAGTTCCTGTTGGAACCTCCAACTCAAGGTCACACACGGCGGCCCCCCGGAGACAGGGCGTCACCTCTGTGGGAGCCTCAGGTGAGGTCAGCTCAGTGCTGGGCTCAAACTTCTACTACAAGCTTGTGTAAACCTGCGCGGCCAGCTCTTCTGCCCTAGACCCGCTCTCGTCCGCACTTCCACCCGCAGGCACCCTAGTTCTCCGGCAGGCAGCCCCCGGTGCGGCCCGCGGCGCTGGTCTTCGTGCGCCCGCCCCAGGAGCCAAGGGCACTTCGGTCTCAACACCGACCGCAGTTCAGCTAGCGCCGGCGTCGACTTGGGCTGTGTCTGCAACGGCATCCTTGAGCTCCCACAGCGCGGCTCCAGCGCTGGATTCTGCGCGGGCCCGGGAGCCGCTCAGTCTCCATCCTCATCTGAGCCCCTTTCAGCTGCCACACTCAGGCCGCGGCGCTGAGCTGCTCTCCCCAGGACCTGGGCGTGCTCCCCAGCGGCACCGGGAGGATGAGCGAGTTGGGACTTCTCCGGGGCTTGAGCACCCCAGGGTGAGAGATGACGGAATAGGGTTCAAGGACACCAAAAGTAGATCCTTTAAAATAAGGCCTAAGGCAGCTCTCCCACTAAGTGTCGCTTAGGCAATTAACTCTCTCTGCGCCTCTATTGGGGAGGGTGCTGCTGGTGGTGGTGGTAAGACGGCAGGGTGCTGCTTGAGTTGCCCTCACTGCTGACTGGGAATGCAGGTGAAAGACAAAGCCTGTATGCTTTAAGTGATGAGCCAGACTCTTCCAGAGAAATTTGCTGTTTGCGGGGTGGAAGGTGGGGGGAGTGTGGGAGGGTGGTTTTGAGGGTTTGGGTCACCCCGAGCTGTGGCCTCGCAGGCCTACCCATGAAGGTAATTATCTCTGTTTCTTCAGCGGCCACCTTCCCGGCCCGGTGGTCAGCTGTTTTGGAAAATCCAGCTTTTTCTCGCCTGGAACCTCTCCCCATACACCGCACTCCAGACGGAGCAGACCTGAAGCTATTCCGCCTCTAAGGCCGCGCGGGACTCCGGAGAGTCCCCTGTCCTTGGAGGGAAACGGCGTTAAGAAAAAAAAAAAAAAAAGCCGCAAGTGCTTCTCGCCTGCGGTCCACCAGACAGCGAGGGTGGGCGGCGCGCTGTAAAATGAGAGCCAGGAAAGCCGCTCATTTTAATAAGCTTATTAACATTTTTGAATGGCTTCACTTGTGCGTGCCAAGGCCTCCCTGGGAGGTGCCGCAGAGCTGTGCGGCTGCGATTTCTTGAGCACAGACACCCACGAGCACAAGCGCGTGCGGGGTCCTGTGCTCTCTGCATTCTGGGGTTCTGGCGCGGCGCCACCTGCAGGGCCGCGCCCACAGCACACACCTTGGACTCGCGTGTGTCACCAGTCCAGCTGCCATGTGTGCTGCCCGCGGGACTGCAGCCACTGGAGGTTACAAGGGCCAAGTGGATCCAGAGGTCCCGGAGTGCTTGGATGACTTGGGAAGTGGCCCCGAATTGTCCCTGCAGTTTCGAGGGACATGGGCATGGGGATTTTCCGGGTCTACCTAAATTTTTACTTGTGTTTTGGAGAAGGGAGTAAACAGATTGATCCACTTAAGGATTTAAAAAGCAAGTAGTATAGAAGACTCTGCTTCTGTGCGCCTGATCGCTCGAATTCCTCCTGCCAAAGTCGAGCAGCGATTGGGCTTCCTCAGTGAGCGTCCCAGTCCCAGGGCAAGCCTGTCACCAGGGTGACTTCCCAGGGGCACCCCACACCCCGATTTTGAATTAGAAGTCCCACAGCCCCAGATCGCATCCTTAGGGCTCAGAGATAAGTGATACTGGGTGCAGTGTTTGCACTGACACTGATTCCCTTGCGAATTCTGGGGAGACAGAGCTAGGAACACATGCACTAGCGGCAGCTCCAGTGCCTACCTCCCTCTGCCGTCCAGCGGGGTACTGGAAAGATTCATGAACAAGGACCAGGGTCCTCTAGCTTTGTCGTGTCTGTTTATATCACATCTCTTCTCACCTGGAGCGCCAAGCTCTAGGTCTTACTCTTCATGCTGGGCGCAGGTCCTAGGGCAAACGTCAAGCGCCAGAACCCGCCTTGTTTTGAGGTCAAGTTCTCAGGCTTCAGAACTCTTTCCTGGCCTCTCCGCAACAGGCACGACCGCAAGCAAACCCCACAAAATATCCCATCATCATACTTGACCGTATTAAAATGTACATTAATCTCTTGACTAGCTAAGGGCTGAAGAAAACTAGAGCCCTGGAAAAACATTCTCCGTTTCAGGTTCATACAGAAAAACGGTCCAATTTCGAAATTGGACGGATGCTGTGGTGTGGAGAGAGCCAATTTGGCGGGCAGAGCGCAGAGACCTGGGCTGGGGTGCATGGAGGCGCGCTTGAAGGGGGAGCGATGGTGAGCCGGTGGCCTGACTGCAGGGACAGGCCTCTGCAGTCCCGAAAAGCGCCGTAGCTCACACCCCAGGGCCGGGTTGACTTGGCGACAACAACGAAGTAGTGTCCTAGTGCTGCATGCTGGCATTGCTGCTTCCCAGAGATAGCCCTCGCTCTCCGGATTCCTACTTCAGGGCCTGGGACGTGGTAAGTAAGCCATTCTAACATTTTGTAGAGCCAGATCCTTCTGGAAAACATTCTATCTTTAAAGAGGGGGTGCATTTTGCCATGTTCTTTGAAGTTCAGCAGGTAGTCTTGGTTCCTCCAAAAGTCACTGGAGCTGAGAAGCAGGTGACTTGTCCAAAATAGATCAGCTGGAATGAGTCAGCTGAGCCTTGTGGATTTGATGTGCATCTTCCTGCTACCCCAAGAGGGAGGGCAGTGAGAGTTTCTTCCTGAAACTCCATGGGAACAGTGTGAATTTGGAGTCAGACTTTTGTGAAGACCTAGCTCATACTACCCCACTGGGACAATGAATAAGTGCCTTCAGTAGAAATGGGGTATTGAAAATATTACATGCTCCTCGAGCAGTCAGAGCCACTAAGTGCTCTTCCTCTAACTGATAATAAGTTTTGCAAAGTTACACAAAAATATACGCCATTCAAAGAAAGATTTCATCTGGAGATGGTAAAGGGCGCACAGGAAGTGTTGAGTGATTAACAACCAAAAACAGTAAGAGCAGTCAGTCCCCATTGGAAACCTTGTAACCAACAGCATCCTTTGAAATTGCAATTGTGGTTTTGAAATAAATTCAGTAAATAGACTTTTCAGGCTTAGGAAAGAAATACATAAAGAGAGCCATTCATTCTCTAGTGCATTCTTTCTGTTGAGAAGAATCTGTGGGAGAATTCCTTCAAAACAGGTCTTTCCTACGATGTCTAATATTTATTTGGTTTACAATGGCCCTCCACTCAGCACTGCCCATTTGGGGGCATTTCCTGACCTTCAGATGAAGTCTCAAGGACAATGCAACCCCAACATGCACTGGGAAACAGTCATAGGGTACAGAGCAGAGAACAGGAATCCTATCTTTTCACAGGTGCTCGGCAAAGGGAAACCTCTTACAGAGCTCCAAAGGGAAGCCTAAGACATAGAGTTCTGTTTTTGTGTTAAAGAGAGAAGTCTTTGTTATCAAATGGCTGTCTTTCTCTCTCCCCTTCTTTCTTCCCTTGCTCGTTCATTAATTTGTTCACTATTATTCAGCAATATTTGCTGAACGCCTACTCTCTGCCAGAGAAATGAAGGAGCAAGGCCCCACCCTGGTGGAGTTGACCATTTAATGGAAGACAGGGATGGCAAAGCCAAAAGAAAAATAAAGCCACCCGCCCACTGCTTGTTGGCGTGTATCAGCACGGAGTATTATTTCCAAGGTTAGTCAAGGAAGGTCATTACAATATCAAAGATTTGTAGGAATGCTCTTGGTGCCTAGCACAGAGTATTAGTTCCAAGGTTAGTCAAGGAAGGTCATTACAACATCAAAGATTTATAGGAATGCTCTTGGTGCCTACTCATCACTGAGCAACATCGTTGGCTTTGTCTCCAACTGTCTGCCCTGGGTGAGGGGCAGAATCTATTCCAGGCTGCCTCTGATCCTCTTCTATATTCCTTCGTTTGCATCATTCTCTGAGCCTTCCCTACTCTGTGTATGTGAAAGGCAGGGCTGTGGGGGCACAGACTGGCCCCCAAGCTCTGTGTGCTCTGGCTGCTCCTCCATGACCTCATTTTTTTTTTTTTAATATCCTGGAGACCAGGGAGAGTCTAGGAGGCATTGAAATGACCACAGCCCCAGGACACAGGAGCCCTTGGGAGGCTGGCTCTAAGGTCAGGATCACTAGAGCTCAAGATGATAAAAAATGCTGAGAAGTTTTTGGAAGGGACGGGAGCAAGTTCTCCTTGTCCCTAGGCTGCAACTGTCCAAACCTATGGGAGCCAATCAAGGCACCCGAGCAACCAGTGCTTTATTTAGTATGTAATCTTTTTCCTGCCTGCAGTAACTTTTCCCTAAATTATTTAGTTCATTCCTCCCAGCTGCTCGAGTCCTATTACTGCACTTTGGGGATCAACCTTATGCTGTGGCTATTTCTGGCAGAGCTGGGGTTCAGACCTAGACTCTTTGACTCCAAACTACTCAGCACTGGCCACACTTGTTTTGGGTTCCCCATAGCATGGCCTGGAAGATCCCATTTACGGGGAAACTAAAAATAAGTCCAGGACAGAGTAAGTGACAAGATGAGGGCCAAGGCTTGGTCTGGCGCTAAGCTGTATGTGTTGTGTCCCTTAGCTCATTCCTTTCTCACAAGTTCCCTGAGAGGCAGATTTGCAGGCAGAAGGAAACCACAGAAGGCAAGGAGTGTTGACCGGCTTAGGTAGTGCAAGGCAGCTTGGTGTGAGAGCTTTGGCTCCAACTTCATCTCTTCCTGGCTTTAGACCCCTGCATTCCCTCCCATCTGGCTGTCAGTTTCTCCCTTGGAACAAGAAGACATACAGCAGGAGCTAGAGTCGGTACTGGGTACAAAACAAGCACTCAGAAGGTGACTAGTGTGCCCTGTGGGAACCTGCCTTTCTAGACCCCTGTCCAGGGTCTCCTCCCCTTCTTCCCCACCCACAAAAAGGGAAGCCTCTCCGGAACACACCCTGTTAGGGATAACTCAGGGGATATAAATAATTGCCCTTTTGTCAGCAGGAAGGACTGGGCAGTGACTGAAACTGAAGGCTTCTTGATCCAGGCTCCGTTTAACAAGTGCTGCTCCTGGTGACAGTGTGCACCCTGGTGGCATCATGGATCCTTGTAGGCAGATAACTGGGGCAGGACTGTGGGGAAGGCAGGGCGGTCCTTTTTCCTATCTGGGGTGATAAGCAAGTAGGATCAAGGCCTGGCAAGGCACATCAGATGCTCAGACATGCCCCTCCCCTTTGTTCAGCGATTCTAACTGCCTTGGTCAGGGCCCCTTCCACAAGCTTGTCAATTCCAGCCACTCAATCCCTCTCCCACCACAACCCACCTAGCATCTGGCCAGGGTCTCCAGCACAGAGCCAGGAGTTCCAAGAAGGGAGAGGGTGTGGCTAGGTCCCGAGGTCTCTCCCAGATCTGCACTAACCATCCGTGACATCATTAATCCTCATGGAATCCATAAAGAGGTTGGGATTATCCCTCTTGTACAGACTGGCAAGCAAAGTTCAGGGGGGATCAAGTGACTTGGACAGGGTCACACAGCTTAGAAGTGGTGAGCCGGGAATCCGGGGGTGGGGTGGAATCGGGGGTGGGGGACTTCAAAGCCTCCTGCTTGGCATGCCCACTCCTGGGGTGGGGCCTGGTGGTGGGAGAAACCCCTGAGGCCAGGGACCAGGGCCTTAATTCTCTGGGCAGTGTCCTTAGTCAGCCAGCACGGACCCTGGCTGCCTCCCCAGGGCCGCTGCTCGGTCTCCTGGAGGCGAGGCCTGTATATTTGTAGTTTGATTCCGCCCGTCAAGGCTAATTTCTCCCTACAACTTAATGGACTCAGCCTGACGGGCGTAATGATTCCTAATCACGAACATTATTTTTGCTACGCAGAGACATGTTCCAGTTGTTGTGACAGATCGCGTTTCAGCCATAATGACGGAAAATTACCATTTCTAATTCTCCGGTTTTTGACACCTAAACCCACAGACCATATGTGGCGGCGGGAACTCGGGACCAGGAGGTCCTCCCTGCGCGCTTCAGCGGAGCAGGACGGGGCTTCCACCCCTCAGCGCGCCCCAAGCGGGAGGGCTCCCGCATGCACTCGCCTGTGCTGACCCCTCCATCATCCCGCCTCCCTCCAACGTAGGGTGCCCCTTTCACCAATGGCGGAAAGGAGAACCCGGAAGGGCTCAGGGACTGGTGAGTCTTTAGGGACCCATTTCACAGATGAGGGCACTGAGGTAGAGAGAGAAGTACAACTTGTCCAAGACCTCAGGTGAACTCGGCTCGGAGTCATTCCTGGAGACCCCAGCGGCGACACTGGGGTGTCCTCCAGCCTAGGGGAGGGAGACCTACTTTATTTCTTTACGTGGGAGCCTCAAATCCAGAGGGCGACAAAGCTTCTCAGAAAGTACTGACAATAGGCGTGGGTTAACTGCAGGAATGTCTCTGAGGCCCAGAGACGTTAAGTGAGTTGCCCAAGGTCACAGCGCTGGTGCGGGATGAGAGTTGGGCCGGAATCTGAGCTCTCAGAGGCGTCGTGGACGGCCACCCCACCTCTGAGTTTTTGCCGCCACTTTAGATAACTGGGGTGCGGGGGTGGGGTAACTGTGCCTCGCAGGAGGAAACCCGTAACCGAGATCCGCACTTCGACCACCCTTAGAGACCCCTGGAATCCAGCGAGCACCACTATCTGCCAACATTACCCAGTTTGTTTTTCGGACAGAAGGTGAAGAAGAGAGCGAGCCCCTCCCGCCAAGGATTCATCTGCAAGCGGCGTGAACGCCTCATCAATGACCGACGCAAGTAGCGGGATGCTACTGATCTGTGCAGCGCAGTGAAAACTTCCACCTTCGGAAACGGCTGCGAGGTCGTTGTGCCGCCTGTCCAGGCGCCCCGAAGGCACCAGCCTGGGCTGGGACTCCACCTACTTCCGAGGTGGGCCAATCCTGGCGCTACTCAAACAGTGGCTGGCAGGGGACTGCTGCAGGTGTGCGGATCAAGCCAGGAACCAGGATCTGGGCCGCGAATTCCTCTAGAGTGCCGTGAATTTCCAGAGGTGGCTGTAGGCACGGAGTTCTGAGCCCAGAGCCCCGAGCCCGGAGCCCCGAGCCCCGAGCCCCGAGCCCCGAGCCCAGGGGGCGCGAGCGGGAGAGCCGCGGGCCCGGGCCGCCCACTCCACCCTTCGTTGGCGGACGCTACTTGCTTCTCAGCTCGTGTGTTGCGCGAAAGCAGCGTTGCCTTGGGAGAGTCTGCGAGACCAGGCGCTCACAGGGAAACTGAGAGCTGGAGAGGAGGAGTCACAGGCCTAGGAGGGAAAGTGCGGCCGCCCGTGCCGCGTCTCTCCATCCTGCAACAGCGTCCCTACTCCTAGCACCTCCCTCCCGCACCTGCCGCCACCCCCACTCCCGCCTGTGACACTGAGCTGGACGCCTCTTCTCTGCCCTCGAGGTCCGCTGGCGGTCACATAAGGTCACTGTCGTGGTCGCGACTGATCCAACGACTTCGCGCACTTCTAGGCAGAGGGTAGGGACAGAAAGTGGCCGAGGACTACCAGCCAGTGTAAATGCTGGGACATCTGACCTCTCTGTAACACCTACTCGGCCCCACACTGAAAGTCAGTCTGTATTACTTAAAAAGAAATGCCATAGGGAATACATTTCTAGATAAAAATAAGTTGGTGGTTCCCACCGAGGGAGGCTGAAGACATTTAACTCTCAGGACAGAGTAGGAGACGGTTTGAAAGAGAAGTGGGGTCACGTCATTGCAATTTTGAGTTTCAGGGTTTCCAGCTGCCTCCCTTAATGGAAGGATGATTGTGAAAGCCTTTGTGACAGGCAGAGTATGCAGAGAACCATCTGTGGATGTGGCTGTACCACCAGTAGCTATAAGATCTTGCCCAGAAGCAGCAGAGAGCAAACCCTGGCCATCCTGGTGTTCAGGTTCCAGGCACAAGTCGCAACCCTCAGACCTCTAAGAGTTGCCTTGGCTGCTCATCTGACCAGTTTGAAGACTGAGGCTTAGCCTGATGGAGTAATGGCCTTCCTCTTTTCATTGGGCTGCTTGAAGCTTTAGCTCCCAGAAAAGCTCCTTCAAAGAAGAGCAAAAGACATGTAGATGTGGTTCAAGGGCCTCTGAGCAAAGGGAGCCTACACTTTCACATCCACTGTACAATTATTTGTAGCTAGACAGCCTGGGGCATTCACCTCATCTTTTCTTTTACTGGTTGTATGATTGTGGGTCTCAGTTTTCTCATCTGCAAGTTGGGGGTAACAAAAGAGCCCATCCCATAATTGCTGTGCATTAAATGAGCTAAAAGTTGTCAATGGATAACAGTAAGTATTCAGTTACTGGTGCCTGGCCTTTAGCAAGCACTCAATACATTTTGAAGACAGGTCACTGGGGAAGGAATCTCTGATCTGTTGCATGGATTCAAACATATACGGAAGCCACAATGGTCCCATGGGAGCTGAAGGAGGCCTGCAGAGAAAGGCTCCAAGTGCTGCCTAGAATGGCAATGGGAGGGAGGCCTCTGCAGTCAGAGGTCTGGATGCTGATTTCAGCTCTGCCACTTATTAACAGGTAACCTGCAACTGATGGATCCGTATTTGCTTTGTGCTTCCATTTCTACAGTTGTATAATGAGTTCAATAATACGCCAGTGTCCTGAGACTTAGGAATATTAAATAAATATATGTAAAGCATGAAAACCAGCACCTGACACAAAGTGAGTGAAGTTTGCTTTAAAAGGAGATAGGTAAAGCATGTTTCCCAGTGCTGGACACTCAAAAGAGCTCACTACTATTGGGTCTTACTCCTTTTTAGCATATAAACTGCCTTAAAAGACACTACCAGTGCAGAGGAAGATGAGGGAATTGGTAGCTGCCCTGGCACACGGGTGTGATTGCTGAGAGACAAAGACTTCAGCACGGATCTGAGTTCAGAGCTGACAAGATGGCTCACTGCTGATGGAAGAGGGGTTGTCTTGCACCAGCCCCAGCCTCTCAACCAGTGGCTACCTGTCCAAGGAAGATGATTTCCACTTAACAGAGGTGGTTCCTGATCTGCTCTATGGGAACAGCGGCATTGGGCAGGGGTTCTGGCAGAGCGAGTATGCTCTTCATTAGGATTGAACAAGTGGTGTGATCTGCTGGGTGGAGGACTGCAGGACTTGTTTCTTCCTTTGCTGCCCTTTGCTGCCCAGCCACTCATAAAGAGCAAGGGCTAATTCCCTAGGTCTGGGTGCAGCAGACAGACTGGCTTCAAGTCTGAGAAACTGAGTGGGGCACCTGGTACTGCGTCCTTCATGAGATGCCCACAGAAGGACAGAATTGACTTTGGGTTCACAAACCCTTCTGGGAAAGCATTCCTGGCTACCTACTGCCTCTTCTAAGCCAGCACCCACTGCATGCCTGCCAGGTCCAGAAGGATACACTGGCCCAACACCTGTTGTGTAGACACAGCTTTAGATCGTGTAAAACGGTTGACAGTGTTCCTGCCATGCAACATTGAAAAAGTTAAGCCTTTATTAACTCCTAACAGAGCCCAAGCAGAACCTTTTGGGACGTACTCACAAGAAGGCTTGCAAAATATTTTCAAATATTCCCCAAAAAGCCTTTGTAGCACCTGTGGAGGGCACTTTTTGTCCATTTCACAGAAGGACATTCTGAGGCTGAGAGACCCATTCTGCTGGAGTTTCGATCTTTGAGGCTATCTTAGGAATTTAATTCGGAAAGTAACATGAGCAAGGGGCCTTTTTCTCTCTGCACTGGCGTTCGGGAGAGCTGGCAAGACCTTTGCGCTTGGCGGGACCTGAGGGCTCTTCTCGATCCCTCGATGTCCTCATGCTTAGTTAATTCTGGGCAGCCGGGTGTGCGCTGCTTGCGGAACTCAGTGCACAAGCGTAACCTTGGCTGTGACTTCGGAGGGGGGGACCGGGGACGAGAAGGTCTCTATGCTTTCCGCTTTTCCGCTCACTCACCGGGCAGTGGGTAAGGTCAAGCACGCGCAGGAACACCAACCTGCTGGCTCCTCAGCTCCTCACGTCCGTATCACGTTCCTTTGATCTTAAGGAAGGGTTGTTGGCCAGACTAGTGGGACACCATGCGCGGGCTGAAGCAGAGTGAGATGGCCATCGTCAAGCATTGGGTCCCCACTAGGCACCGTGGAAAGCTAACCCAGGTCCACAAGATAACTTTTCCCATCAGTGGTTTAGAGAGCCCGTGTTACAGTTGAGAGGACCAGGTACAACACAGTGGGTTTCTCCATGGTCCTTCAGCTCATCCAGTGATGGAACCTGAACTTGAGAGCTCGCGGCCCTAACCAAGCCTGTGCCCTGCCTCTCCTGTGTTCTCAGAGTCCGGGATGCTGCCTGCTCCCTGGTAGGCGTCCCTGAGTATTTGTGGGAAGAAGAGGGTATTGTTCTAGTGGTGAGTAATGGGGTGGCCTTCGGATCGGAGTGTTAAGGAGCCGGGGCTCGGAAGCAGCCAGTACTTTTCGTCTACGCAGGCGAAGTGGAGAGGATAGCGCACAGTTCCAGGGCTCCGTGCGGCTGGCGGCCCTGGGCCACCGCAAGTGGCGTCTCCGCGTTCACCCGAGACGCAGCGGGGAAGACGCGCGCCAGCGCAGCCTCAGGCCGCTTTCCTGCTTCTGCCCTTTGGAGACGCCGGGTTGGGAGTGGTTCCGCCCGCGCGCTCCGTGCCCTGGAGCGAGCAGTTTGCTTTCTGTGAGCTCAGCTATCCCGTCGACAACACTAGAACAATACCTGAGTATTTGTGGGAAGAAGAGGGCTTCTCTTCCCCAGACTCTGGACTCGCCCAGGACGCGGGAGACCGAGGCGTGTGAGCGCCGGGCGGCCGCAGCGATCCCGTGGGCGCCTCCCAGCACCGCGGGCGGAAAGGACTAAGTTACAAGGAACCCGCACCCCTGCCAGTGGCGGGAGTAGCCGGCGCAGGTGGAGTGGAACCCGGCGCGGGACTGAGGCGTGGCGAGGATCGAATGGAACCCGGTAGGGCTCGGAGGCGTGACGTGGTTTGGGCGGGATGGGGTCCAGGTTGAGCCGCGAGGTCTCCTACGGAGGCCACCTGGTCTTGGCGCTCAGCAAAGAACCAGGCCATTTCCCACCTCCCACCCCTGTGTGCAAGAGCGGCCTAGGGGTGGGGGTGGGAGGGCGCAGGCTGTCGGCGGCCTCTGCCCTCCTTTCCCACCCCGGTAACAACCGCAGCATTTCCTGGAAGCCGGCAGCCAGGAAGGGTAGGGTGGTGGGGGGCAAGGAGCTGGCTGGCAGCGTATCCCCCGAGTCCCCAGCCGCTCAGAGCCACTCCCCGCGTGAGGCTTTGGGTGCCTCTCCAAGCCAGAGCTGGTGGTGTCTACCTCGTTGCGAAGCAAAGGAGGGACAACGCGCTTCCAAAATGGGAAAGCTCCGGGCCGCCGGGGCCTAGCGAGCTTCAAACGTCAACTCGCATAAGACTCAGGGGGCGTGTGCTTGGCCTCCCTATGATGAAGGAGGGGCCCGGGGATCTGCATTTTCGCTCCTCACGTGGTCCTAGTACAGATCGTCCGTGAACCCCAAGCTGCTGAGCAAGAGGGCGGCCGTGGGAGGGAGTCTGGCCTCTGTTGGGTCCTGGGAGCCACCGGGCCAGGGGCTCTGGGAATGCAGGAAGGCGTGGGACCAGCACTCTGCATTGAAGGCCCCCCGCGCGGTCCGAGCCTCAAGGCGCCGCCTTGGATCCCCCTACCCCGATCCTGGCGCACTCAGCGCTGGGCCCACGAAGCCCTGGCGCCCCCAAGTCGGTCACAGCGGAAGGAAGCGCCAGGCGCCGCAGCTTTGCTAACGGCTCTGAGCGCTTCGCGAGCTTGCCGGCAGCCACCAACCCGGGTGCAGCCTTCGAGGACGCCGAGGCCCCTGGGAGGCGGTTACAGGGCGGCAGAGCTGGTAGTGGTGGTGGTGGTGGGGTCGAGATTTGCACCCCTGGGACCTTTCGGCGATTTGCCCGAAAGCACCGGAGCCAGGCTGCTGCGGACGCGCGCAGGCAACTCTCTCGCAGAGGTCCGAGGCGTCGCTTCCTGCCTGCGCGGGGGTCACGTCAGGCTTCCCAGCCCGTGGGTTTACGCCCGGCCGCGCTGCCAAGGAGCGCCACCTGCGGGGGCCTCTGGCGAGGGCCGAGCCGAAGCCACACCTGGAGCGCGCCCCTCCCCAGTTCCCTCTCAAAGCCTTTCCTTGCGCTTCTGAAATGGAGCGCGAGGCTGTGCCCCTCCTCCGGGCAGAAGCTAATGAAGTTGTCAGGGACTCACAAGCAGGCAGTGTTTGCTCGCCTTTACCTATCCAGGTGAATTATTTGCGGTGACTTCTAATTTCCTTCCCCAAAGAAAACCATGTCCTTCCATGTTTCCATCTTCCCTCCACCACCCCCCCCACCCCCCGCCTTTTAGCTTAAATGCTTATGAAAAATTGATGGAAAAACATCTTCAGTGGCCTTTGGCTTCTCCTAGAAAAACAGCCCAAACCCACTAGTAATAGTGAAAACTTTAAAATTCGACTCTCTACCCGAAGCGTCCCTAGTTTTCGAACTGAAACATGTTTGGACTACCAAATGTCAGACTTGATACCTGGCTGTCTTACTGCAGGGAATGCGCCGAAGCGTGACTGAAGATGTAAAATGTTAATTGCATGGAATTGGAACTCTGTCTTTTCTTTTGCTCAGCCGTCTATTGGATTGTGGAACGATCATGCCGTGATCGAAATTTTTGTGTCAGTGTATTGGCAGCTTCCAGGGAGAAAAAAAAAAAAAAAAGAAAAGTGGGGATATGGAACTTATGAAATTCTGTAAGAATACCATTAGAATTTTCCCTTATTTGTCGTTCCCCCTTGGTTTCTATTACATGAAATTCCATATAAAATATAAACTATTTATATAAAAGTTTGCAGACTATTAACCAAAAATACAGGGAATGAAACAATTAAGGAGCACATATCGACATATTAATTAGCCCACCTTGCACATGCAACTGCATGTTCTACATGGCATTTCTCATTACTACATGAGCTGTTAAATGTATAAAGTAGGTACATTTGTGGGCACATTAACACACTATGAGAACTTGAACTTGTTCATTTCCTGGCTTTTATGGGCCTGGTTGAGCTGTATGGGCGTGCTTTTCACAGGCTCATGTGCCCTGAACTCCCATTGACTCCTGGAGTCCCACCTCCACTGACAGAGGGAGGCAAGGAGAAAATAAAAAGCACAATGAAGGGTAAGCTGGCCAAATCTACGATGTCCATATGTGCATCCTCTAAGCGCATCCCATTATGGCCTTTACTTGGATTTCTATGCTTCCTTATTTTCAATCACAAAAAATAATTTTAATAGGATAATTAGATCCTTAGAAATAGATTGGCTCATAAGGAACAGATAACCCGACAAAGAGCTGAAACAATCATGGGTCCTGATGGGTGTTGCAATGCAACAGAATTAGTTTATGCTGCCTGTATTGGAAAAAAAATGTGCATATGCCTAATTTCCATCTTTTTAGTTTTTTAAAAAATAGGAATCTTGCAAAAATGTAGCTTATTTAAATCTGAAATTAGAATAAAGAGTAAGGCTTAGAATAATATTTGACAGTGAATTGTGTATGGATAAGTTGGTCTACTCAACATAAGCTGAAATAAATGTCAAATTCTACTTGGTTTACATCCAAGTGGTATAAAAATACTTATTTTTAAGATGACAAGGGAATTTGAAGGAGAAAAGAAAAACACTGTCATTTTAGTGTCCTGTTTATAGGAGCAGATAATCAGATATTTTGGAGAGAAAAATCTGTCTTGTGTGTGTGAAAGCCTCTCATGAGTGATTCAGGTTTCATGTTTTATCTGTTGAGTATAGGCAGATTATGGGTCAATTTACATCTGAATAAAATATTGACAGTTTAAAAAATGTCATTGGTTATTTTGGTCTAAATGGTCCAATTAATACCAAAAAAGCATCAAACAGAGCATAGAAATAAAAGCCATCATTATTGAGGGCCTGTCATTTGCTAGGCATCAAACATTATTTCATGTCTTCCTTATGAAAGTGCTTGATATTATCCCCACCCACCAGAGGAAGAAACCAAGCCTCAGAGAGAGCCCAGGTGACATGCTTGCAGTCACATAGAGGGTAAATTGTAAAGCTGGGACTGATTGACTTTCAGACCCAAACTTTAGCTGCATCCTTCCATCAATATGAATAGCCCTGTTTCACGGAACAGAACCATGAATTCACATAACTTTGTATTTAAAAAAAAGCTTACTAAATTAAAGTGATTCAAGTCGAAATGGTAGAGTTGGCTATGAACCTAGTCTTTGAGAAAAATTACCTGGCTTTCAGGAAAGCGGTCTTATTTGCTAGGCCTAACATGCTTTACTTTACTGTTCTGTTTTGAAATGTTATTTTTTGGAACAAAACCAGTGGTAAGGTTAGAAATGGAAATGCCAATATAAAGGACGAAAGGCTGGAACTTTTTCAAGCTGTAAACCAGCGGGAGTTCAATTGGGGGACCTCATGTGTGTATCAGTCTCCCATCAGACAATCCATAAGTCTGATGGGTTTTGTGTGGGCTCTCTGTTTGTTGAAAATATATTTTTCAAACATTTGTTTGTTAAAAAGTGTAATTCCAAGGGCCAAATTCCCTGGCTTGTGTACTGAAGATATTCAGCGTTTTGAGTGTTAAGAAGAGTGGCGAATTAATCCCTGAGAAAAATTCCTTCCATTTCCAAGTCTGCCAATGCAGGATTTTCAGAAAGGATAGTTGACCAAGGAAATTAAACTCTCTTTTACTATGCAGATGTTTAAGAGAGAGCATGTCCTTCAAAGCAAAGCTATGAAACAGAAAGATTTTTTTCTTCACTTTGAAATATATTTTGCTCTTGGTGTTGGTATCTAAACTAAGTTTCCTAAGAACGTTTTAGCTTCTTTATTCTCTGTTGCTGTGGGGTACTGATTATTTATAATCAAGGAACAACACTATGTAAAGGGAACTTAAAAGTTTGGCTACAATCTCCAATTCTCCACAACTGAAAAAAAAAAAAAAAAAGGTAAACTGGAATGAACATACATGCCACTGAAGGTTGGATTTTAAATTTGGTCCAGATGATCCCAATATTAAGAAATAGCAGAATTATTTTGTGGCTAAAACTTCTTGATTTAATAGTATCTATTGAAAATTAGGAATGCTGGTTGAGCAGGTTGGTATGCTGCCTTTTGAACAGGGAGCTAGCCATCGCTGCTGGCTTCCTTTTCATAGGCATGCTCTTGGAGTTGTTTTTCAGTGCTGAGAGAACTAATGAAGGCCAATTTAAAGCAATTTTCTTAAAGACTGCTGCTCAGCCCTGTCTGACTTGTAATTCCAACACTTATGGCAGGCAGGAGGGAGTAGCAAGATTTTAGTAAATACAATTATATTAATATCGTTGTTATTTTAGTTACTTAGAGTTTGGTTATCTTGAAGGTAACTAGTCAGATTAATAGAGAGTTGCCATGATATAGTCAATGCATACATTACACCAATAAACCTAGCACTGAAACAGACGTTGAAACTAAGTGTTTGAGAAAGGGTGAGTGTGAAAATAGTGTTTAGCCTGAGCTGATGAAGGAGAGCAAAAGGTCCTTTTTTTTTTAACTCTAAACTATGTAGTAGATGAGTCATTGGCATTTATTATAGTAGATGTATTACTTCTATATTTCCCATAACATTATTATAATTTTAGCATTTTTTGAGAGGTGAAATTATTTTATTCTGTTACTGATATTATTTTCATCCATATATTCTGAGCAGGGTGGACTTTTTTGGAATGCTCTTATTAACAGGGGAATCAAGTATCTCATATCGGATACATGAATATACATTGATTTACATAGAAGCTGGGGCAGTGAACTTTGCACAGTGAAAACTCACTGGGATCTCTCCAGCTCAATGACCTGATTATTGAGGGCAGAAAAAAAGCAAGGTGACTTTTATACATTCTTTTGTCATTTTGCAGCCTCTCAGCCATTTTCAGGTTTCACTTTTCATTCGAAAAACAAAATTTCACAGGCATTTTTTCCTCACATAATTTAATACTCTTTAAAAATGAGGCAAAAATTGCTTTTGAAAACTTAAGAATGGTACCTGTATGGATGAGCTTATTATTGCATGAGACTTAATTTGGGATAATATAAGATTTTATACCTTCTCTTTCCTTGAGACAAAATGAGAAAAATTTAGGGCAAAAGATGACAAAATGATTTCAAAGACAATGACTGAAAGGCAATCACACAAAATAGATTGTTGTTGTTGTTGTTGTTGTTGTTGTTCTTTCATTTTTAATCATGTCACCTTGTTCAGGAGAGTATAAGACATTCTATGAGGAAAATTTAAAGATATCTAATTTGCAATCAAAACTAATAGGTTGATATTTATAAATTCTTTTCCTGCTTTTGAGCAATAAAATGGAGATTATCTAATTCACCAAAGATGTTCTATGGGAGTTATCATTGAAAAGAAAGTGGATGATGAATGATATGTAAATTTGAATTTGAAGTACATTACTTAACCTCTTTCTTCTCAGAGTTTCAATTCATATCCACAATTGTGATTTGCCCTTTTGTGGGAATGCTGCATTATGGAAATCATATAAATGAATTTTTTAATGGAGCAACTTGAATACTTAAGGTTAAGTCAGTAATTTGTATGCTGTTCAAGAATTTAACTCTTCATATTTGAATCATGGCAAGGTATATCAGGTTGAATTTTCTACTTGGGGTCTTTATTTCCCAGTTTGTCTTTTGACAAAACAAGTGCATTCAAAAAATTAAAACCTTGAGCTTGGTATTCAAAGCTATGGTTATTAAGAAAAAATTGATATTTTACAAGTATAGTGAGTATTTTTTTTCTGATGTTCATTGGATAGTATTGAATTAACATTGATTGCAAACAATTTTAAGAGATTTTATTAAAGGCAGCTCTTATAAATCTGTGAGCACACATCCTCTCTATTAGAGTCTCTTTTTGTCTTTCCATTTACGTGGAGAATAAGGAAGTGTGTATAATTTATTACTAGTAAGGAGCTGAACGAATGGGCTTTCTCATATTTCCCCCTTGGAAGCCATTAGATAATCTGTTTTTGTAATACTGAGTCAAACATTTAGTTTAATATTCTTTTTCAGAACAGACCACATAATCATAGGATTATTAGACATCTCATAATTTTTAGAGGTGTCTTAAACCCATGCACTTTTATTTCTGTGCTGAGAGTTTCCTAAAGTTACAATCTTTAATTCTTGTACTCAAAAGCAAACAAACAAAAAAAATGTTACCCAAGATGCACATAAAACATGCATTAAAGGGGTTTCCTACTCTATGTTTTTTTATTATCCCTCTACCTTACCACCCACCAGTGTTGTGGATTTAAGAGAGTCGACATAATTGAGTAAGTAAATTACCAAAAACCTAGGCAGCTGCTACAGACACCTAGCAACAGGCTGTAGCTTGGTTCTAATGTTCTCGTATTAGCACATTAAAACAAGCAGAAAGGGGCTCTTAATTACCCCTTGCTTTATGGGAGCACAATAAATTCCTTTTGTTGACCTTACTGCAAACTCAATGGTGTTTTTGTGCAGTGTTGAATTAAGAGATATCAAAAGTCATAGATTGAAGGATTATTCTGAGTATTTAAGGAACGTGTAAGTAGGTAGTAATGAACCCCCAGCACAACCGAATCTGGTCCTCTGAATGCAAAAGTACCAGTTATTCAACATTTCAAACTGACAGCTTGTAAATGTAAATTTTATTAAATGCACAGCAATAAAAATTTGTAGGTTTCTGTCACTTTGAATTTTAGTGGCTCAAAATGAGGCCTCTAGCCTTTTAAATCACAGCAGGTAAAAGCAGAGCTCTCAAGCATTCAGCATTTAAAAAAATGGGAACCTTTTCAGGTTTCACTATGTCCATTGACTCACATAATATCCTTTGCAGGATTCAAGAATGGATGTGTTATGTCACTAACAGGCCTGCATTTTCCATTGCCTTTATATCACAGTTCACAAAATGTTTCTCATACAACCCTAGGGAGGAGAAAGAGTGGGAGGGGCAGAGAGGGAGAGATTTGAAAGAAAATGAAGAGATAAAGAAATAAATTCAGAAAGCAGTAAGAAATGGTATCATACAATATTTCACAACATAAATGAATTTATGCATTAAAAAATTAGTCAATCCCTTTCTCATGCAGATTGTAGAAAAACATAAGGCCCATTGAAATAATGTAAAATAGGCATAGAGAAAAACATTGTGAGAAACAACATCGATTACAATTTCATAAAGATTTCTACAATATAAAAAGAAAAGTAAAAACATGCATATATCAAGGCTCAGTTTATTAGCTAAATGATAATTGATTTTTCATTAAAGGAAAGTTCAATGCTAAATTTAAATAACAAGCATTTCCTATGTTCTCACTTGGCTTATGACAGAAGCGTTTCATTTCTGTATTTGTCTTATAGAGACACAGTTCAACTGATACCTGACAAATGTCACAGCTGAAACATAGTAATTGAATATGCAGTTTGTCCAGTGATATTACTTTACTTTGTTGAATATCAGTGCTATAAATGACTTTTCTGATGAGACTTAGGAGAAAGCGTTTGGCCACCTGCAGTTGTTAAATATCCCCCTGGCACTTTTTCTAAGAGGTGAAGTATTACCCCTTGTTTTGGCCACATTCCAGTTTGGGCTAATGGCATTCGTCCTCTCCAAGTTTTCCCTTACAGTTTTAATTGGATTTGACCCTTTTCTTCACTTTAAGGAGACTTCCCCCTGAAACATTCCCATTCTGGCAGAAAGAGAGGACAATCATCCTTTTCTTTGGCTAAATTTCTGGAGGATATTGCAATGTTCTGTGCATTGCCCCGCGAATTTCAACACTGTGCATGTGTATTACAGGGCTTCAAAATTCATAATTATAAATAGTATTTGATGTGTTGCATAGACTTTTCCTTCAAAAATATTTTGCTTTTAGGGTACTTTACAGGATGACTACAGACACTTAATGGCTCTTTTTTTTTTAATGCTGGAAATCAAAGAATACCTCACAATAATTTATACATCTCTGAGGACTATGGCTACTAAGATGATACTCACATTTAGGGGAACAACTTACTTTCCATATTATATAAGTCAAAGTCCAGTCTTAAAGACCAGTGTGGGTCACCCAACATCTACGTGAAGCAGTTACAAGTTCAGTGTTTTTTGCCATTGCTACATCTACTGAATTGAAATTCAAGTCTAGAAGACATACTTGTGAAATAGTTCTTAAGGTTTACTTAGTGAACATTTTTAAATTTGAGAGGCAGGCACTTTCAAGGATATTTCTATTCCTGATTTCTTACTTGTCACTTCTGGTTGAATCTGCTCCTTGGTCAATTCCTGTCTTGTCAGAATTGTCAATACCACTTGCCCTCTGTATCCACAGGTTCTGCATCCTCAGATTCAACCCACCTTGGATCAGAAATATTTGGAGGGGATGGCATTGTGACACAGCAGGTTAAGCTGTTATTTGTCATGCTGGGAGCCCATATAGAGTGCCAGTTCTAGTCCCAGCTACTCTGATTCTGATCCAGTTTCCTACTAATGTGCCTAGGAAGGTAGCAGTAGATGTTCCAAGTACTTGGGTCCCTGCTGCCCATGTGGGAAACCAGGATGGAGTTCTGGCTCCTGACTTTGGCCTGGCCCAGACTTGACTGTTGCTGGCGTTTGGGGAGGGAACCAGTGGTTGGAAGTTCTCTCTCGGTCTGTCTTTTCCTATCACTCAGCCTTCCAAATAAAGAAATAATTAAATGCTTTTTAAAAAAACTGGAAAAAAATGGCCATGTGCAGAATTTTTTTCTTGCCATTATTCCCTGAACAACTCATTAACATGACATTTACATTGTATTAGGTATTATAAGTAATATAGAGCTTCTTTCAAATACATAGGAGGATATGCGTAAGTTTTATGCAGATACTAAAATATTTTATATAAGGAACTTTGGTATCCTTGAGAAGGTCCTGGAGCAATCCACAGATACCGAGGGATGCAATACTTTGGTGGAGTGCTATTGGGGGTCATAGGCGGAGTCAAAACAGAGAAGCCCTTAAAGTCCCAGAATTTCAGAGCTTCCATTTTGTCATCTTATTTTTCCTCAATTTATTCTCAGATTATACAATTAATGTGTGATTATTACAAAATCATAAACTCTTTAATATGATGCAGTCCACTTTCTCCCCTTCCCTGCCTTTTCCTCACTCCAGTCCTAGACCCTTCACAGTGGGAAAAACTGAAGGTACTTTGATGTTCGTCCTTTCAGATGCAAATACATTCTCATAATTTTGTTTTTTGTAATTTACTTCACACATATGTGGAATCATAACATACTTCTTATGCAACTTCCCTTTCTGCCTTGAAATATTACTTACAATGCTTTCCATATCAGTACATGTAGACATGCTTAAGTCTTTTAAAATGGGACATGTAGTTCCAAACTATTCAGAACTACCTGCTCCACTACTGAACGTTTCATTATTAGAGTCATGTCCCTTGCATTACTGGGATTATTGCTCAGAACAAATACCTGCAGACTGTACTGTATGTATCTTAGTTTGTAATTGTAGCATTTAGGGCCCATAGGGATAAAATGATTTGACCAAGAACACACAGTATCAGCAAAACCAGGGCCAGCCAAAGATCAGGTCTTCTAACTTTTAGTTTACTGACTTTTCTGTTTGATCTCATGCACAATGGCTACTTAGGTGCCCTTCCCATAATCTTTTATAAATGGATATTGAAAATGTTCTCCTCCTCAGGGACTGGGGCATTAGCTGATAACTGACAGCTGCATCCTTTACTAAGAACTGTTCTTGGCTATAGGAAACTGCTTTGGCCAAGGTATACCCCCTACCAGAGGTTGTCCCATGATTAATGACTGATGCAGGAATAGACAGTTCCGGATCCATTTTTTCAACTTGGAGCAACTCTGAGGAGCCACCCCAACACCATAGCACTGTGGGATGGGCTGAGACCTCAGATGCCCTTCATTCAGGGTCAGCTTGTTACTTTGTCCAAGCCGGACTTCCTTCCCAGACTATCTGAGGGGCTCTCACCAATAACACCTCTGCAAATAATTCTCTGTCTCAGTCTGTTTTCAGTGTAGAGGTGGAATACACCTTCCCTTATTTCTTTCTAGATTCCTGGCTAAGGTCTCTATAACAAAAGACAGATTAACAAGAGAAAAACGATCAGAAGTCTGTTAATATTTATACTTCATATGTATCTGGGATACACTCGGGGCTGAGATGTGTCTGGAATTCAGGTTTAAATACCATCTTCTGCTAAGATAAAGGAAGAAGAATATGGAAAAGGCAAGTTATGGCAAGGTGACCAGGCAAAACAGAGTAAACAAGGTAAGGTTTGTTATATGGATTTAAATCCATGCCTTCTCTATTGAAGAATCTCTAGAGACTTAGGGTTATCATTCTCTTCCTGGTACAGAGATGGAAACACCTGAGCAACTTTGACTTCCTTTGTGGGAATACATTTTCTTCACAAAAAGATAAATCATACTGTGTTTTCAGAGCTTCTTCTGTGTGTGCTCTTTCTCAAAATAATCAGCTCAAAATAACTCATAAGCCAAAGAGGCATGAGTAGGGTGGCATATTCTGTTCTCTTGTGGTAATGTTTTTGGGTGGCATGTTCTGGTCTCCTATACCAGGAAACATAAATCAAGATACCACATGGCATCCCATACACCTTTCCCAGATGTGCATTTGGAAGTTTAGAGACAGAACACGAAATGGTGTTCAGAACTTGGGGTGTCAATGGAATGAGTGATTCTTGCAGACTTTAGAGTCAAGGTTAAGCGCTGACATAGACAGGACTGGAAGAAAAGGTGCAGAAAGGGAAGAAGGCATGAAAAGGGAGATACAGAGATGAAAGCAGCTGCTTCTAATCATTTTCAAGAAAAGAGAAGAGAAGCATCAGGGAAAAATAAGCAAATAGATACATTAGGGTGGAGAAATTATTTCACTAGAGTTCTTTTTTGGTATAATAATATCTTCTACGGAAAATGCAATAAGTTATGCTTTGCCATTCTGTACCCCAGATGTACAGTCTCCACCCCACCCCATATGTGGCGTAGGCAGCTTGCACCAACAGCACAGATAGGAGAGAGGGAACTGCAGGATAGAGACAGAGGGATATAATCTTCTAAAGAAAAGCAGGAAAAAGGAAGAAGAAGGCAGAGTAGTTGGGTGCTACAGGGAAGAACAGACAACAGGGAGAGACTCAGATTAGAAGGGGGGCTGAAAAATAACCATTTGTTGGACATTTTAAAGAATAAGAGGAGATTTGTTAGGTTGTTTCCAATAGAGTGTGCAGTTTAAACCATTTCCCCTCCCTGTTTCTCAACTCATTGTCCTTGCTATGTAGAACCCAACCCAGTGACCCTGCTCACCAGCTGCAGTTGATTAGACCTGGAACAGACCATAAACCAAACTGAGCTGTCAGTTCTCTTAATCAGTAGTTTGGAACTGGGGTTCATCCATAAAGAGAAAGTTCATCCTGCATGCAATTGGAATTGTAGTAATGTAAGCCTGGAAGTTGGGACATGGGTGTCTTCTAGGAACAAGGAACCAAAGAGTAGCAGGATACATGGAGTAAAATAACGTATGTGTATGTAGAAAAATTAATATGAAAGATAGAGTCTCTCTAGCATCCTTATGGATATCTAGTTCCTACTTAAATTGTCTTGTGAAGCTTAGCTTCCCTCTTGCTTTTTGGTTCTGTAGGACACTCCTGAATCCTGGCAATAAATTACTAAGTCTTACTCAACTTGTGTTCTGTTGCTTTAATGAAAAGGGGTTTTAACTTAGGATATTGGTACCAGGAATTATTATGCAAATTATATCCTATAAAGAAAACAGAATTGGCACAATTGGAGAGTGTGAAATGGGAGTGAATAATGAAGATTTCTTCAGAGTAGGAAAGGAAGACTCATTTTGTTTCTTGGGAGTGGGAAGAAGAAAAATTCCAAGGGAAATCACTTAATAATATCCTATATAGAACAACAAAAAGAAAAGGAATATTGAAAGAAAAATTCAATGTTTATTAAGTAAAACATATTAATAGAAGTGAGTTGACAAAAATATTAATGTCTTCAGATGAAGGAAATGTTAGGATGAAGTAAAACAAACTACATTTTAATATAATTAAGTATGAACACATACAAATGAAAAATCAAAAGGTAAAATGGTACATATAATATTTTTTGCTTAAAAAATGAAGGAGGGAGGAGGGTGCCTGGTATAGAAGTTAAGATGCTGGTTGGGACATATACAACCAAATTCAGAGTGCTGGCCCCTTTGCTTCCAATCCAGCTTCCTGCTAATGCACACTCTGGAGACAGCATATAATGGTTTACATACTTGGGTCTCTGCCACCTATGTGGGAGAACTAGATTGAGAGTGTGGCTCCTGCTTTAGGCTCCGGCTGGAGCCATTGTGGGCATCTAGGGAGTGAACCAGTGGATGCTAGTGCTCTCTCTGTATCTGTGTCTGTGTGTCTGTCTCTGTCTCTGAGCCTCTTGAATATGCAACCACTAAAGAGAAGCAAAACAAAACTACTACAATTGTAGTGATGAGAACTTTGGAAGAATGTGACCTTGTCCTTTTGGAGTTTACAATTTGAAAATGATATTGGGTATGACAGGCATTCTAGATAATAGAAAAATAAATTTAAAAAATTCAAGATAAGATGTGTATAATCCTGTAAAACTGAAAGAAAATTATTTTGAGGGGTAGGAATTCATCATGAAATTATAGAATGAAATTTTGGCACTTCAATTGTGAATAATGCTAAGGCTATGAAGGAATCCTTTTTTTTTTTAATTTGTCAGGCAGAGATATAGATAGTGAGAGAGAGAGACAGAGAGAAAGGTCTTCCTTCCGTTGGTTCACTCTCCAAATGGCTGCTACGGCCAGCACTGCACCGATCCCAAGCCAGGAGCCAGGTGCCTCTTCCTGGTCTCCCACATGGGTGAAGGAGCCCAAGCACTTGGGCCATCCTCCACTGCCCTGCCGGGCCACAGCAGAGAGCTGGACTGGAAGAGGAGCAACCGGGAGTAGAACCCGGTGCCCATATGGGATGCCTGTGCCGCAGACGGAGGATTAACCAAGTGAGCCACAGTGCCGGCCCCCCATTTTTGTTTTTTAAAAATTTTCTCATCATTTCTCATGTTAATGTGATATTAATACAAAGGGAACATATTCAGTGTGGTTCATACATTAAATTATAAGACTATAATGATACTTCCTCCCTCCTCCCCTCCCCCTTGTTTTCTTTCTTGAAAGAAACCATTTTTAAAATGAGAATTTGCACAAGAACTTTTGGAGTGCCTTAGAGAAAAAGAACTAATGAAACAAAAAGTGGTAGAGAGGACCCATAACCCAGGAGACATTGAAAATTGTAGGCACACAATCATCAGGATGTAAGAAAGGCTATAGGGTAGAAACATTTTTAACAGTTTAAAATGTCTCAAATTATATACTCAATCTCTTTGGATTTGCTCAAATAAGGAGAATAATTTTCATTCAATTATTGAACCATTGGAATTTATCTCAATGTATGGGTCTCATATATATCATCTCTTTATCTTCTTTTGCTGTATGGTCTAGATTTTAGCAATTCAAAAAACTACTTTTTTTAAAAAAGATTTATTTATTTATTTGAAAGTCAGGGTTACAGAGAGAGAAAGAGAGACAGAGAGATCTTCCATCTGCTGGTTCACTCCTCAAATGGCTACAATGACCAGGGCTTGGCCAGGCCAAAGCCAGGAGCCGAAGAGCTTCTTCCAGGTCTCCCACATGAGTAGCAGGGGCACAGGGACCTGGGCCATCTTATACTGCTTTCCTGGCACATTAGCAGGGAAATGTATTGGAAGTGGAACAACTGGGACTGTAACTGGTGCCAGGATGGCCTTTCACTATTATTCTTTAACTATGCATACACATATATAGGAACTTCAAGAAGTTTCTGGAAAATGGAATTTGGATACAAAATATGTTGAAAGCCATGCATAGTTTTTTCATAGTATCCATTTTCCATGAACTTTTGGAGGACCCCCACATAGATATATGTATTAATATATACCATTAGCTGTGTATGTTCCATTAAAAGTACCTCTTAAAAGTGATTTTTCAGGGGTGATGCTGCGTTAGAGCATGCTAAACCACTGCCTGCAATGGCAGCATAGAACTAGGACTAGAAAGAAGACTTTTTAATGTTGCATGATGTGAGAAAAATGCCTTCTATTCACACTATACTGCTCTAAGGTATTTCCGGTCTTTGTAATCTTGAAGAGTTAGATTCTTATATTTTCTTTTTTTTAAATTTATTATTTATTTTTATTTTTTAGACAGGCAGAGGGACAGTGAGAGAGAGAGACAGAGAGAAAGGTCTTCCTTTTGCCGTTGGCTCACCCTCCAATGGCCGGCGCGCTGTGGCCGGCACACCATGCTGATCCGAAGGCAGGAGCCAGGTGCTTCTCCTGGTCTCCCATGCAGGTGCAGGGCCCAAGCACTTGGGCCATCCTCCACTGCACTCTCTGGCCACAGCAGAGAGCTGGCCTGGAAGAGGGGCAACCAGGACAGAATCCGGTGCCCCGACCGGGACTAGAACCCAGTGTGCCGGCGCCACAAGGCAGAGGATTAGCCTATTGAGCCGTGGCGCCAGCCAAATTCTTATTTCAATATCTGGTAGCATTCGTGCCATAATTTTAGTTCTACTTATTCCTTTGATTTTCTGATTCATTCTTATTTGTATCTTGAATTCCCTTTTTTATATTTTATTTAATCTTGTATATTCTTAGTAGAGGAGTTTGCTTCAAATCCAAAGCTTTAGAGAACTATTTTAACTAGAGTCTGATTGATAAGTGTAGTATGTATCCTGAAAGATAGGTCCATGTCCTAACCTCTGGAGCTTGTGAACATGACCTTATCTGAAAATTCAGCTTTGCAGATGTAAGGTAGTTAAAAATCTCAGATCATCTCGAGATGATCTGAGTGAAGAGCAGCATTCAGGGAGAAGCAAAAAGTCACACGCAAATGAAGACTGAGGTTGGAATAATGCAGCCCTGTGCTGAGGAGTGCCCAGGGCCCCCAGAAGCCTGAGGAGGTGAGGAGGGATTTTCCCCTTGCGCCTTCAGAGAGAGAGAGTGGCTCTATTGATTTGAGTTTGAACTTGTCACCTCCAGAACTGCAGGAAAACACTTTTCTGTTGTTCTAAGCCACCAGGCTGATTTGCTATGGCAGCCCTGTATATTAGGCTTCTTTTTTGAGTCTGGCTACCTGTTCTTTCCCACTTATATGTATCAGACCCCTTCCGTGAGTCTGTTTCTTGTCTTTTAACTTGGAATAGAGATAAGCATCATCTCCTCACATGCTGAGTGTCCTTGCTCTCTGAAATGTTATTTTTCTTCCAGAAAGATTTGAAACTTTTTCTCAGATTAAAGAAAGGTGAAGGGACTGGTGGTTAAGCATCTACCTGCAGTACCAGTTCAAGTGCTCACAGCTCCACTTCTGATCCAGCTCCCTGCTGATGGCCTGGGAAAGCAGTAGAAGATGGCCCAAATGCTTGGACCCCTGCGCCATATGGGAGATCCCGAAGAAGCTCCTGTCCGCTGGCTTTAGATCAGCCCAGCTCTGGCAGCTGTTGCGGCCATTTAGGGAATGAACCAGCAGAAGACCTCTATCTCTGCCTCTCCTCTCACTGTAACTCTGCCTCTTAAATAAAATAAATAAATAAATCTTAAAAAAAAAAAAAGAAACGTGAAGTCATAGTGATCTCATGGAAAAGAACATTTACTTAGAGGCATTTATACTAGGGAAGTTAACATTATCTCATCATAAACACAAGTCATCTTCATATTTATATAATATTCTTTTTTTTTTTTTTTTTTTTGGTAAGGCAGAGTTACAGGGAGGGAGGGAGGGAGGGAGAGAGGGGAGAGAAAGAAGGAGAGAGAGAGGGAACATCTTCCTTCTGCTGGTTCACTCCTCAAATGGTTGCAGTGGCTGGAACTGAGGCAATCTGAAGTCAGGAGTCAGGAGCCTCTTCTGGGTCTCCCATATGGTGCAGGGACCCAAGCACTTGGGCCATCCTCCTCTGCTTTCCCCAGGCGCATTAGCAGGGAGCTGGCTCAGAAGTGGAGCAGCCAGGATTTGAACCATCTCTCATATGGGATGCCGGCAGCACAGGAGGCAGCTTTACCTGCTACCCCATAGCACCAGCCCCAACAACATTACTCTTATCAAATAAGAAAGAACCGCAACTTCACAGGGGGAATGAATACAAGTCTTTCACTATCCTGGAGGAATCAGGGATGGAGAATAAATTTATAAGTTATGGAAAGATACCTGAAATCTATAGAATTAGCTTGTCCTCTCTTCTTCATGTATTCCTCTGTGTGTGTATTTTAAAGTATCCTTATTTCCAAGATAAAAGATGTAACCTTCTCTAAATTTCCTGTATCTTAAGTTTCTTATCTGATATATCATTTTGCATTTAAAATTGTTTCCCTTAAAATGATCTTACCTGCAAAATCTCCAATAATATGGCTCCACTAACTATTAGTATAAGGCCATTCAGCAGCTCAGATATTAGCCATGGGGCAGGTGTCGTGGCAGAGTGGGTAAAGCTGCTGCTTGTGATGCTGACCTCTGAATAAGCACCTGTTTGTGTCCTTGCTGCTCCACTTCTAATCCAGCTTCATGCTAAAGGCCTGGGAAAAGCAGTGGAGGATGACCCCAATATGAAAAAAATAAAGTAGATGATGTGTAATGAGGCAACACATTTAAACATAAATAAATAAATAGGTTAGCAAAACATAGACCCTGAAAGAAGAGGTGGAAAAGCAGGGGTGGGGGAGACAAATCGGGAAATAAGGATATGTGGAAATGAGAAAAATAGATAGGAAAAAATAAACTACTTTTAAAATCCATTGTCATGGAGCAGCTTGGAATGCCTGCATCCCATATCAGAGTTCAGGTTCCAGTCTCAGCTAGTCTGCTTCCAGTCCAGCTTCCTGCTAATGCATTCCAAGAAGCAGCAGATAGTGGCTCAAGGACATGGGTCCCTGACACCCTCCTGGGAGACCCTGAAGGAGTTCATGGCTCCTGACTTCAGCCCGGCCCAGCCCAGGCTATTGTAGACATTTTGGGAGAGGATCAGCAGATGGATGACCCCTCATTTTTTTTTCTCTGTCTCTTTCTCTCTGTGGCTCTGCCTTTAAGCAGATGCAAATGAATAAACAACAACAACAAAAACATTGTCAGCTACTCAGGAAATATGGGTTATCTTGGTCTGAACTTTGATTAAATTTTTCCACCTAGAATTTAATGTCTATTAAATGGAATAAAGCATATGTTTGCTAATTACATTCCTCCACCCCATGGCATGTTCATGAAAATTATTTGAGGAGGGCTGGCGCTGTGGCTCACTAGGTTAATCCCCCGCCTGTGGCGCCGGCATCCCATATGGGCGCCGGGTTCTAGTCCTGGTTGCTCCTCTTTCAGTCCAGCTGTCTGCTGTGGCCCGGGATAGCAGTGGAGGATGGCCCAAGTGCTTGGGTCCCTGCACCCGCATGGGAGACCAGGAAGAAACTCCTGACTCCTGGCTCTGGCTTCGGATCAGGGCAGCTCTGGTCATTGCGGCCATTTGGAGAGTGAACCAACGGAAGGAAGACCTTTCTCTCTGTCTCTCTCTCACTGTCTGTAAACTCTACCTGTCAAAATAAATTAAATTAAAAAAATATTTGAGGATATATAACCAGAGAAGTATGAATATAAAGATAGTCAAAAAACATGGATTTAAATTCAGCTCTATACTAACTTAGAGACCTTCAGGTGGACATCAGAAATGCTACCCATAAAATGGAAATAAGAGTTAAATACCTCACAAGAGTACTTAGAATATCAAATCAAATTTTTAAATTTATTTGAAAGGCAGAGTTTACAGAGAGCAGGAGAAGGAGGAGGAGGAAGAGGAGTAGGAGAGGGAGAGAGATTTTCCATCCACTGGTTCACTCCCCAAATGGCTGCAATGGCCAGGCTGCAGCCAGGAACCTGGAGCCTTCTCCAGGTATTCCACATGGATGCCAGGGCCCAAGCACTTGGGCCATTCTCTGCTGCTGCCCCAGGGACATTAGCAGGGAGCTGGATGGGAAGTGGAGCAGCCGGGTCTCAAACTGGCACCCATATAGGATGCCAGCACTGCATGTTAGGCCACAGCACCTTCCCTGAATAGCAATTTTGAAATAGCTCAGTGTTTAGAAGTGAAATTGCCATAATGTAAGACAAAAATATCAGGATATTTTTTAAAAATAAAAGAGGAATTAAGAAACATGGAGTGTAAGATGAGAAGGTGTAACATACAGCTAGAGGTGGCAAAAAGGTGGGGGGTGGTGGTGGAGGAAGGGTAAGAGGCAATATTTCAAAGAGTGAAGTCCGAGGGTAGGATTTTCCAGAAATAGTAAAAGACATTGTGAAGATCACACGCAGACACTATGCCAAGCAAAATAATAAAAAGTGATGCTTAGATTCATTGTAGAAGCATTTCATAACCTCCCACAGATCAAAAAACTAAAATATTTTTCATTTTACATTTTGTGCCTGTATAAGCTAATCAGACTCAAACTAATTTTTTTATCACAACCAGGAAAAGTACAAAATAATAGCTTGTGCACTAATGATATATTTACTTGATATTTTTATAGTATTAGTGTTTTCCTTGTGTTGTTTGTTGTTTTTCTTTCTCCCTGTGCATCAGGCCAGTTCATTACTTGCTGGGAGTCATACCACAAAGCATTTTTGCCCACTATTTATGTTCTTTCCTTACTTAGGTAAAGTAAACCCTATACTTTCTCAGTGGGGTGAAGGTCAAGACTCTGAGGGGAGCCACTCTTTCCTAATTAGTTCCCCAGACTCCTCTTTTTCTCCCCTTTAAATGGCCACAACAGTCTAGAGAAATGTGTGGAGTCTAATCCCCTGATAAATGAATCCCTGATCAAGCAGCTGGTTTCCAGAAGGGACTCCTTGCTGTGCTGCAATTATGTTGAAACTGAACTCCAGTAGTTCAGGTCACAGCTGAAGTACTTGAGGGAAAATACCTATCTCTGAGCGCCAAGTATGACATGCTAAGCGAAGAGACTTCTGCTGCTCCCCTCCAAAGCCATAACCCAAAAGGTCAATATTCTTGTTAGTAAGTGAGAAAAATACTTGGTGATGTTAATGCATGTGAAGATCTCCTGCTGGGGACTCGCGGCAGGGCAAGACCCATGCTTTCAGAGTGGTGGCAATTTAAAACCATCCTGGAAATCTTGAAAATAGTTTTCATTAGCTAACGCACCGCATTTCCTTTAAAAATCTTTTTATTTACTTGAAAGTCAGAATGAGAGAGAGAGAGAGAGAGAGAATTTTTCAGCCACTGGTTCACTCACCAAATGGCTGCAATGGTTGGGGTTAGGTCAGGCCAAAGCCAGGAGCCAGGAGCTTCATCCAGGTCTCCCATATGCATGGCATATTCCTATTTTATTTGAAAGATAAAGAGAGGGAGAGAGAGAGAGAGAGAGAGAGAGAGAGGCAGAGAGACTGAGACAGAGAGACAGAGACAGATATCTTCCATCCCCTTGTTCATTCCCTAAATACCCACAACAACCAGAACTGGGCCAGACGAAAGCCAGGAGCCGTGAACTCAACCCTGGTCTCCCATACAAGTGGCAGGAACCCAAGTCCTTAACTATCATCTGCTTTCTACCAAGGTGTGCACTAGTAATGTTTGGGATGTGAGAGTCTCAAGTGGTGTCTTAACTGCCTCTATGAAATGATTTGTAAAATGCATTTTACAGTTATTAAATATCTATCCTCCTTAATTTTCTTGATTATTATGAGGATAAAATTAAATAAGTTATTATGAAGTTTCCCATGGGATGTCAGTTTTATAATGGGCACTCAAAAAAAGAGGAATTGGGAAAATATTTTGTCAAAGTAATGTAAGTTTAATCAAATGAAGTCATAATTCCTGTTGCATTCCCTACAGTGTGTATCAATCAGAATTCTCTAGAGAAATAGAACAATTGGGATGTGTGTGAACAGAGAAATTGATTTTAAAGAACGGCTTCATGTGATTATAGGTGCTGACTGGCTCATGTGATTTTAGGTCTGATTGGCCAGTTGGAAACTTAGGCAGGGCTTCTAGACTTTTGAGGTCATGAGGTAGATTTTTTTTCTTCTCCAGGAAATCTCAATTTTTGAAAATTAACCATCACAAGGTATGTAGTATTAATCCACAACTTGGTGTATACATGGCTATAATCAATGTTTTCTTAAATTCAGTTAATTTGCTTCAGGAAAAAAAAAATCACAGAATTTACATTTATCCATGTTTCATTAGGAAGTTTACTCTCTCTCCTTTCACAGAAAGATATTTGAAAAATATTGGCATTACTGGCTTCACTGTATAGCTTGCCTATGTGGTGACTGCTTTATAGACAAAGTTCATTTAAATGTTTGTGTTCTAATATGCTTAATTCAAAATGAGACACTTTGGTAACAGGCTTTAACATATATTTAGTCTTACGCTAAACACTGTATATGTAGGGTTAATAAGGTTTATAAAAGCCCTGTGAAGTAAACACTGCTACTACAATCTATTGTAGAGACAAGCAAATGAAACTCACAGAATTTGTTACTCTTTCAAGGTCATAAACATGCCTACAAGTGAATCAGAAATCACAGCTATTCAAATCTAGGCTACGACTTTAGTCACTAGGTTAGAGCAGCTCTTCTTATCATACTAACTGATTTTAGTAATACTGATTAAGGCACTGAGCAAGCTTCACACACGTGCGTATAAGACTGACCTCCACATATATGGAAGAAGAAATGGAGGAGCCCTTCTGTAATGAGGATTTACATTTGGAAATCAATTTCTTAATTACATGTAAGACTTCTTGTCTCCTGGATTTTTTTCTTTAGTTTTAAAGAAATGTTTCTGAAACCTTGTTTTCTGTACCCTTAGTTCTATAGGATATTAGTAAAAACGGTTCTTGATTTGGAAAATCCAAAACTTGCTTCACCAAAAATCTCTCTTTTCTTTTTTTTAAACTTTTATTTAGTAAATATAAATTTCCAAAGTACAGTTTATGGATTACAATGGCTCCCCCCCTCCCCCGATAACTTCCCTTCCACCTGCAACCCTCCCATCCCCCGCTCCCTCTCCCCTTCCATTCACATCAAGATTCATTTTCAATTCTCTTTATATACAGAAGATCAATTTAGTATATAAGTAAAGATTTCATCAGTTTGTACCCACACAGAACATAAAGTGTAAAATACTGTTTGAGTACTAGTTATAGCATTAATTCACATTGAACAACACATTAAGGACAGAGATCCTACATGATGAGTAAGTGCACAGTGACTCCTGTTGTTGACTTCACCAAAAATCTCTCATTTCAATACTGGATTGTACAATTTCCAAAGAGATTGTTTACTGAGTATTTCTCAGAGGATGTTATGCTCAAGTACACTGTCATTTTCTAGAAGTGGTGTAGCTATGGCTGTTTTCATAGTTTATATGAATAACAGCTCATGGGTCCCAATGAACTCACTATTGAGAAATGCCATGCCACGGTTAGGATAACACTTTACAATAGCATCTTGATTATCTGATGTCTGAAACCTAAATTTAACAACATAGACAAACTGCAAACCAGATATCACTGCTCAGGGCCATCACAGGTAAAGCAGTTATGCAACATAGGACAGCTGTATAAAACCACGTTCAAAAGGGATCAGATGAGTTATATCACATCTTGATGAATACTTACAATACTGCCATCCCATGGAATCTGGAAAAGCAGAGTTTCCCTAAAATCTCTGCATTCTCTATGCTGGTTTTTGATAATTTAGGGGAATTCAAGCCCTCAAAGCTCCTGCCATTAAGCGTCAAATAATATTTTGTATTTGAACCACAACTCCTATTTTTCAAACACACTTCCCTGCGTATTACCTGATTTGACCAAGGCAGCCTCGCTGGTGAGTTGTGATAGGTCTGGTTTTCACAGCTGTAGAGGTGATTTGAAAACTACTGCTCTACAATTTTTGGTTTTGTCTGGAGCTATGCTTTAGGAGTCAATGAAGCACATCCCTAAGCAATGAGGCAGAACTGTGGACAGCTGGGAAATTGCAGTTCACAAACCAGTCTGGGGTTTCTGTTACAGGCATGATTTTTTTTTTTCCTTTTCAAACAAAGGCTTTCAGATGATTATAAAGCTAACAGGTTTTCTATGTATTAGCAAAATATACTAATCACCTGACACAGTTCTCATCTGCCCACTATGAAAGGGATTGTTGGTAACTATTTGTCTTTTGTTATTGCTCACTCACTTTCTATCCTTTGTTTTCCAATTTCAAATCAACTTTATGTTCACCATAAAAGAAATTATGTAACACCAAAATGCACAACATGGAAAGGGATAGTTCTTTGTAATCTCACTGCTATTGATAGCTATTCATGGGGCTGGTGCTGTGGTACAGCAGGTTAACACCCTGGCCTGAAGCGCTGCCATCCCACATGGGCACTAGTTCGAGACCCGGCTGCTCCACTTCTGATTCAACTCTCCGCTATGGCCTGGGAAAGCAGTGGAAGATAGCCCAAGTCCTTGGGCCCCTGCAACCATGTGGGAGACCCGGAAGAAGCTCCTGGCTCCTGGCTTCGGACTGACACAGCTCTGTCCATTGCAGACAACTGGGGAGTGAATCATCGGATGGAAGACCTCTCTCTCTCTCTGTGCCTCTTGTCTCTCTGTGTAACTCTGACTTTCAAATAAATAAATCTTCAAAGCAAATACCTATTCATAATTCAGTTTATATTTTCTTCTAGATTTAATTTTACAGTGCATTTATTATCAACATATGTGTATATATTTATAATTTGAATATAAGACACAGAGAAAAGTGCATAAACCTGAAGTCTATACCTTAGTGAATTTAAGAAAGTAAACACACCCATGGGAGCACCACCTAAGTGAAAAAACAGAACACTACCAGTTCTCCAAAAGCTTCTCTCCCAGAGATAACAACTCTTATGAC
This sequence comes from Oryctolagus cuniculus, assembly GCF_964237555.1. Classification (NCBI taxonomy): domain Eukaryota; kingdom Metazoa; phylum Chordata; class Mammalia; order Lagomorpha; family Leporidae; genus Oryctolagus; species Oryctolagus cuniculus. The sequence goes on along the minus strand of NC_091433.1, from coordinate 8,537,086 downwards.
TTCTAATACCAGTGTTGTTGTTTTCTCAATGGTTCAATAAATGAGGCTGGTGCTGTAGCACAGCTGGTTAAACCACTGCTTGCAATGCAGCATCCCATATAATCACTGGTTCATGTCTCAGTTGCTTCACTTCTGATCCAGCTCCCTGCTATTGAGCCTGGAAAAGCATCTGAATATAGTCCAAGTACTTAGGCTCCTGCTACACGCGTGGGAACCCTAGATGCAGTTACCAGCTCCTGGCTTTGGCTTGTTCCAGCCATTGCAAAGAATTGGGGTGTGCTTTCATGATGAAAACTCTAAGCAAATTGGGTATAGAAGGAATATTCCTCACCACTATCAAGGCAATTTATTTTATTTAAAAAATTTTTTTGGCAGATAGAGTTAGACAGTGAGACAGAGAGAAATGTCTTCTTTCTGTTGGTTCACTCCCCAAATGGCCACAATGGGTGGAGTTACGCCAATCTGAAGCCAGGAGCCAGGTGTTTCCTCCTGGTCTCCCATGGGGGTGCAGAGGCCCAGGCACTTGGGCATCCTCCACTGCTATCCCGGGCCACAGCCGAGAGCTGGACTGGAAGAGGAGCAGCCGTGACTAGAACCTGGTGTCCATATGGGATGCCTGCACTGCAGGCGGAGAATTAACCAAGTGAGCCACAGCACAAGCCCCAATCAAGGCAATTTATGACAAACCAATGGTCAGCATCCTATTGAATGGGGAAAGGTTGGAAGCGTTCCCACTGAAATCTGGAACCAGAAAAGGATGCCCACTCTTGCCATTGCCATTCAACACAGTCCTGGAAGTTTTAGCCAGAGCAAAGAAAAAGAAATCAAAGGGATACAAATTGGGAAGGAGAAAATCAAACTATCCCTAATTGTAGATGACATGGTTCTATATATAGGGGATCAAAAAGATTCCACCAAGAGACTATTGGAACTCATAGAAGAGTTTGGTAAAGTAGCAGGATATAAAATCAATACACGAAATTCAACTGCCTTTGTACACACAGGCAATGCCATGGCTGAGAAAGAACTTTTTTTTTTTTTTTTTTTTTTTTTTTTTGCTAGGCAGCGTTAGACAGTGAGAGAGAGAGAGAGAGAGACAGAAAGAGAGAGTTATAGACAGTGAGAGAGAGACAGAGAGAAAGGTCTTCCTTCTGTTGGTTCACTCCCCTAATGGCTGCTATGGCTGACGCTGTGCCAATATGAAGCCAGGAGCCAGGTACTTCCTCCCGGTCTCCCATGTGGGTGCAGGGACCCAAGTACCTGGGCCATCCTCTGCTGCCTTTCCAGGCCACATCAGAGCTGGACTGGAAGAGGAGCAACCGGGACTAATACCTGGCGCCCCAACTGGGACTAGAACCTGGGGTGCCGGCACCGCAGGCGGAGGATTAGCTTAGTGAGCCACGGTGCTGGCCAAGAAAGAACTTCTACAATCAGTCCCATTCACAATAGCTACAAAAAAAAAAATCAAATACCTTGGCATAAATTTAACCAAAGATGTCAAAGATCTCTACGATGAGAATTATAAAACATCAAAGAAAGAAACAGAAGAAGACACACACACACAAAAAAAAAAAAAAAAATGGAAAAAACTTCCATGTTCATGGATTGGAAGAATCAGTATCATCAAAATGTCCATTCTTCCAAAAGCAATTTACAGATTCAATGTAACACCAATCAAAATACCAAAGACATTCTACTCAGATCTAGAAAAAATGATGCTGAAATTCATTTCGAAACACAGGAGACCTTGAATAGCTACAACAAAAAACAAAGCCAGAGGCATCACAATACGAGATTTCAAGACATAGGACAAGGCAGTTATAATCAAAACAGCCTGGTACTGGTACAAAAACAGGTGGATAGACCAATGGAACAGAACAGAAACATCAGAAATCAACCCAAGCATCTACAGCCAACTGACCAAGGAGCTAAAACCATTCCCCGGAGCAGGAACAGTCTATTCAACAAATTGTGCTGGGAAAACTGGATTTCCACATGCAGAAGTATGATGCAAGACCCCCTACCTAACACTTACGCACAAATCCACTCAACATGGATTAAAGACCTAAATCTATGACCCGATATTATCAAATTCCTAGAGAGGATTGAGGAAATCCTGCAAGACATTGGAAAAGGCAAAGAGTTTCTGGAAAAGACCCCAGAGGCAAAGGCAATCAAAGTTAAAATCAACAAATGGGATTACATAAATTGAGAAGCTTCTGTACCACAAAAGAAATAGTCAGAAAAGTGAAGAGGCAACTGCCTTATTTGGAGAAATTATTTGCAAACCATGCAACTGATAAAGGATTAATAACCAGAATATATAAAGTGATTAAAAAAACTCCACAACAACAAAACAAACAACCCAGTCAAGAAATGGGCAAAGGACTTAAACAGACATTTCTCAAAAGAGGAAATCCAAATGGCCAACAGACACATGAAAAAATGCTCAAGATCACAAGCAGTCAAGGAAATGCAAATCAAAACCACAATGAGGTTTCACCTTACCCCAGTTAGAATGGTTTTCACACAGAAATCAATAAACAACAAATGCTATCAAGGATGAGGGGGAAAAGGTACCCTAATCCACTGTTGGTGGGAATGCAAACTGGTAAAACCACTATGGAAGACAGTTTGGAGATTCCTCATAAATCTGAATACAGTCCTACCATACTACTTGGCCATCCCACTCCTCAGAATTTACCCAACGGAAATGAAATCAGCAAAGAAAAGAGTTATCTGCACCCCCATGTTTATTCCAGCTCAATTCACAATAGCTAAGACATGGAAGCAACCTAAATATCTGTGAACAGAAGACTGGATAAATAAATTATGGGATATGTACTCTATGGAATACTGCACAGCAGTAAAAAAACCTGACATCCAGTCATTTGCAACAAAATGGATGAATCTGAAAAACATTATACTTAGTGAAATAAGCCAGTCCCAAAGGGACAAATATCATATGTTCTCCTTGATCTGTGATAACTAACAGAGCATCTAAAAGGAAACCTGTAGAAGTGAAATTGACACAGTGAGAAACAATGACTTGAATAGCCCTTGTCTTGACTGTCAAGGAACAGTTTATTATTATTTTTTATTATTATTTTTATTTTTTCCACTTAATACCATTGGTTGGACTCTTTACTTATCATAGAATTAATCATAGGTGTATAAAGTCAATTGAAAATAGATCCCAGTTAAAAATAAGAGTGGGAGTAAGAGAGGGAGGAGATATACAGTTATGCACACATTCCATAGACTTACCCCTAAGGGTAAAGCTAAAAACTTGCCGTGGGACTCCAAATCCCAATAAACTGGGTGGTACTAATGCCATCTTACATGTTAAAGTGATCATATTAAGTGTGTAATTGATCATATAGATAGGATTAAGTGTTAAAGGGATCACATAAATAAGACCAATGTCTGACAATAACAATAGATGGAATTAAAAAGGAGAGAATGTTCCAACATGGGAAGCATCCACACAGCAGACTCATAGACTCATAGAATGACAAATGCCCAAAACAGCATTCTGACCTCAGAATCAGCCCTTAAGACACTCTGGACTGGCTGATAAGCATTTCAGGCATGGAATGGAAAGCCAAGACACAGTGGCCAAAAAAAAAAAAAAAGTCCTACATGAAGGATCTCTTTGATGAAGGATCTCTTTGAGCAAGGCCCCAGTGGAAAGAAGGGGCTATCAAAGAAGGATGTACTTTTCTCTGAAGGGAGGAGAGAACTTCCACTTTGCTTATGTCCTTGTCTAAATATTGAAGGTACTCAACCAGTGCCCATGTAGGATACCAGCACTGCAGGCAGGGGCTTTAATCTGCTGTGCCACAGCACTGGCCCCTAGCAAATTCTTGACATTTGGCAGCATTAGTTCTTCTACCTTATTCTGGAATACCTTGGATATTCTTGGATCTTTGCCTTCCATATGTGCAATTTCAAATCCCATGATAAGTCTTACTAGAATTGCATTAGTTTTGAAGATCATTTTATAGAATTGACATAGTTACATCTTTTCTCTATCCAAGAAAAGAAGACATCTATCCATTTATTTAGATGTCTATTTATTTAATTTCAATAATGTTCTAATGTTCCTCCATAAATACATCTATTTGTTTTAAGTTTAATTCATAGGTATTACATCATAGAATTGCAACTGTAAATAGTGTATTTTAAATAAATGTCAACTGATGATCCCTTTAGCGCTTGCCTCTCCCTTGCTTTTCCTTGCTACTTTTCAAGAGGATGTTGAGCATCATTTTGTCAACTAAAAGAAGTCGGGGTGGGGTTCAACTGAAAGTGAGCTTAAAATATTTATTTCTGCAGAAATGCCATTTTTTGTAATGTTGAACAAAATAATATGTGAAAAATTGAAATTTTAGTAGAGACCACTAACTACAGTAGATGAGCCACTCTACAAGTAAATAACCAGATGCAGATGTTTAAAAGGTATAGCCAACAACCAGTTCTGTTATTGCTGAGTGCCTCACCCATTTAAGGACTATAAAATGTAGATGAAAGATTATTTTTTGAGAGACAATGCTATTTGTAAAGAGTAGTTTCCTTTAGAGGAGTGGTGGTGAGTGCTAAGGGGCATTGTACCTCCAACCTAGAAACAACTCATATGTCCAAAAGGAGTAGAACAGATAAATTGTGGTAGATTAATGCAAAGGGATAGCATGAAGTAATTGAAAGCTATAAGCTAGTGCAGCAGTTAACACATGTATGATTCTCACTGACAGAATCTTAAGGGAAAGAAGTCAAGCACCAAGGAGTATGTTTTGTCTATAATCTAGTTATATGAATTTCAAAATTACATGAAACTAATTTAAGTACTAGAATTGTGACTACCCTTGAGGAAGTAGTGACTGAGAGGTAGCATGAAGTAGCCTGATGGAATTTTGACTGTATCTAGACTGGGGTGATGGTTACACACACACACACACACACACATGCACACACACACATTCATACAATGCATCTATGCAAACATACAACCAAGAAAGAAGAGAATTTTGGGGAGACAGGCTTTTTTGTCCTCTATGAGTTTCATAGAATAAATCCTGTTGATTATGTCTACATTTTTCTTTTTCTCTGCAGACATTCAGAAGTACATAAGCTGGGAACATGGCCTTACTCAATAGTATCTTATTGTTTCCCAAATCCACATTCTCACAAACTTTAGTCCAAGGATCTGCAACTTCAAATGTATAAAATATTGCAAAGAGATGAAGGAAACTGATGGGCAGCTATTGGATCTGCTAAGGAGATAGCAAAGACTGGTAGTTTCCTGATTGGTTATTATTTTCTCACATCCATTAGAGATAAATAATAATGGTCAGCTATTTCCTGTCGCTGTTGTAACAAGCTACCATAATCTTGGTGGCCTAAAACACTATTCTCTCACAGTTCAGGAGATTTCGCTGGACACAAATCAATGTGTCAGCAGCATTCGTTCTCTCTGAAAGCTCCAGGGAAGAATTTGTTCTTTGCCTCTTTCAGCTTCTAGTGGCTGCCAGCATTCCTTGGCTGTGACCACAATGCAATATCTAACTCCATGGCTTTCTTGCCTACTTCTTTTCTCTACTCTTATATAAGAATGCAGGTGCTTGCCTTGAGAGTCCACCAGGTAATTCAGGATTAACTCCCCATCCCAAGATCCTTGATTTAATAACATCTGAAATTTTTCCCCCCCAAATAGGGTAAATTCATTCCCAGGTTGCAAAAATTTGGATCCCATATCCTTGTGTGGCCATTATTCAGCCCACTCCGCCCCTCACCAGATTGTTAAATCCATGGAAGTTGAGTCCATGTATATTTTTTTGTCTTCAGTGCTTAGAGGAGTTGTGAATAAGAATGCACAGTGCAAAGTAGACATTCACTAAATATTTGTCAAATTAATCATTAAGTATTAATGAATCAATTTGAACGTCTTCTCTTAGAATGGGGAGTTTTTGTTTTACTCTAAAAGACATGCCTATTACCCTTTGCTGGAATTGAGTGAGAAACTTGGGCTCTTCCTCAGATTATTTTTTAATACTTATTTGAAAGGTAGAGTTAGCGAGCAAGAAATATCGATCTTCCATCTGCTGGTTCACTCCTCAAATGGCTGCAATAGCCAGGGCTGGGTCAGGCTGAAGCCAGCAGCCTAGAACTTCATCTGGGTTTCCCAGGCGGCTGGAAGGGGCCCAAGCACTTGAGCCATCTTCTGCTGCCTTCCTGGGTGCATCAGCAGGTAGCTGGATGGGAAGTGGAGATGCCAGCATGCAGGCAGTGGCTTAACCTACTGTGCCTTAATGCCAGCCCCAGAAAATTATCCTATCAGCCAGACCTGTCTATCCATAGTCCACGTAGCTTCATGAAAGAATAAACTTGAATGTGAATGTATTCAAGTACAGTTTGGATTCTAGTTTTCATGAACAACTCCAGTGATGTATAAAGACGGTGACGATGGTGGTGGTAAAACTGAGGACCGAACTGGAAACTAATCGTAATTCAGGTCCTGAGGACAGGTGAAGAGACACTCTGCCTGGCAGGCGTTTGTGATTAGGGCTGCTGTGCTGCCTCTGGTGATGGGCGCTTCTCACTGCACGGTTTTCCCGTTTGGATCCCCATAGTCTCTGTAGGCCTACTGTCTGGTGATTTGAGCTTCCTCACGTGTGAAATGCAGGACTTCTATGAGTAAAGGTGTCAATCCTGGTGAAATGAATAACAGTGAGACGTAGTGGGCGGGCATTTTTTATTGTAGCATTTCTCACTACACTGCAATTTTCAGTCACGTGATTTACTTTCCCTCCTGGGTTGAGATCATTCAAGGCAGCAGTTCTCAATTTTTCTTTTTTGGCTTCAGGACCCCTTTATACGCTTCAAGAATAACTATGGACTCCAAAGAGCTTCTGTTTATCTGGCTTACACCTACCACTGATCTATAGAATTGAGAAATGCTTCGTAACAGAGTAACAAGCACTTGCTCCCTTGGCTGTGATGACGTCAAACACACGTATCCTCCGGGAAAACGCAAACTTCCGAGAACATGGACGAGGAAAAGGCCAACGGGGCGTCTGTATTACCGTGAAGACTTAGTTTGATTTACTCGGGACCTCCCACTTGGGGAACCGCCGCCCTGGGGTACAGATCTTGCACCAGGAAACGGCGCGAGCTCCCACGACGAAACCTGGGACTTCAGAGGACAAAGTTAGCAGGGCCAGAGTCCGTCCCACGCTGGCCGCCTCGAGAGCCTGTCCCAGCCCCAGGCCCTTCCACGCGCGTCGCGAGCGCCCAGAGACAGGCCCCGCCCCGCCGCCTTCCCACCAGACTCTTGGCTTCCATGGCAACCCGGGCGCACATCCTGACGTCGCCCGTCCGCCCCTTCGGACTAAACCATTAGCTTCAGGGACCTTCTCCACGCGGGGAAGTAAGGGAATGTGAATGAACGCCTCCGAGAGAACTTTTGAGCCCATCTTGTCTACTTAATTTGAAGGATGCGCTCTCTTCTTTTCTTTTATCCAACTGCCCCTGCAAGGGCGGCGTAGTATCTCAACCATCTCGCTCCACACTCCCCCGCCTCCAGCCCCGGCCGGCTGGTGGTCCCTCTCGCCTGGGGGACTCGCGGTCGGAGCGGGTTGGCGCAGAGGCGGAGGCGCGCGCCCGGCGTGACGCGCAGGGGGCGGGGCCCCGCGCCGAGGGGCGGGGCGGCGGGTAATATGGCGCCCGGCGAGCGAGTCTCCCCGAATCCCTCCGGTGGCTGCTGAGACACCGGGGCGGGGAGTTCGGCCCCCACTGCCTGCCTTCCGCCTGTTCCCCGCCCCTGGAGGCCTCCTGCTTCCCTTCCTTCTTCCACCTCGGGGGGGCAGGCCTGGTTCCTGGGACACCATGTCCGACTCCGAGGAGGAGAGCCAGGACCGGCAGCTGAAAATCGTCGTGCTGGGGGACGGCACCTCCGGGAAGGTCAGTCCTCGAGCGGGCCCGCCGAACCAGGCCTGAAGGACCCCCGGCGCGGCCCCGGCGCACCCCCGGCGTCGCCTCGCTACCCCGAGTTCCGGGGCCGGTAGGCCGGGGCCCGTGTGTGGTCGTGGCCTGTGGGCAGACACGAAGTGCGCGCTTGGTTAAGGCCGACGAGAGCTGTCCAGCTCCCTCCTTAAAATAAATAAATAAATAAATAAATGAGTAAATAAACCAGCCCGTTTCCAACTCCCTGCCTGCATCTCGAACTCCTTCAAGGCGCGGGCCAGCCTCGCCTCGCCGGGAAGCTGTCCAGCTCCTCGCCTCTCGGACTGGCAGGCATCCGCCCAAGGCATCTCGCCTCCTCTTACTCCAAGTCGGGGTCACACCCTGCTCCTCCCCGCCCTTTCCCGTTTCTGGTGCCTCCCCGTGCACAGAGCTTGGCTCTGGAATCAGATTCCCCGGGTGCGAACGAGGAGCTCCGGCACTTAGCTGGTTGGGTCACTGGAGGGCGGCTCGCTAAGCTGTTTGTGCGCCATGTGTGAGATGGATATTGATAGGGGTCACCGCGAAGGGTGCAATGTGCAAATACACATTCCGTGTGCAAATACACACACAGGGCTTTCAGGACTCGGTGTGCACTCGGTGAAGCCGCAGCTGCTGGTACCTGTTCAGCACAGCACCTGTCCGACGAGCACTTGTTGAGCCCTTGGTGTGGACAGGGTGAGGGCAGAGCGCAGGGCGAAGCTGGAGCTGTGACGCAGAGAGCCCTGTCTTGCAGTCTCACCTCCCCTCGGTGCAGGGCGGATGAATGAGAGCGTGAGAATCTCCCGCAGTCGCTCAGCCCCCTGGGCGCGGGTGCCTGGCCCGAGGTTAGGGGACTCCTGCAACGGAATGACTGTGGCCCCACACCTGCCTGGGGAGAGAGGGTCTGCAGGCTCTCCAAGGAGGCTGTGCCTGGGGCGCCTGCACACCTGTCGCGTCTGTCGAAGGCGCCAACCCTTTTTCTGGGGATGTTGCAAACGTGTGCCTCCCTTCTGCCCAGCCGCCCTCAGAAACGCAAGTGCTTATTTCCGCCAGGTTCCTGTCGCCTGGGTGCTGGTGTAGTTTGCACACGGTTTCTGTGGTGACGGCTTCTGTGCATCCTCGCGAGCAGTTGGCGCTGCACAGTGGCTCCTGCCTTTGGTTCTGAAATTTGAGTTCCTAAAGCCCCGGGAAAGATGCCATTCGCGTGCACAACTGGGAGCATGCGGTGAATTCCTGCCCTCCTGGGTAGGTTGTTATCGATTTTGTTGCTGAGGAAAACAACTTACTATGCTGGCATTCCCTTTAAACGTATTGGAGAAGAAAAGAACTTGGGGTCGTTTTATGAGTTTTTGTACACAGACTTTTTGAATGAACAAATTGTTGCAGGTAAATCAGCACTGTCTCTAAGAGCTTCAGTAAAAAAGATAGTTTTTTTTAACAGTTTTCTCATCATTTAGATTTTTCTTTTGAAAACCGCCTAAATCTTATTGCATCAATTCATAACTGAGCTCATTTCTAATTTAAAACTATGACCTTCTATGACACATGCATGTGTTCAAAAAACCTCAAAAGTGTCCATTATCCTACATGCTTCCATAATTCTTTAAACTTTTGTTCATTTTTCTTCCAATATTTATTGCATATGTATTAGTTGAACTTTGTTCATAATTTTGTAACCAGGTTTTTATTTAAACTATCATGCATGTTTCCCCCTGTTGCTAATTTAATATGAATAATCATGATTTTTCATCTCAGTTTACAATCCTGACCAACATACTAATTTTTCCAGTATTGAATTAAGACTGTCATTTTCATTCATAGAATAATAGTTCTTTTTTAATGGTGTTTTGAGTTGATCTTCATCTTAATTAAATATTCTACTTCAAAGCTGTAACATCTTTTTCTGCTGGAAATTTCCTAACACAAGTATCTGAAACTTAACCTTCCATTATTCCTTATTGTGCATTTTTCCCCATATGCTATTCAGGTTGCAAATTATTGGCAGCCACAAACCTTCCTATTCTGTTTTCTTTGCTGTCCTTTTATGAACTCAGTCTCTTCTTCATCCCTGTTTGTATTCAAATATAACGTTTGGTCAGTTTTTTAGCATTAGTTTTTCCTACTACCTCTAACTCTGGGCATTTTTATACACACTGACAGAGGAATAGAATACAGCATTGAGATAACCACTAACAGTTTCTCCAAGAGAAATCTAGCTCCTCCCTCTGTTAACACATGTTTCTATTTCATCTTTACTCTGATTCAGTACAGATTTTCCTAGGGTTTTTGAGGCACAGTATTGTTTTTTGGTTGTCTTTTTAATGTAAATGAATTATGATTAAAAAGTGTTAGCACTTTTCCAAGCAAAAAACATACAGATAAAAATGGTTTAGATGAGGAAGCTGATTGTTCACTTCATAAATCTTTAAGAAGGTTATTTATGCAGTGACTTGTGAGAAATTAATTGCATGTGAAAGATGGCATGAAGTCTAGATAATTGAAGAGGAAGTGCTTCCCATTGATTAAATTGATTCTCTGTTTAATTTTTACAGCCAGATGTCAGGAGATGATATAATAAAAACCTATTGAATGCTTTGTGTGTTCTCGATGAGTTATACTTTTGACAGCTTATACTCTGTTCCAGTTGAAAATCCTAGTTTTCTGTTTGCTTCAAAAGTGTGAGGGCAGGGCTTTCAGAATCTAGAAGTCTTACTTCCAAGAAAGGAAATGTTCTGGAATTTTTCTGAATATTCGTTGATATGAAAGTAGTGAACTTTGATAATCTTAAATGAAAGAGAAAAAAACCTCAAATTACATTATGCTGATTTTGCATATGCCATTTTGTCTTTGACTTTTAAGTATTTCAGTTATTCATAAGACTGTATTAAACATTCTGAAATACTTGTAATAGTATAAGTGATGGTAGTTATTTTTGTGTAGAACTCTTAGCCTCTTCACAGATATTTTGTACTCTTAAGTTAAACAATCTCATTGGCAGAGTTAAGTCTAATGAAAACAAAAAAGCCTTTAAAAAGAATGCTTACCTTTTTCTTCTGATCTCTCAAGTTTGATATTGTTACATGTTTCAAGGATGTAACAGATGTAGGGAGATTTTTCCTAAATGTCTAGTGGTACATCTTTCCTATGTTATTGTTCAATAAATACTTCACCAAGTATCTCAGAAATTCATTGTAGACATTAAGTATTTATCAGATTTGGTGTGTACACAAATTGCCATTTGTGTGAAAAGTCTAGTTCTTGAATAAAATGAATTTTATGTCATGTTGTTAAAGGGAATTGAAATTTGGCCAAGTTTTCTTTTGCATGGCTGTGCGACCATTATAATTAACTATAATAAACTACCTTGAACATTTTATCTTTGCATTATTTTGATATTTGACATCTAATTTTAATTTTTAAAATGAAGAAAGCCTATTTTTCTCTAAATTTGGGAGTATTTCTTGAAGGCAAAGCTTAATGAGCTGTGTTTCTCTGATCTTGGGGGATGTTTACAAATAAGAATAGTGCATTTAAAATGTTTAAGATGTCTTTGAGTTATTTGAATTTTTACCAGAATGATTTATTATTCTGTTACTTGGATAAGACATAGTACTCTAAAAGAAAGCTCCAGACTTTTTGAATAAAACTTAGTTTTTATTTTAAAAACAAGTAGATGTATATCTATTCTGGTTATAATATGTTGTGACTTTTTGTGTATGATTCTTTGATGAAAATGTTTATTTGTCTGCTCTATATTAATTTTAAAAATACTTCTTTGCTTAAAATCTACGTATTATTAGAGTCGTACTATAGGATCCTTTTCATTTAACGTATTTAATATAGAGAATAGTTAGATACTTAAGATGCTTTTCTTGTGAGAAAAAAGCAGAGAAATTATATAAGCAGGTTTTTCTCTCCAATTAGTGTTGCATATTATTAGCTGAGGGCATAGCTACTTTCAGAATATTTAACCTCAAAAATGAAACTTAGGTCTCTTTTTTATTGAAATGATATAAGATTCAGATCTTTGGCCATGCTTTAGTTTTTTTCCATTGATAGTTCTCAAATTGTAATTTCCAGCAAGAAGTAACTTCATTATCAGGGGACTTAAAAAGATCTGATTAGTCTGTTGTCTCCACTAATAGCTGCTGGCAAGTGAAATTTACCTATTGGTGTTAAGTCCCACCTCCCGTGTTACTGATTTAGAACTGCTTTAAATTGCTTGTTGGATTAACTGGGGTATAAATGTTAAGATTATTTAGGATTTAATAGTGATCTTATGTTTGCATTTCTTAAACCAAGGGACTAATTTTAGTATTCTATGTATAATTTTTTAGACCTCCTTAGCTACCTGTTTTGCTCAAGAAACTTTTGGGAAACAGTACAAACAAACTATAGGACTGGACTTCTTTTTGAGAAGGATAACATTGCCAGGTAAGAGACTAGAAATTCTTAATATAGAAGATTGTACAAATCTTACAATAAGAGGCATAAGGCAGAAATGTCAAATTTTGAGGCTCTTTTCTTCCTGAAAATTTATGTAATCATTCAATCTATTTTGAGGAGGTTAGTGTTCGTCAGCATCTACCATGAAGGCCTATTGTCTGTGGGTGTAAGAAAAAGTTTATGCATGTCCCCACTCCTTTCCTGTTGTTGGCCACTATACATTTTTGGAACATAAACAATAGTTGCTTATAAAATTCTAAAAAACTTTAAAAAGATTAAACACTATCCATTTGCCAACATACATTGTATTAACTAAATATGAGAAGATTGGGAAGGATTATTTTTAAAAAAGTTATTTTGATTAGCCTCTGCTTCAGGGTTTTGTTCGAATGTTGGAACAGAAGCATAATGTAGCTATGGAACTTCTGTGCTCTAATATGTGAATGCTGTTTTATGCAAGGCAGCATGAAATTGCTGGCATTTAATAGACCACTAAAATTTAGGGTCCCTAGGCACTCATAAAAATACAGTTTGAGCATTCAAGATGTTTCAGTTCACCATGCAAAGAAACTATTTAGATGCCAGTTGCAGCACATTTTGTGGGAAATACAGGGAAATAATAACAAAAAAAGAGTGGCTTATGTTTTAAGTTAGCTCTGAACAATGAGGCTTTAAAATGTTCTTTCCATTCAACTTTAGTGGTTAAAGTATATGTTTAAAGTATTTTGTTAAAAGCAGTTTTATCTTGATTGACTTTATAAACCATCACTCCTCTCTTCTGTGTGGATACACATTTGAATAGAATAGTTGCAAGTGTAATGTCAGATTCATGCCCTGGAACATGAATGATCTAGTAGGACAGGGTTTGATAAATTCAAGTACTGTTGAAATATGTTATTCTCTCAGTCACCCTATTAGACAGCTCCTCATGAAAGTCTTTGAGCAGCTGATGTGGAGACTCTGCATTGCTAGAGTTATTCTTCGTATCTCACTACCAATAAACAGAGTTTGTCATGCTTTGTATTTGGCTAATAAAATGTAGCTTAGAAGATAAAGCATGAGAAAAAAAGAAGTCTGATTTTTCTGTTACCAAGTTATTGTTTAGCAAGAGGTTTAGTGAGAAACATGTATTCTCTTTTATTTATATTTTCTCTTAATATATTCAAAAGTTAAAATCTCATTTTTATTGTTCTCTTATGGCTGGGATAATACTACATTCAGAATATTTGCAACAGTGACTAGCAGAACGCATGTAGAAAGCACACAGTACGCATGCTGAAAACTTAATTGGCAACAGTGTTTTCAGAGATTCACACAGAGAATCTCAGCATAGTGTTTAGTTATTATCATTTTGTTCTGATGACTAATAAGCAAAACACCAAGCTTTTGTCTCATTGTTTGATTTCTCTAATTTTTTAGTTGAAAGATTTAAATAAAGGAACAAACACTTACCCAAATATTAAAAATGTAGAATGGTTTTGGTCATTCTATATATGTGATATTTGTGATGATTTCCAACCTGTTGCACAGTACCATTAATTTAAACATTTTGATAACTTTGTTAAAATATTTGTTGTTCTTGAAATACAGATTTATAGTATAATATTTTAGACTTAAAAAGTACTTAGGTTAAAAAATGACATTAGGAACTGTATTTTCCTAATGAATATATATACATATATATAGAATCTGTATTTTAATTTTCCTGATTAAGCTTTTATTTTGATGGGCAGAGTTCCAGAAAGAAAATTCTATGTTTTTTAAAAGAACTTTATGCTACTTAATGGGCTTAGAATTTTGTAGAAATTTCAATATTAAAACTTGTTTTAATGTATCTTGATTTTATATCACTAATAAGTATACTACGAAATGAGATTCATCCTATATCCTTTATATACTTTAACCCTAATTTAATTAATTATAAATGTCAAATGTAGGATGAGTAATATTTGTGTCATTTACTAAATAAAACATCACAGGCTGGAGTATTCAAATTATAGTAAAACAGTATATAGATCAATCTAATATTTGTTATTAGTCTAGTAAGTCTACTGACCAGTCATATTGTTAGGGGTGTAAGCGTACTGTTCCTCTATTCACATTCTCTTCATGCAAGTTTTCAAGGTCATTACTTTGCAAATACTCATCCATTTTAGTGTATTTCATGATCCGGTATGCTGTATAGTCTGGATGCAACCACTGTGCAGATTTTACTGCTTAAAATAGTGTATCTGTTAGTCAGAGATTCTGCTGATAGAGCTTCTTAAGAGCCTTAGTCAAAATACTTTCAGGAAGCTTGTGGGTACAGTCCAGTAAACAGCGTTCTACTGTGAAAAGGATTTCTAAGTCTTTAGTTCAAGAAGTGGGCAGACTTGTGTTTTTAGTTCCATCTTGACTATGCAGCACTTTAAGTAAGGTTAACCAAGGCACCAAGTGTACTTTTACAAGGTCACTGTTGAATCCTCCTGGTGGCTTTGATTCATACCAAAGCAACTTACCTGTATTTTGCCACCTCATTTATTTTATTTTTTCTCCTGGTTACATGTCATTTCTTAGAGAGGAACAGGAATTTAATAGCATTTTGCATTTGGGATTAGATTGCTGACAATTTCCTTAAAGTTCTTTATTAGTAAGAAATTTATATTAGATTCTAGATTTAAAAAAATGATGATTACTTGAATAGTTTGTAGAGATTTACAGGTATGTCATTTTGGAGATAAGTGAGGATCCTTCATATGTTGACACCTATAAAAACAAAAATGAGTATTGATTTGAATCACATCTTTTCAAGTAGGGAATTGCCATTTTATTTTTACCATTTTATTTTTAGTTTTATGTGTTCATAAACCTAAACTTCAAATTTAGGAGTTAAAATATATTTCTAAGTATATGAAATAATTATAGTTATATCATTTATTGGAGCTATAATAATTGGGTTTTTTTGGCTAGCATTCTATATTAATGGATTTTCAGTAATGCATAGCTTTTTATTTTTAAGTCATTAGAATCAGTGAATTTAAAAAAAACCAGGCAAACGACAGCAAAAAAGTACCCTTAGTACATGAATATAAACCTTTTACATGGGAGATAATTGAGTAGATGATTTAGAATCTTGGAATTATTGTTGTCAGAATTTGCAAACATGTAATGAAGATTATGTTTTCAAAGTTATAGTGTTAACAAATATCTAATTCAGATAGGATTAGAATGTCAGAATTTAAAGAAAAAAAAGGAAAGGAAGAAAGATTTGTATTCCTTAATATGAGGTTAAGTGATAAGGGATTATTATTTAGCTTGAAAAATAGGGTTAATTATATTTTAATAATTATTAAGTATTGCCTAAAATCTTAGTCTGTAAAAGTTGACATTGTTAGGTACTTTCTTTTGAAATAACAAATGACTGAGGAATTTTGCAAATAAAATGAATATCTTGGGACTTTTGAAGCTATATTTTATATATCTTGTGATGACTAGCTTTTTCTCACCTGCTTAATTAGCAATGATATTATAGGAGAATGATTTCAGCTTTGAATCTTAAGAAATAGAGGTTTTATGAAGTTGAGTTTATACAAATTGTGGGACAAATTGTAGTCTGTGACCTTTTGGTATTCGTATTCATAGGGCTTTAAGAACCTTTCAGTAATTACTGTGAAAGCGTTGAAAGTGTGCGGCTGCGGGAATGATGGCAAGTGATAAACTTCAGTAGCTCTCATTAATGCTAATGGAAGTTCTTCATGGAAATGCTGTGCTCAGTGGCAGATGAAACATACATCCAAACAATGGAAAGATTGTAATACAAACCCACCCCAATTTGCTGGTTTAATCCAGTGTTGTATTTTCAGTTGCATATTTAAATAATGTGACTAACATTATCTGATTTTAGTGTTTTATGTTGGTGATAAAATTCATGTCTTTAAGCCGGTGCCGCGGCTCACTAGGCTAATCCTCCGCCTTGCGGCACCAGTGCACCGGGTTCTAGTCCCGGTTGGGGCGCTGGATTCTGTCCCAGTTGCCCCTCTTCCAGGCCAGCTCTCTGCTGTGGCCAGGGAGTGCAGTGAAGGATGGCCCAAGTGCTTGGGCCCTGCACCCCATGGGAGACCAAGATAAGTACCTGGCTCCTGCCATCGGATCAGCGCGGTGCGCCGGCTGCGGCGGCCATTGGAGGGTGAACCAACGGCAAAGGAAGACCTTTCTCTCTGTCTCTCTCTCTCACTGTCCATTCTGCCTGTCCAAAAAAAAAAAAAAAAAAAAAATTCATGTCTTTATAATACTTTGTTTTAATGAGATCATTGTTTCAGTTCTGAGTTTTTATTTTGAATTTTTCCAATTTGCTGATCATTCAGAAGGTCAGAAGGTACCAATTGATATTTTGTAGAAAACTACATAATTTTGTGATCAGAAATAGTTTGAAATATTAAACTAAAAACATCTTTGACTTTTGTACCTCAATCACTAGTTGCATTGATAAAACAATAGCTTATTTCATGAATTTTTCTGTGAAATAAATAAATTTTGTAATATGCACAAAATAATTTTAAAGACTGCCTTTTGGTATGTTAGAATGCTTTTATAATGCTTGTCTGGGGAGGATGACTTTGAAATGCTATTTTATGAAGGCTTTGAAGCATATATAATTTGTTTCATTGGAAATGACTTTGAACAGCTTTGAGTGCATCACAATATTTAGTGACTCACTGGGCATGTATTCTATATTGGTTTGAATAGGGAAATCACATGTGTATATATTATATAGGTTAAGTTTGGAAATATTTGATTTTTGATTATATTTAACATTACATTTGATAACTGACTTTCAAACTAAAAAAGACATTTATTTGAGTTAAAATTATGGATGCATTTTTATAGTTTATTCTGTGAGCTTTAGAATCCAGAGGGTTTAGAACCCATAGCAATATTCAGATATGATTGGGTGAGTTAAGTAAGGCTTCAATATTTATATTTGAAGTTTATTTGCTACTGTATACAATATGCTTTATTGTTCTGTCCTTTTAGAAAAAAATTTTAAGGCTAAAGTTTATAAATGAGAGATACTTTATTTTCTTCTGTTTTGAAGGTGATTGTAAATGTAACTATGGAAATGGAGTAAAATGATAAATGTGTATTTCCTGCTGTAATTTCTTTTGACAATATTATTTTCTTGATTGCAAATATCAGACCATATGAACTTGCAGAATAAAAGTTAAATTGTATTCACAGTTTATCATTCTGACAGTATTCTATGAAAAAATATTCATTTATTACATTGTTCCTTAACATTTTTTTGTATTCTTATTTTTTATTCTAGGAAACTTGAATGTTACTGTTCAAGTTTGGGATATAGGAGGGCAGACGATAGGAGGCAAGATGTTGGATAAATATATCTATGGAGCACAGGTATGACATGAATTCTATGATTATTCCAGTGTTGAAAATACTCCCCTTATAAACATACATGCAGATATACACGTTAACTAAATCTAACTTGATTTTTTATATGATACATAGAGACTCTACTTTAGATTTGAGCTATTTTTTTTAAAGATTTACTTATTTTATTTGAAAGGCAGAGTTACAGAGAGGCAGAGACAGAGAAAGAGAGGTCTTACATCCGCTGGTTCACTCCCCAAATGGCCACATTGGCCAGAGCTCAGCTGACCCGAAGCCAGGAGCTTCTTCTGGGTCTCCTACATGGGTGCAAAGGCCCAAGCACTTGGGCCATCCTCTACTGCTTTCCCAGGCCATAGCAGACAGCTGGATCGGATGTGGAGCATCCAGGACTTGAACCAGCACCCATATGGGATGCCAGCACTGCAGGTGGCGGCTTTACCTGCTACACCACGGAGCCGTCCCCTGTGTTAGTATTTTAACTTCACACTCCCTGAATTATGTTTGGTATGTTTTGGGTGACAGAACTGGTTTCACTGACTGATGAGAGTTGGAAAACTCTTCACAGCTTTCATATGTGTTTATGCTACTGGTTGCATTGTCAGCAGTTGAATAAATCCAGGGATAAATGGCATTTGGTATTAACTGATTTGGTTACAGTGACTGCTTTCATTTAAACCGACTGAGGGGGTGGGCTCTGAGATTGAGGGGGTTAAGCTGCTGCTTGGGACACCTGTATCTCATACTGGAATGCCAGATCAAGTCCTTCCTCTGCTTCCTATCCAGCTTTGCGCTGATGCATCCTAAGGGGGCAGCAGATGATAGGTTAAGTATTTGGGTCCCTGTAACCCATAGGAGTTTCCTGAATGGAGTTCTGGGTTCCTGGATTCTGCTTGACCCAATGCTGGCTGTTGTAGCCATTTGGGAAAAGAACCAGCAAATGGAAGATCTCCCACTCCTGTCCCAACTCTTTCTCTCCCTTCCAAATAAGTAAAAATATAAATAAACATTAAAAAAATACTGACTAGAAATATTAAAGGAGAAAACTTTAATTTCATTTTTGCTTACAAGAATCAAAACTAGGGCAGGTGTTGTGGGTTCAGTGGATTAAGCTGCCACTGAATGGTAGTCCTGGCTGCTCCACTTCTGATCCAGCTTCCTGCTAATGTGTCTGAGAAGGCCATAGAAGATGGCACAAGCACTTGTGCCCCTGCCATGCATGTGGGAGATCCAGATGGAGTTCCTGGCTCCTGGCTTTGGCTTGGCCTCCCCTGGTGCTTGCAGCCACTGGGGCGTGAACCAGTGGATGGAGAATTTCTTTTTCTGTCTCTCCCTCTCTCTCTGTTACTCTGCCTTTCACAAAAAACCACAAAACTGTATCTACAATATGGATGAAATATGCATTTGTCTAAATAGTTATACTTTTTTCAGATTTAATGTCAGTATTTTATATCACAACTGACTATATAAGATATAATATATACAGCCAGAAATATGATAAATACATAAAAGTCCTCTGGTAACAAGAGCTTATAAAGACATAATTTATACATTTTTAAATAAAATTATTAGAAATAGAAAAGATGCACAGTAATAATATACTTTAAACATTAATTCTCTATGAACACATACAGTGAAGCATAATAATTTCCTTTTTCATGCTGTGGCAGATTGCTTTTGATTAACACAGACTTTAGAAATACAGCAATGCCGTAGCAGGTAAAGCTGCTCCCTGCAACGCTGGCATCCCATACAGGCGCCGGTTCAAGTCCTGTATGGATCCACTTCCAATCCAGGTCCCTGCTAATGCTCCTGGAAAGGCAGCATTAGATGGTCCAAATACTTGGGCCCCTGCTACCCACATGGGAGATCTGGAAGAAGCTGCTGGCTCCTGGCTTTGGCCTGGCCGAGCCCCAGCTGATATGGCTATCCAGGGAGTGAACCCGCAGATGGAAGATCTCTCTCTTTGTCTCTCCCTTTCTCTCTGTATCTCTGACTTTCAAATAGTTAAATAAATCTTAAAAGAAAAAGAAATACGGTAATGCCAGTAAATGTAATCATCTATTAAGGCACATAGCCTTAACATGAAATGTTAAGCCTGAAAATGAAACTTTGGACTGCTTAGTGTGCTATGTAGGTAAAGCTTAATGATACACCATTTCTTTATATTTGATTAATTTTGTGATTAAAGTAGAAGTGTCACTTGGTTGTGGAGCTATGTTTCTCATGAAATTGAATCCATAGCACAGAGTTGAAGAATGTTAAGTATTCTACTTTACAAAGTTTGGTTCTTGACAAATACCATTGTTATTAATTTTGGAATGAAAATAGATTCTGATACACTTTGTAAAATATTAAGAGAAGGATAAACAAAGCTAATGTGGTTGTGGGTCATGTACAAAGTTTCCAGAGTTTTGTATTGCTGCATTATTCGTTGTCTCCTGTACAATGTTTCTATGTTTATCATTTTCATTTGTGATCAAATGATATAATATTTTATGAGTTTTGTTTTTCTCTTAACAAGTAAATCTCATATTTTTGTGTGTTACTTTTGTTGTTTAATTTTCACCAGTTTAAAGTGGATACTAAAAATAAAGAAAACTTGCCATGCAGAGATTTATAGGAAATTCCAGTCCTTGTTTTATTCATGTTTTGGGTAAAATGAGATTTAAAAATAACACTATCTGTATTCTTCTCATGATAAAATCTGTCTTCAAGGTCATATATAAGAATTTAAAAAAATTAAAATTAGATTAACTTCTAGTGATATTTGATTCTGCATGTGGCTAATAGGTATAACAAAAGTTTGTGGAGAACAGAAGGACTTTATGCATCTCAGTGTAACAGTCATCTAAAATTCAATGAATATATTTTTTCA
Source organism: Oryctolagus cuniculus (assembly GCF_964237555.1). Lineage (NCBI taxonomy): Eukaryota > Metazoa > Chordata > Mammalia > Lagomorpha > Leporidae > Oryctolagus > Oryctolagus cuniculus. The sequence goes on along the minus strand of NC_091433.1, from coordinate 8,516,397 downwards.
CTTAAAAGTTAGGGAAATATAATGCTCATGAATTGGATTTTGTTAATTCTACCTAACTTCATGTTATTGAAAATTATTATTTAACTTATTTAGAATTTCTTACTATTAAATAGAAATTAATATTGATGTGAAAATCACATAATAAAATATTAGCTATTCCAAAGCAAATAAACAATGGCATTTAGTACATTCAAAAATTGTTTAACCATTCCCTTAAATTAGTTTTTGACAGTTGCCTATAGTCAGAAGACATTAATTAGAAAATGTATAGCAGTTTCAAGAATTTCCATCTTTTTTGAGAGTACTTGTATTCAGTAAAATGTTTCTATTCTTTTCTAATGTTCTTCAATTTGAGGGGGTGGATAAAGTGAATGTTATATTTCTTTTTAGAACTTGTCTTAGAAGGTTTCCATTTTGAATGTGCGTGTTGACTTTTTTGCTGATGTTTTATATTATTTATACTTTAATATCTGTGACTGTTATAACAATAAATGCTATTTTATTAAATGACAATGTAGTACAGCATTTCTTTTTTTTTCTTTTTATTGATAAGATGGTATTTTTAAGAAATTCATGAATGTTTTCATGAATTTGTCCTGAGAAACTGGAATTTTGAGATGATAAAATGACTTGTAATAAATTGATGATGACAGAGTAACTTCTCTGCTTTCTAGAGATTCCAGATTAAGTGATAATGAAATACATTTACTAGTAGTCTTTTTTGTTAAAATATATGTAAATTTGATATCCAGACCAGAGAAGCTCTGATTTATTCTTTTTTTTTTTATCTTTTATTTAATGAATATAAATTTCCAAAGTACGACTCATGGGTTACAATGGCTTCCCCCCCCATACCATCCCTCCCACCCAAAACCCTCCCCTTTCCCACTCCCTCTCCCCTTCCATTCACATCAAGATTCATTTTCTGATTTATTCTTTACTACCATAAATTGGGAAAAATGTTACTTTTCAAAAAGATTCTAATAGCATTTTAATATACTTATAACTTTAGATTCCAAAATCAAAATTAATCCTCAAGGTTGATCCATATTGTTTCTAGAGTTGTAGATGGTTTGTATTGCTCATTTCGTGAATATTTTGGATTTTGATACACATGCTTCAGTCCAGAAATCTTTTACAGGTAATGTTTTGAGGATATCAGTTTAATGTGTTAATTAGGGTTCTGTTTTAGGTTCTCCAACTACTATATTTTGTGTAGAAATAATTATTTGATACATCTCTGTGCTATTAAACTTGTGAATTTGTTTATTTAAAGCATTTCTTAACATCCAGGAAGAAACTTGTTTGTAGGCTGGGAGTTAGCTTGTATCCAAATAAAAATGATTATTTTATCCTCTTCCCTCCCCTTCCCCCATCACAGTAACATTAAGCTTCAGCAATAGTCTATTGAATAATGTTTGTTGAAACCAAATTGAATTGACACCCAAAAAAGAATTAGTGAGGTATTTTAGCAAGAAGTAGTTCTAAGAATTGAAATATGTCCCAGTTAAATTCCCAGATTTTAAATTAACTTAAAAATTTCTAGGAGTCTTCAGAAAGATGTTATAGGCTATTTTTCATAGTGGTTAGAAGCAAACACACAGTACATAGTGTTTAGTGCCCTGTAACCTGTGGCTAACAGAGGCTAATAACAAACCTCAGAGAAGGACTGGATGTTTCATTTTTGTAGCTCTTTCCGTCCTGGAATCTAAGTGGTTTGCAAACACTGCCCCACTGAGCATAAACTCAATGAAATGTAGTCATTTGTGAGGTAGAACACAACTACTATTGTGGGCCAGTACCCCACACAGATGAGCCTGCCTGTTAACCACCAACTAAAGAGTTTGGTGCCTGTATGACAACTGGAGGGAGAGCTCATTTCAAAACTGGACTCCCTGACACACTTTCATATCTTTTACTATGAATATTTTAGTTGTATATATGCAAGCTTATATATTATATATTATTATATTTAAGGGCCCCATTACATTAGTATCTGTTATGTTATACTTAGCAAGGCATAAGTTATAGCTATTATATAATCTTCCTGATTTAATTAATTTCCATAAATGAAACTAAATGCTGAATTATATTATTTTACAGATCAGAGAAAAAGGAAAATAACTTGTACTTTTGAAATAGGTGAACCCTCTTTCAGGTTAAGTAATATGTGTGTGCTGTTTAACTTAACTCTTGTTAAAATGTAGAAACAAATCTGCTCACTATATTATAAGACTGTTTCTTGTTGTCTGTGATAGTTTTTTCCTTCAAAACTGCTACTAGTTATTACTTTGAAAATTGTATCCATTTGATTTGCTGATAAATCCTGTGTGCTTAATAGATATGTTGGTAAGTGAAATAGGTGGAAACAAAAGTTCTGTTAAAAAGTAACCTTATATAATATTAAAAGTCTTGAGATTTACAAAGGGAAAATATGGTAATATTTTAGAATTGGTGGTAGTACCTTCATGGGAATGTGAAGTTAAGGCATTAAAAAGTAGAAACATTTTTGATGAAGGATTTGAAGATATAGAAAGATTCATTAAATTTGAAATTCGATTTCCAAAAGTCATGTAAAAAGGTCTGGGAGGAGGAGGAAGAGTTTGAGGGCAAATTGAAAAGAGGAAGCATAGGGTGATATGGAGACATGGGGAGAGAGAAATGGCTGATAGGTAGATGTTAACAAAAGTTATCTAAGACATGAGACAGTGATGGGTTTAGATGGTCACACGATTGCCAAAAAAATTAGAATTAGTAGTGCCCAACTAGATTTTCTGACTTAATGCTGGGGCTGAGATGTGTTATGTTTCTGATGGAGTTGTAGTTTTGTGTGGCTAGGAAGGGTCATTTACTGTCCTGGAAGGAATCAGAAGAGTTCTGGATTGGGGCCTGCATCTTGGTGCAGTCAGTTAAGCTGCCGGCTGTTACACTGGCATCCTGTATGAGTGCCAGTTGGAGTCCCAGCTGTTCTACCTCTAATCCAGCTCCCTGCTAATGCACCTGGGAAACCAGCAGTAGAAGGCCCAAGTGCTTGGTCTCCTGCCATCTGTGCAGTAGACTCGGGTGGATTTCCTGGCTCCTGGATTTGGCTTGGCTCAGCCCTGGCTGTTGCATCTATCTGGGGAGTGAGACAGTGCATGAAAGATCTCTCTCTCTCTCTGTCTCTCCCTTTCTCTCTGTAACTCTGCCTTTCAAATAAATAAAATAAAATAAATTCAAATAAAATAAATTCAAATAAATAAAACGAGTTCTGGATTGACTCTCTTGGTAAGAGAGTCAGGACTTGAAGGTGCTTGTATTATATATGGTTCCCGTGTGTGTGTGTGTGTGTGTGTATGTGTGTAGCTATAGGCCCTAGCAGTCATAGTTTTAGTAATGTGTGTCTTTCAAATAATTGGTTCATTTCACTTATACTACCAAATTTGTGGCTATTAAGTTGTTCTTATGTTTTTAATGTTTGTGAGGTAATGATGACTCTTCATTCATTTCTGATACTGGTAAGGTTGTAAGGTTTTGTTGATTTTCTCCTTTTCAATTTCATTGATTTCTAAGTTTTGTTATTATTCTTGATGGCTTTAGACTGAAATTGCTCTTTTTAGTTTCTTACAGTTGAGGCTTAGATTTTTGATCTTCCTTCTTTTCTAATATGTATGCATTCAATGCTAAATATTTTTCTCTAAGACTGCTTTTACTGTATCCTGCAAGTTTTGATTGGTTATGTTTTTATTAGTTAATAATGTTTTAGGGGCTGGTGCTGTGGCGTAGCGAGTAAAGCCACTGCCTGTAGTGCTGGCATCCCATGTGGGCACTGGTTTGAGACCCAGCTGTTCCACCTTCCATCTGGCTCTCTGCTATGGCCTGGGAAAGCAGTTGAAGTTGTGCCTGAGTGCTTGTGCCCCTGAACCCTGGTAGGAGACCTGGAAGAAGCTCCTGGCTTGTGGCTTCGGATCGATGTTCAGATTGACGCAGCTCCGGCTATTGCGGCCATCTAGGGAGTGAACCAATGGATGGAAGACCTCTCTCTCTCTCTCTCTCTCTGCCCCTGCCCCTGCCCCTACCCCTGCCTCTCTATAACTCTGCCTTTCAAATAAGTAAATAAATCTTTAAAAAATGTTTTAAAATTCCTTTTGAGACTACTTCTTTAATCATCATGTATTATTCAGAAGTATATTATTTAATATCAAAATGTTTTGTTTTTTTTCCAACTGTCTTTCTGTTATTGATTTCTAGTTTAATTCCATTGTAGTTTAGAAAAAGTATTGTCAATACTTTTATAGCCCAGAATGTTATATCTTCATGAATAAAGAGTTTGAGAAGAGTATCATTCTGATGTTGAATAGAATATTCTGTAAATGTCAATTAGATGAAGTTGATTGTTAGTGCTGTTCAGGTTAATCTGTTTGCTTTATGTGTCTATTAATGGGAAAAGGTTGTTAAAATCTCCAACTGTAGTAGTAGAGCTGAGGATTTGGAACTCACTGCATTTCTATCAGTTTTGGCCTTGTATACTTTGGTGCTCTGTTGTTAGCTGCATATGCATTGGTGATTATTATATCTTCTTGAAGAACTGATCTCATTATTTTGGGAAAGCTTTTATTTAATATAAATTTCTTAGGTACAGCTTTTGGAATATAGCGGTTCTTACCCCCATATCCACCCCCCAACTCCTGTCCCACCTCCTACTCCCTCTCCCATCCCACTCTTCATTAAGATTCATTTTTAATTATATACAGAAGATCAACTCTATACTAAGTAAAGATTTCAACAGTTTGCACCCACACAGACACACAAAAGTATAAAGTACTGTTTGAAGACAAGTTTTACCACTAATTCTCATGGTACAATTCATTAAGGACAGAGGTCCTGCATATGGAGCAAGTGCACAGTAACTCCTGTTGTTGATTTAACAAGTCTGAGGTGATACTACATTGTGGTTTGAATTTTTATTTATCTGATGATCATTGATGTTGAGTAGTTTTTCATGTAACTCTTGGCCACTTGTGTGGCTTCTTTTGAAAAATGTCTCCAAGTCTCTTGCCCATTTCTTTTTAACAGATTTATTTATTTGAAAAGTAGAGTAAGAGAGAGAGCAAGAGATACAGAGAAAGTATGTATGTATGTATGTATGTATGGTTTACTTCCAAATGGCTGTAACAGCTGGGGCTGGGCCAGGCTTGAAGCCAAGAACCAGGAACTCCATTTGGGTCTCCACTCAAATACTTAAGCCATTGCCTTCTGCTTCCCAGGCACTTCAGCAGGGAGTCACGGTGGAAGCAGAATAGCTGGGATTCAAAATCAGTGCTCTGTCAGTGATGTGGGCATCCCAGGTGGTGGATTAACTTGCTGTGCCACAATGCCCGCACCTTTGTCCATTTTTGAATTTTTTTCTTTTCTAGCTAGTGAGTTGTTTTATGTTCACAATGTCCACAAGCTTACCCAGGTTTTAATTGGGTATTTTGTTTGAGTTCTTTGTATATTTTGAATATTAGTCTGTTATACCGTGTTTGGTTTATAGATATATTCTCCCTGTCTATAGGTTGTCCTGTCTTATGCAAAGGTGTCTTAGTTTGTACTATTTATATACTTTTACTTTTGGGGTCAAATCCAAAATTGTGGGGCTGGCGCTGTGGCACAGCAGGTTAAAGCCCTGGCCTGAAGCGCTGGCATCCCAAATGGGCACTGGTTCTAGTCCCAGCTGCTCCTCTTCCAAACCAGCTCTCTGCTATGGCCTGGGAAAGCAGTAGAAGATGGCCCAAGTCCTTGGGCCCCTGCATCCATGTGAGAGACCCAGAAGAAGCTCCTGACTTCAGATTGGTGCAGCTCCAGCCGTTGCAGCCATTTGGGGAGTGAGAGTGAACCAGTGGATGGAAGACCTCTCTCTCTGTCTCTACCTCTCTCTGTAACTCTCTTTCAAATAAATAAAATAAATCTTTAAAAAAAATCCAAAATTGCTCAGATCAGTGTTCAGTAGTTTTATCCCCCCCCCCCCTTTTTTTTCTACTAGTTTTATAGTCTTGGGTCTTCTGTTAGAGTTTGTAGTCAATGTTGAGTTGAGTTCTAAAAGGATATGAGGTAGGGGTATCTAGTTTCATTCTTTGGCAAGCAGATATACAATTTTCCCAATACCATTTATTGAAGAGTGTCATTTTGTATTCTTGGCACCTTTGTCAAAAATCAGTTGGACATTGGTGTGGGTGTTGTGGCATAATGGTTAAGCTGCCACTTGTGACACTGGCATCCCATATGGGTGTGAATTTGAGTCCTAGCTGCTCCGCTTCCGATCTAGCTCTCTGCTAATGTGCCTGAGAAAGCAGCGGAAGATGTCGCAGTCCTTGGGCCCCTGCGCCCATATGGGAAAACTGGTTGAAGCTCCTGGCTCCTGGCTTCAGCAGGCCCAGTCCTAGGTGTTGGGGCTATTTGGGTAGTGAATCAGCAGATGGAAGACCTCTCTCTCTCTCTCTCTGTAACTCCACCTTTTAAATAAATAAGTCTTAAAATCAGTTGGACATCCTTGTACATGTGTGATTAGTTTGAGTTTTCTGTTGATCAATGTGTCTTTTGTGGGGGCGGTATTATGCCATTTCAATTATAGCTATTTAGTATGGTTTGAAATCAGGCAGTACGATGCCTCAAACTTTGTTGTTTTTGCTCACAGTAGCATTGGTTGTTTGGGATTTTTTTCTTTCATATGTAAAAGTCAGTTTTTGGCCCATTTTATTTTACTTCTCCCTGAAGAACCTCTGTGAATATTTCTTCCAGAGTAGGTCTTCTGGCGATTAATTACCTTAGTTTCTGTTTTTCTGAGATGAATTACCTTAGTGTTTTTTTTTCTGAAAAAGTCTTTTATTTTCTCCTTCACTTTAGAAAGTAGTTTTGCTGGAAAGTCATATTCTAGGTTGATTTGTTTTGTTTTGATAATGCTTCAAATATTCCATTCTCCTCTTTTTTGCATGGTTTCTGTGAGAAATTCTCTGTAGTTTTTCTTTGATAGATAAGGTTCCCTCCCCTGCCCCCACGTCTTTTAAGATTTTCTCTTGTGCAGTTTGAATATATAATATGCCTAGGTGTATAGAGTATTCAGTATTTTTGCTCAGTGGTTTGGTGTCTGTAATGAATTTTGGCAATTTCTTGGTTATTATTACTTCAGATATTTCTTAAGCTTTTCTGGATTCCAGTTATACATATGATGTACCACTGTTCTTTGGTGATGATCTGTTTTATTCATTATCTTTTCTTTTTGCATTTTGGACAGTAATTTCCATTGACCTGTCTTCAAGGTTATTGAGTATTTACTGTGTCCAGTCTACTAATGTTCCCAACAATGGCATTCTTCATTTCTGTTACAGTGTTTTCAGGTCCACGTTTCCTTTTTATTATTTCTTAGAATTTCTATTTCTTTTCTTACATCATCTAGCCGTTCTTGCGTGCTATTGATATTTTCATTAGGGTCCTTGAAATATTCATAATTCTTTTAAATTCCTTATTTAGTAATTGTAAAACCTGTGTCCTATCTGAATCTCATCCTGATACTTACTTTTTCTCTTCAAACTGCCTTTTGGAATGGTTTGGTAGTTTTCTCTTGAAAGCTGGACATTTTGTATTGATTATTCATAATTCAGATAGACCTTTGTTATATATGAATGTTAGCCATCACAAAACACACTGGACACTGGAGTAAGGGAAAGGGTTTATTGGGGAATACCCTACAGACCAGAGTGAAGGGGTGGCAAAGGAAAAGAGAGAGAAAGAGAATATAAGAGACAAACAGAGAGGAGAGGAGCTAGCAAGGAGAGAAGATAGAGCAGAGCCGAGGAGAGAGGAGAGCAGAGCCAAGAGAGAAGAACCAAGAGCCAAGAGAAACCAATAGAGCGCAGGAGAGAAGGACTGAGAGAGCATGTGTTCAGGAACAGGCCCTTTTAAAACTTTGCCCGGGGGCGGGCAGGGAAGCAGGAGCAGCAAATCCCCTTAGGATGGGGGTGGAGCCTGGCTCAGGTAGCTGGGCCATGTGGCCACCTGGCTAAAACTGCACCAGTTTCCAAACAACCTTTACCATGAGGTTTCATGTTGGTTTGACCAGGGTTATGCTGCATTTAATGTTTGCTGTAACTGTAGGTGCTAGAGGCATCAAGTTTTTCTCACGTCTTTGTATTTTTTCTTCTTATCTTTTCTGGGTATCTTAAAGAACCCTTCATTAATTGAAGTCTGTGTCTTGCAGCTCTTACTGCTGTAATCCATGGAACCCTCTTAGTGCTGTGGTAAAGTATAGAAAGGGGAAACATTCTATAATGTTACAGTATAGGCTCAGTCCTTTAGTGGACCTGTGTTGGCTGTATTGTGAATTTCACAAGTGTTTCTCTTAGCTCCTCCTAGTTACATGCGAAAGAATGACTAGAAGGGGCTTGAGTTAGGAATTTTCCTTCCCCTTGTGGGATGTAAGGCTCTGATTATACTTTTCCCCCACTGGAGAGTACGCCTTTATTATGAATAAAGATCTGGGTATATTTTGCAGGACTTACTTTCCCCCTTCCTTTGTGAGAGATGGTTTTTCTTGGCTCTTTAACATGAAGATCTGGTGTTCCGGAGATAAAAATCCACAGGTGTTACTCTGATCAAGCTTGACCACAGTGAGCCTTCATCAGTTCATCACAATCACCAATTAGGCTTTCCTAACCTTAGTAGAGATTGCTGCTTCAGGAAAGTAGGTCTTGGCTGAGACTATGGATTTTCCTGTCTCTGTTATTTAAGGTGGTGATTTGCTCTACAATCTGTTCTCTGATAAGTCCAAGAAAAGTCACTGATTTTCAGTTTGTTCAGCATTTTTTTTAGAAAGGCAGGTGTGATGACTTCCAAGTTCTTTACATGTTAGAGGTGAAACTGAAAAGTCCTACATAGAGTTCCTTTTGTTATTTTGATATTTTTGATTGTTTCACTTTTCCTTCACAGATTTTTACCCCAATGGTGAAAGTCAAAACTGATACTGACATTGGGAATGACCCCCTAAAGTCTATATGAAAATGTGGCCCCTTAAAGTTCCCCAGAAGCACCATCTGGGGTGCCATACGACATTACCAAATGCTTATTAATAAATCCCCAATATTATTAAGTCTGAGAGCGTTCTTGCCTAATATTTAGAGAAGAATTCTAAATACCAGCACAGGTAAACAAGGCACCATGGTACATTTTAGGCTTTTATTTAGTGCGAAAGGTGCATAAGGAAAGTGAGGGCTTTAGTTCAGTTTAAAGAGAGAGGAAAATCTGGAAACCAGGGTAGCGAGCATACCAAGCAGAGAGCAGGCCAAAAGCCGCGTGCAGCAAGCGCCTTGAGCTGCTGTCCACCGCTTAACACCGACAGCAAAGCAGAGGCAGAGAGCCTTTTGGGATGTTCCTTACCTTTTATATATTTTTCACAGGGGAGTGGCTTGTGGGCAGGTGGGCATTCAGGTATGGTCAGGTAGAGCATGATGTCACATGGGGGCATGGTGATGGGATCAGGTAGGGTGTGAGGTCACACAGGGGCGTGGCAAAGGCGTGGTCTTCCAGCTCACAAACCTAATTGGTTTTAGCCTATCTACTTCATTCCCCCCTCAGAGACTCCAGACCTTAATCTTAAGGGGATGTTGTTGGGCGTCGAGTCACCTTCTGTAGCTGCTTCCTGCTTATTAGGGGCACAGACCCTGCCTGTTTTCAGTCCCAAAGTCTCTGCCTATCTCATCTAATTAATTCGTTTCACGAGTTGGAGCTCTTTCAGTCACTGCCGTAGTCTGTGTCCCCTGCATGGTCATCATTATTCTCAGAAGTTGCTGGGTTCTAAAATATATAAGTTTGTCAATCACCCTGAGCAAGATTGGAATAACCCCAAGTGCAGCTGGTGTGCCCCTTAAAATGGAAAAAACATGTCTAGTCATCTCCCAGACAGTAGGTGGTGAGAGATTACCCCTATGCAAATTATAAAACCATTTAGCTTGAGCATAGAGGGCTTTGATGTTCTCTTCTGTGAACATAATATTATTTGAGTAAAGGTGGCAGATCCAGTTGAGCACTGCACACATGCCCCCTTGTTCTATTAACATGAACTCTAGGGCCTGTTGTCCATAACTACCCTGATAGGGAGTCTACTGAAACCAGAGCTTGCTGTAGAAGCCGTCCTGAAGACAGGCAGAGTTAGAGAGAGAGAGAGGACAGAGAGAAAGGTCTTCCTTCCATTGCTTCATTCCCCAAATGGCCGCTATAGCCGGTGCACTGTGCCAATCCGAAGCCAGGAGCCAGGTGCTTCCTCCTGGTCTCCCATTAGGGTGCAGGGCCCAAGCACTTGGACCATCTTCCACTGCCTTCCCGGGCCACAGCAGAGAGCTGGACTGGAAGAGGAGCAACTGGGACTAGAACCCGGAGTGCCGGCGGAGGGTTAGCCTAGTGAGCCATGGTGCCGGCCAATGTCAGGTTCTTAAAGTCAGTTTCCTGAAACTCTTCTGGGCTGTCACTCTTTACTGCTGAGGAACCTACTAAGGAGTCCTGCCAATAATAGCACCCAGAAAGAATCAAAAGAGGTATGTACATCAGGTGGGCACTGAATTGCAGCATTTCGACATGGCTAGGACAAGAGTTCTACTTATCTTTCTCCTTTTGAAGAGGCATTTTTGATCTTCAGTTGGCTCACAGGAATAAGCAGATGTATCTGTTGGATCCACCTGTGGAGACTCAAGAGGTAGAGGTTTAATCCTCGAGAAGTGTACCCAGCTTGGAACTTCCTGTAATTTTACTGCAGTAGGCATGTTCAGCAGTACTCAGTGGGGCCCCTTCCACTGGGGCTGTAGCTGGTCTGAGGGAGACCCTTCCTTCCAGGTCTTTTATAAGACCAAGTCCCCTGGGGAGACAGGCTGCTCATGAGCCTCAGGGCCTGGCGCCGGAAGGACCTTGTTGCCATACTTTACCAGAGCCTTTTGTATCTGGCCTAAGTTGATAATGTACTTTATTTGATCTTGTACCTCTGAATCAAAGAGGATGTCGGAGGTGAGCAAGGCCTTCCATGGAGCATCTCACAGGGGCTAAGCTTTAAGGCAGTTTTAGGTGCTCTTTTCACCCTGAGAAGAGCAGTTGGCAACAGTTTGAGCGACGTTTCTGAGGTCTCCTGGCAAAGCTTGGCCAGAATTCTTTTACGGCTATGATTAGCCTTTTCAGCTTTACCTGATGACTGAGGCCTCCAAGAAGTATGGAGGTGGTAAGAAACTCCTAGAGCAGTGGCTTCCTGCTGGGTTATTTTAGATATAAATGAAGGTCCATTGTCACTTTGGAGTGACCATGGGAGTCCATGTGGGGAGCAACTCAGACTAGACTGTTACTGGAATTAAGACTTATTCTATGCATCTGCTCTCCCACAATATGGCGCTGGGAGAGAAGAAAACAGCTTCTACACAGCTGCCTCCAGTTCAGCCAATAAACTGTAGGACTTGCTCCTGATTGGAGGAGAGCAGCGTACTCGGCGTGTGGGCAGCCGAGTTAGGATTGGCGGAGGAGGACTATAAAGGAGGAGAGAGACGGCATGCACCAGGAACATCTAAGGGGAACATCTGAAAGAACACCTGTGCAGCCCCCGAGAGAGCCGGCCGGCGGTGTGCTGCTCCCCTGCGGAAGTGGGGAAAGCAGCCAGGGGGAACCGCCCTTCCACGGAGGTGGAAGGGACAGTAGCCAACCCGGGAAGAACCAGCAGCAAACCCGGGGAGGGCCGAGCAGACGAAAGAACAGCGCAGGGTCCTGTGTCGTTCCTCCACGAAGACGGGGAGCGACATAATGGTGCCGTGACTCGGATATGAAGCCTAGGCAGGGCTTAGTGTCGTTCCTCCACGAAGAGGGGGAGCGACAGTCCAAAGCGTGGCACGATGTCTTTCTGCACAGGAGTCAACAATGGATGTGGCCTTACGTGGCCAAGGTAATTTTGTAAGCATAGTGGGCAACAGCGAGCTACTTCCTTTATGACAGTATTTAGTCCTTTTCCTCCAAAAGCTCAGGACACTAGTTGTACTAAAGCGTCTTCCCAAGTGGGTAGAGTTGTGTATCTCCTTAATAATTTTCCATTGAGTGGCCATTAGGAGCATAATTCTATGATTTAACATCCACCATCTTTACATCTTTATGATGTAAAGACAAAATAATAGTTTATATGTTACATGGAACTGAGATTTTGAACAGAGATATTTGGGTTCATGGATAGCTACAGCAGTTACTAGGAGTTTATCCTTCTGTCTTCTATTACAGGTCCTGAAAGATTCACATCAATCACTGACTGAAACATATTGGGACAACATTGGTCTAGATCAGGGATTGGAAAGCTTTTCTTGTAAAGAACTAGATAATACATATTTTAGGCCTCATAGGCCAGACTATCTTTTTGCAACTACTCAAGTGCAGTGGAAACGCAAAAGCCACCACTGATAATGTTTGAAACTTGATTGTGACTGTTTCATTAAAAGTTTATCTACAAATACAGGTGTCAGCTAGATTTTTTTCATGGGCCATTGTTTGCCAACTTCTAATCTAGAGCAGTGATTTTTAGTTTTTGATCCATATCTTTGGTTTAATACTGATGTTTAATAAATGTGACCATGTTTTACTTGCATGTATTTTATTACATCAGATATTGTTTCACGTTGTGATAGAGATTTATATATTAAGAAGGTTTCAAAAATCTTAAGGTTTAGGCTTCAGAGGTATAACCTTTATTTATGAGTGTAACACTCTTAAAATTACCCTGAAAATGTGATTCTTGTTCACTCAGGATAACAAAAAAATCCCCTGTAAATGTAATATTTTAATTAAAATACAAACCAATTTTTATTATTTTGTTTTATCATATAGGCATGCCAACTTTTTTTTTTGACAGGCGGAGTGGATAGTGAGAGAGAGACAGAGAGAAAGGTCTTCCTTTTGCCGTTGGTTCACCCTCCAATGGCCGCCACATCTGGTGTGCTGCGGCCGGTGCACCACGCTGATCCGAAGGCAGGAGCCAGGTGCTTCCTCCTGGTCTCCCATGGGGTGCAGGGCCCAAGCACTTGGGCCATCCTCCACTGCCTTCCCAGGCTGCAGCAGAGAGCTGGCCTGGAAGAGGAGCAACCGGGAAAGAATCCAGCGCCCCGACCGGGACTAGAACCCGGTGTGCTGGTGCCACTAGGTGGAGGATTAGCCTATTGAGCCGCGGTGCCGGCCATAGATAATAGAAGTATTAGCCAAGATTAAAATCAATAGATGGCAGGGCTAGCATTAGAATCCAGCAGTCACTTGATTTCTAGGGTAGAGAATATATAATACCCCCCACGGCAGCTATATTGAAGATCAGTCTTCTTTAGAGGATTGGTTTTGGAGCTTTATTTTTTTTTTCCCTCTCCAAATAAACCTTTTAGGAATATAGTGATTCTTCCCACCATACCCACCCTCCCACCTCTCCTCCTCCCTCTCCCATTCCCAATCCCATTCTCCACTAAGATCTGTTTTCAATTAACTTTATACACAGAAGACCAACTCTAATAAGTAAAGAATTCAACAATTTGCTCGAGAAAAAAAAAATCTTTCTCAACAGTCAAGACAAGAGCTGTTCAAAATCATTGCACCTTTTTATTTTTTTTTTTAAAGATTATTTATTTATTTGAAAGAGTTACACAGAGAGAGAAGGAGAGGCAGAGAAACAGAGAGAGAGAGGTCTTCTGTCTGCTGGCTCACTCCCCAGATGGCTGAAACTCCCAGAGCTGCACCAATCCAAAGCCAGGAGCCAAGAACCTCTTCCGGGTCTCCCATGTGGGTACAGGGGCCCAAGTTGGGCCGCCATCTACTGCTTTTCCAGGCCATAGCAGAGAGCTGGATCGGAAGTGGAGCAGCCTGGTCTCAAACCGGCACCCATAATGGATGCCAGCATTGCAGTCGGTGGCTTTAAAATCGGAGAAGACCCCCTAAAATACACACTGAAATGTGGCCCCTTAAAATTCCTTAGAAATGCTACCCGGGGTGCCACATGTGCTACCGGAATTTGGGGTGCTATATGATTTCACCACGGGCTTATTACTAAATCCCCAATATTAATAAGCCCAAGAAGGCTCTTGCCTAATATTTAGAAAAGAATTATAAATACTGGCATAGATAAACGAAGCAGCATGGTACATTTTAAGCTTTTATTTAGTGAGAAAGATGCATAGGAAAGTGAGAGCTTTATTTAAGAGCGAGAGGTGAATAGGGGTTCATACCAAGCACCAGGAACCAGCCACATGGAAGAGCATCTAGGCCTGTATCTGGGCCAGGAAGCCTAGAGCACATGGCCCGAAGACCATGAGCCCTGGAGGTGCACGGGGCTACAGCAAGTCCCCTCCTTTTGAAGTATCCTATAGATTTCTAAGTTACTGAAATGAATCAAATGATTTTGCTTAAAAATTGTATAATATTTAAATTGAAAGGGATCTTAGAGACTAACTCAAAGATCTAACTTTGCCAACAAGGAACTTGAGACCCAGAGAAGTCAAGTGACTTGGGGGCCACTATGATCTCATAAAACACTGTAGTTTGGAAGGTCAGTTCAGTAGTATGTTAGAGCTGCTTATTCTAGCTTCAGAGTTAATTGTTGAATTTTTAATAATTTTTGTGAGTAGGTTATTTAATATATTCATGATTAAAATTTTATATAAACTTATAAATTACTTATAAAACAAAGATATATGCTCAAAATGCATCCCTGATTATTTTACTATATACTTCTGTTGCCTATGCTCGTGAGGTCGTTTGTCTTTATACCTGTGGAGGTTCTATTTAATGGCATCCTGTCTAACTCCATGCTAAATGATGTTACATTGATATCTTAAAAAGTAAATAGAGGAGTATTTACACCATGGAAATTGGCAGACATTACCACTAATATTTCCAACTCTATTCCTGGAGCCCCAAGCCAATTGATTGATACTCAGCAGCATATCACTGGATATAACTACTGTGCTGCTTACATTTCTGTTTATGTGTCTGATTTTGCTGAAAGACTGAGTTCCTTGAGGTTTGGAACTTAATATCCTTAGCACCCTGCACATGCTTGGTGTGTTGTTAGCAGACAAATATTTTTAGTTATTTAGTCCTTGATTTATATCTTGGCTCCATCACTTAAACTACCAATATTACTTTGGTTATTTTAACTTCTATTAGTAAAATGATAATAATACCAACCTTTCTTGATTATTGGGAGATTTAATGAAAAGACCTAGAAAGTGTCTGATACATAGTAGGCACAAAAAAAGTGGTTGACTTTTATTATGCTATCCCAAGAAGTAGGCATAAATGCAATTAAGTTCCAGGCTTACTGTGTATGCAGAGCTTTGTATTAAGTGTTTAACCACAAACTGGATGAGAATCAAGAATGTGGTGCTGTTATTTTTGTGTGTGTATATACTTCTCTTCCTTCCCACACAAAATAATGGGATAAATTAAAAGAAAATGATATATAAGAGGCAGGAAGCAATCCTTCTGTTATATTTGGCTTTTCTCTGACTCTTATTACCGTATCATGTCCAGTTTTACATTGTTCATTTTAAAGAGGATGTCAGAAAACTGTATTTAGTGTGTCCTGGGAAGAAGCAACAACTATGATTAAAGGGATAGAAAATAGGCCCTTGGAGGCAAGTTTAAGGAACTGAGTTATTCACTCTGGAAAGGAGATGGTAAGTGAGTTTCTTAACTATCTTCAAATATATGAAGGGTTACTATAAGGAGGATACTCTTCAAGTTGTCTGTGAATGCACAGAGGACGAAAAGAGGAAATTGACATTTCATTTAAAGAAAATTATGTTAAACACTGAAATTGACTATCAAGGGATATCATGGAATCTTCATTTCTGAAAATATTTAAAAAGAGTAGCAGCAGATGTTTATTTATTGAAAGGTTTATGAAGGTGAGAGGATTGTGGAGTTTGCAACCCTTTCTACTTCTGTGAAACAATTTTCTTATATTTACTTAATTTACTAAGCATATCCCAGATATCTTACTAGGAAACCACTTAAAATTTTGATAGAGTTAAACCTTAGCATACAATTTATCTTAATTGCTGTGTTTATCTTGGATAAAAACATTCAATATTTTTTGACTGGTATAACTAACTTAAATTGAAGTCCATTTATATATAAAATACTCCATATTTTTATTTTTGCCCTCGACAAGTCTGAAACATTACTCAGAGTATTAGCTACTAATTTTTTAAGTAATGTATTACAAATATTCTGTAACTCTTTTGTGGCAGGGAATCCTGTTGGTATATGATATTACAAATTATCAAAGTTTTGAGAATTTAGAAGATTGGTATGCTGTGGTGAAGAAAGTGAATGAGGAGTCAGAAACTCAGCCACTGGTTGCCTTGGTAGGCAATAAAAGTAAGTTATTAAATACTTATTTACTTATTTGCTGTTATGGGTGAATGTTTGTATATACCCCCTTCCCCTAATTCCTTGCCCCTATTCATATAGTGTAGCTCTAGTCCCTGGTGTCCCAGTTTTTGGAGGTGGGGCTTTTGGGAGATAATTAGGTAATGATAGTGGAGTCTTCATGAATGCATTAATAACTAATAAGAGACATGAGAAAGAAGATCTTTCTATCCCCGTCATGTGGGGATACAACAAGAAGGTCACAATCTGCAAATCAGGAAGAGGCTGCGCACTAGACACTGAATGTACCAGCATCTTGATCTTGGACTTCCTTATCTTCAGAACTGTGGAAAAAAATAATGCTTGTTGTTTGGGCCTGAACTGAGAGCTTATTTTGTTTTAACAGCCTGACCTGAGAGCTTACTGGTATATTTGTATATCCTGTCGTTTTATTCCTGAAAAAAAAAAAAAAAAAGATTTGCTATTTAGGAGCAACTTTTCTGGGTTGAGTAAAGTGTTTGAGTAGAAAATTCCTAAGGGTGTGTCCAGTCTTTACAATAACTGTTTTGATGCGTGGTCTGTCATTAACTGCTCTGCTGCTTTGGCCAATTCCTGTGACGGTAGGTAAGATCAGTTCTGACTGTGTACTTTGGCTTCCTGTGGTCTAAGGAAACAGTGTGAACTATTAAGAACAGCAACACAGCTGCAGATTTTATGATGTTGCATTGCAGCTTCAGCTCTCTCCCAGAGGTTTTGAGAGATACATCTCATTAAATGATCCCTTATTTTAAGGAAGGAGGCAGTGTCTGGTTGGGATTTTATATGCATTGTATCTTGTTCCCATTACTTGTCAACTTTTTTTTTTCTGCACTTTTGGGTTTGGTATGAAATATAGACACTTTCTTTGGGAAAGAATATATTATGTTAGGGAGAGTAACAGTTGTAGGATATAGATTTCTGACATCTGTTTCTTGGGCTATACATATATAAAAATCATAAAACCAAATTCAGTACAGGACTGTTAGGTTCACTATTATTTGCACTATGGAAACAGAAAAGGAGACATTAATAAGATTTTTTTAAAATACATGAAATATTATGATATGACCTGAGCTGCTCTGACTTACTTGATATCAGGAAAAGAGAAAATGAATTTAATGTATACCATGGAGGATTTAGGTCAGGAACTGTTTTCTGACTGTAAGCATTGTTAAATCAATACCCATGTTCATTACCAAGAGAATCATCTTCTCTAGAAGTCTTTAAAGACACAATATTTTTTTCTGTATGATTATTTAGGAAATAGTGCTTCCTAAAGGACAATACCAGGATTTCAGCATCACATGGTTTTGTGCACTGAGATGAACATTTATGAAATCCAAGCCTTAATTTAAAACAGTTATATAACAGGTGTGAATGCCATTTTTCTGAAGCATTAAAAATAAATAAACATTATATACTCTCCAGAGTACAGCATTACATATCAAAAAATGGTATGAGTATGAGTAGAAATTGGCATGGTATGAGTAGAAGAAAAATGGCATGGTATGAGTAGAAATTGTGGTTTCTTTTAAAGCTTTAGTTAAATTGTACTCATCTATTATGTATGTAGTTCTTTAAAACTGAATCAAATGCTTTTAAGTTCTTTGAAATACCCTTTTCTAAATTGTAAGTTTTGATTAGCATAGATTCTATTTCAGGGTGCAGCTTTTTATTTTAGGAGATCATTTCTTAGTCTGTTTTCATGTTACCAGAATACTTATTTATATTATGGGTGAATTTGTGCTTAATTGGAGGTTTCCTATCACCTATGGAAAATTATAGAGTAGTGGAGGGAAGGGGTTGGGATTTGTTTTCATTTCTTTCTGGATATGCAACCACCATCTGAGATAATGGTGTAGGGGTACATAATTATATACATTCTGTTATGTGTTTATCTTATCCTGTGAGGCATCCACCATTGGTCACTGTCAAAGACAGGATATCAGACTAGATGGGCTTATTGGACTGGGCTGGTGGTGCCATGCCCAGATTTCAAAAACAAATATTTATATAAGTTGCTTGAATTTGTATAAAAAATTAATGCAGTGTTATGTTTGAGATTCAGTAGTGTAAAAATAAGAGATTTTTCACATTTGGCATACCTACAACTCCTTTCTTGTATAAATTTATAATACTTTCTTTCAGAATGAGATCATATAGCCAGTATATGATCACATACAATCTTATATATTTAGAAACAAGAGATTATAGATGAATATTTTCCTGTAAATTATTTACTACATAATCTGTCACTGGCCCAGTTTCATATGGTCATGTAATGAAAGATCCTTTTGCAGTTAAGCCTATTAGGACTTTATCTCTTGAGTCTCGTGGATCTTTTATGATTTGTGTTTCCAAGTTGTTGATACATTAGTAAAGTAGTATGTACTCATTTGTTTTTGAGGGAATTAATTAAACAGCAGTAAGATTTACAAAGTCTTTACACACTGGTTAAAGGCAAAGCAAACGTAATAGAAAGTACATGTTAAGCTTGATCATTATACTCATTACCTAAACATTTTGCTCATTATCTAAACATTATCTAAACTTGTGCTTCAATATGCTGTTTTTACTCATCATTATATCTTATACTTGCATTTTAAACAGAAAGCCGATATTGAAAAGAAATATGTATAGTCTCTGAAAACATTAGCGGCTATAGTAGTTTTTAGTCAAAATTAGTAGGAGTGTGTGGATTTCATAGATAATAAAAGATTATAATTAGGAAGTTATATGATTGCTTATTCAACTATAGTAAACTGTCAAAAATTTGATAGTTTGATAGTATGAAAAGATGAATTATGAGTTTAGTTTTGTGAAGAATTGTTTTATTGTGTCTAAATATAGAGAACATTAATGAAGTAGCCAGTAAAGAATTTGCTTTAATTAGATGAATATGGTGATTGTCTTTAGTACATTAATTATTTCAATATGTGATGTTAAAAATTATATGATAATTAAGATAATTTATTTTACTGTATATTCTATTCTGAAAGGCTACCAGACACCAGTTAGTGTTATCTCTTTGTACTATTTAAAATGTTACATGAAATATTGAGTAATGGTTAATATCATAGGGCTTTGACATAATAAATTTTGCCTACAGGCTTGACTTTATGTAACAGCAGCATGACATCAGACATGTTAACTCACATCTTTAAATCTCAATTTCCCTCATTGGGAAATATGATGAATAGATTCTGTCTAATGAAGTTGGTTTAAAGAGTGAGACATCGCTTGAAAAGCATAGAACATTTGTCTTATGCATTGTGAGTGCTTAATAACTGTTAGGGTTTTTTAATTTTTTTTTTAAAAAGATTTATTTATTTATTTATTTATTTGAAAAGCAGAGTTACAGAGAGGCAGAGGCAGAGGCAGGGGCAGAGAGATGTACTATCTGCTCATTTACTCCCCAGATGGCTGCAACAACCAGGTCTGGGCCTGGCAAAAGCCAAGAGCCTGGAACTCTATCCTGGTCTCCCATGTGGGTGTAGGCTGAAAGTATTTGGGCCATCTTCTGCTGCCTTTCCAGGAGCAGTGGTAAGAAACTGGATTGAAATGGAGCAGCTGGGACTCTGATATGGGATTCAGGTGTCACAAGTAGCAGCTTAATCTGCTGCTCCAGAACACCAGCCTCTAATTTTTTTTTCTGTGCTATCTTAAAGTTTTCTGAAAATTTCACTGCCTTTCTTTGCTTTCTGGTTGCGGAGATTAGTAATTATGGTATGTCCAAGTCTTCATACAAGGCTATAATTTCACTTAGTGAAGTAAAAAGTAAATTTCTAGTAGGTAAACTTCTAAAAGGGAAAGAGGGTGAATTATTTACTTATTCTATGCATATCATAGAAGCCCAGCTGACATTTAGTGATTTCTGCAGCCCCCTGTAGAATTGAGATATCTGAAAGACCACTGAGCACCACATAAGCACCTGGAAACAATTATGTTGCCATATAAGGCAACTTCTGCAAGGCAGAGCCAAATCCACCAGACCTAATACCTATTTTCCTGGCTGTGAAAGTCTTGCTCTTCTAGCATTGGAGCACTCTCACTTGATTACAGCCTGCACTGCAGTGCCTAAGAGTTTTAAAATTTATGTCCACCTAAGGCCTTATCATGGGTGGACCTAGGCTATGGCATAACATATCACCATCACTTCTCAGGTAACTATTGCAGTAATCTCCTAACTGGGTCTTCCTGCTCCTAGCTGTGCTCTCCAGATCATAATATATGATTATGCTGAAAATTTTTTTGATACTTTATCATCATCCTCAGAATGAAATTCCAACTCTCTATCCAGGTTTATTAAGCTCTATGTAATCTGGGTCTTACCTGCCTTTTAGACCTCATCATACTTCTTTGTGCACTGTATGTTTTTCTGTTCCTAAAACATTTCAAGTTCATTTGTACCATAGAGTTTCTTCTGTTTGAAGTGCTTTCCCCTCCGATGTTTGCTTTTGACTAGCTCCATGTTTGTTATTTTCTGCTCATCTTAAATGTCGTCTCTCCTTGACTACTCAATCTAAAGGAACTATTTGGTCCTTTCCTGTCAGGTCATGTTTCAGTTATCTGAGTAGTGTCATTGCCATCTGATATTGTTTCTTACCTGTTTTTACACATTAAAATCTAAGGTCTATATGTAAGCTAGGGACCTTATCATTTAGAGTGGTGCCTGAATGAGTGAATTCCAGATGAATAAATAAAAGCATTTTCATGAGGACTCTGTTGAAATTAGAAGTGTTTATGGCCCATAATGTGTTATTATCATAATGTGTTTTCTTAATGAGGAAAAAAGTATGTATGTAGATATAAGGACTCTGTTAGATCATCTTTGGGCCTACTGAATTCCATTCTAATGAATGTCAGAATGAGTTCTTAGGAAATGCATTCTTTTGTGTATGCTGGATCATGTTGGAAATAAAATGTCATAGATTTTTTATGTTAAGTTAAATATATAAGATTTAGGAGTTTGCTGATTTTTCCAAACTTGTGATTTTTATATAAAATTAGAAATATACACCTTTGACTTTTTGTTTACAGTATTTTTTGTGTTCACTTAAATCATGATTGCACTGAAGTACAATTTAAATTTTTTCAGTGTTTCAGGCAAGTGTATAAATTTAAATGAAAATTCAGGAACATTCTTTTTATTTCCAATTCAATCTGTGTTTTATAGCCACATGGCATTTTAATTTGTCATTTTGTTATTTTTCTATCTTTAATCTGTTATGCTTTTCTACTATCTGATCCATCAGCTAGTTTCTCTCTTGACTAGCTAACATTCTCAGTTGGATAGATTGTAAACAGAATTAACAGGGGTTGCATAGGAGCTGCCCTCTTTCTGATTTATAGCTTCTTAGTTAGTGGAGGGTGGTGGTTATCAGTAACTTGTATTGGGGGTAGGAATTATCACGCTCCAGTATAGAGTGGATGGATGAATGATTTCTACTCTTAAAGATATTAACCAGATCCTTTCCCAAATAAAGACTAATAACTCAGATTTTTAAACAATCTTCATGACAGATGAGGGCATAGAGAAGAGTGCATCAACACTAATTAACAATGTTGAGTGTATATTCTTCTTAACAGTGATTGATTGTTCTTGGAGTACTATCTCTGTGCAGGAAGTGATGTTTTACATTGGGAAGTTTAAAGGTTACATTTTAATGTACCCTGTAAGTTGTGTTCCCTGAACTCAGTAGAAATGTATTAGTAAAACAAGTAAATTTTAAGTTGAAAATTTTACTGATGCTCTCAGTAAAATTATCACAAGGCTTTTAAAAGAGTACTCCCCCCCGCCCCTGCTTCCCCTCCAGTAATATTGGAGTATAAGAAATGGTAATGCATCTAGTTTGAAAAATTACATTGGAATGTACGTGAAAGTACTTGCCTTTGTTGTTGTGGGGAGCAACTGGGAGCAACTCGGACTAGACTAAGTTACTGGAATTAAGACTTATTCTATGCATCTGCTTTCCCACAATATGGCGCTGAGAAGGGAAACAGCTTCTACACAGCTGCCTCCAGTTCAACCAATAAACTGTGGGACCTGCTCCTGATTGGAGGAGAGCAGCGTACTCGGCGTGTGGGTAGCAGAGTTGGGATTGGTGGAAGAGGACTATAAAGGAGGAGAGAGACGGCATGCACCAGGAACATCTAAGGGGAACACCTGTGCAGCCCCCGAGAGAGCCGGCCGGCGGTGTGCCGCTCCCCCGCGGAAGTGGGGAATGTGGCAGGGGGAACCGCCCTTCCACGGAGGTGGAAGGGACGGTAGCCAACCCGGGAAGAACCAGCAGCAAACCCGGGAAGGGCCGAGCAGACGAAAGAACAGCGCAGGGTCCTGTGTCGTTCCTCCACGAAGAGGGGGAGCAACAGTTGTGGCTTGTTTGAGTCTTCAGAAATTCTAATTTTATCTAGAAATGTGAAATTATTAAATAGGTAACACTTCATTTGATTCTTATTTTGAATAATTCTTATCAATTTGTATAACATTTATCTGCTATATTGTTACACCAAAGTGAAAAAATCATTATTACCAATTTATTTAAGATTTATTTATTTATTTATTTGACAGGTAGAGTTACAGACAGTGAGAGAGAGAGACAGAGAGAAAGGTCTTCCAGTGGCCGCAACGGCCAGAGCTGCGCCAATCTGAAGCTAGGAGCCAGGTACTTTCTCCTGGTCTCCCATGCAGGTGCAGGAGCCCAAGCACTTGGGCCATCCTCCACTGCCCTCCCGGGCCACAGCAGAGAGCTAGACTGGAAGAGGAGCAACTGGGACTAGAACCCGGCACCCATGTGGGATACCAGTGCCACAGGCGGAGGATTAACCTAGTACGCCACGGCGCTGGCCCCTATTACCAATTTATTTAACAGAGTTGAAGCAGGCATTTCGCCTAGCTATTAAGATACCTGCATCCCAATGTTGGCATACCTCATTTTGATTTCTGGCTCTGGGTCTTGACTCCAGCTTCCTACCAATGTAGACCCTGGGCGGCAGTGGCAATAGCTCAAGTAATTGGCTTCTGCCATTCATGTGGGTGACCTGGATTGTACTTCTGGCTCTCAGCTTCAGCCTTGACCCAGACTTAGCCATTGTGAGCATTTGGGGAGTGAAATAGCTGAAGGGAGCATTTTCTTTATACATATCTCTTGCCTCTGAACATCTAAAATTAATTTAAAAAGAGGGAGGTCTATGCTTTCATTTCTCCTTATTTTTTCTTTTTCTTTTACTTTTTTATGCCTCGACTTATAACATTTTCAAGTAGAGTTGTGATTATTTTCTTACTGGAAGATACTGACAAATTGCTAGATACTTAGTGAGAAAAAAAATACACACACACACACACACACAGCTGTTCTTTTACATGATAGTTCCCACTCTTACTGTACTGTTAGCATATATTACAGCACTTCAAATTTAATTGGTTGAGTAGTATCTCCCAATCAAATAAATAAGCTTGTCTTCAGATTGGGGTTGTGATAGACAATTATTGGAGAAGAAAATGTCAGAGGCCGGCATTGTTGCAGTGGGTTAAGCTGCCCTCTGATGCCAGCATCCCGTATCACAGCACTGGTTTGAGTCCAGCTGCTCAGCTTCTTCTTCTTCTTTCTTTATAAAGATTTATTTATTGGAAAGGTGGGGTTACAGAGAGAGAGAGAGGTCAAGACAGAGAAAGTCTTACATCCACTGGTTCACTTCCCATATGGCTGCAATTGGCAGGGCTGGGCCAGGCTGAAGCCAGGAGAAAAAGCTTCACCCTGGTCTCTCACCAGCTTTGCCACAGCTGCTCAGCTTCTGATCCAGCTCTCTGCTAATGCATCTGGAAAAGCAGCAGAAGATAGCCCAAGTGCTTAGACCCCTGTCACCCACATGGGAGACGTGGGTGGAGGTCTGAGCTCCTGGTTTTGGCCTGGCCCAGTTGCAGACATCTTGGGAGTGAACCGGCCAGTGGAGGGTCTCTCTCCCTTCTCCCCTCTCTCAACCTCTTTCTCTTTAACTATGCCTTTAAATAAATAAACTAATCTTTTTTAAAAAGCTTTATTTATTTGAAAGGCAGAAATCAAGAAGGAGAGAGAGAGAGAGAGAGAATGAGAATCTTCCATCTACTGGTTCATTCTCCAAATGGCTGCAACCGCTGGGCCTGGCCAAGCCAGGCCAAAGCCAGGAGCCAGGAGCCAGGTGCTTCTTCCAGGTCTCCCACATGCATGCAGGGGCCCAAGGAGTTGGGCCATCTTCCACTGCTTTCCTAGATGCATTAGCAGGGAGCTGGATCGGAAGTGGTTCAGCCAGGACTCGAACCAGTGCCCATATGGGATGCCAGCACTGCAGATGGAGCCTTAAACTTCTATACCACAGCACTGGTCCCACAAACAAACCTTAAAAAAAAGAAGAAAATGTCAAGAAATATTTTTCACCTGAAAGTTGTTGCAGTGATGTTACTTCATTATTTCAGTTACTTTTTTTTTTCCAGTTACTTTTTAAAATATCCTACCTAAAACACTTTTGTTGGTGCTATAATTTATATAGCTTTAGAAGTATTGTGTTTTTTGTAGCTTTGTTTTCTTGATATTTTGGGGAAATTATATAATCTGCCTTATTTTATGATAAATATCTGATAATAAATTTTAGAAGAAATTATTAAATATTAAGCTGATATTTAATGAGAGCTGGAAACAGATTTCTTTGCTAAAAGGAGGTTTAAAATTTTCATTAATATATCAACCTCTTTGAAATAATACTTTAATTCATATGAGCAGTGTTTGAGGACAACATATAATTTATTCAAAATTTTATTTATTTTTTTTCATTTTATTAGAAAGGCAGAGAGACAGAAACAGAGATCCTGCATCTGCTGGTTCACTCCCCAAATGCCTGCAACAGCTGGGACTGGGGGCCAGGCTAATGTCAGGAGCGTCCTGTATCTCAATGTCTGAGTTTGAACTCCAGCTTTTTTTCAGTTCCAGCTTCCTGCTCCTGCGCATTCTGCGAGGCAGCAGGTGATGGCTCAAATAGGTGGGTTGCTGCCACCCATGTGGGAGACCCGGATTGAGTTCTCCACTCCTGGGCATTTAAGGAGTGAAGCAGCTGCTAAGAGTTCTCTCTCTTTGTCTGTATATCTTTACCTCTCAAATACACTGAAAACATAAACATTAAAAATAAAGTTCAGTTTTGAACATACTAAATTGAGGTGCTTAGGTATTTATCTGGAGATGTTAACAGACAAATTAATGTGGGATTCAGGATCAAGATGTAGTCTTGGGGCTGGCACTGTGGCATAGTGGGTAAAACTGCCACCTGCAGTGCCAGCACCCCATATGGTTGCCGGTTTGAGTCCTGGCTGCTCCACCTCCAATACAGCTTTCTGCTGTGGCCTGGGAAAGCAGTAGAAGATGGCCCAAGCCCTTGGGCCCCTGCACCCATGTGGGAGACCTGGAAGAAGTTCCTGGCTCCTGGCTTTGGATCAGCACAGCTCCGGCCGTTACAATCGGGAAGTGAACCAGCAGATGGAAGACTTCTCTCTCTCTGTGTAACTACGATTTGCAAGTAAATAAATAAATAAAACTTAAAAAAAATGATTGTAATGACAAAAAGTTTTTAAAAAATGTAGTCTTTGGAGACCAAGTTTGTGGTGTGTTGGGCTGAGCCTCTCCTGTGGTGCCAGCATCCTGTCTGTGTGCCAGTTTGAGTGCTAGCTGCTCTACTTCTGACTCAGCTGCATGCTGATGCACTCAGGAAGTAATCTTGTGTTTTGCAACAGAATGGATGCAACCGGAAACTTATACTTAGTGAAATAAGCCAGTCCCAAAAAGGTAAACAAGTAGAGTACCTAAAATGTAATATATTGGAGTGAAATGGACATTTTGAGATTCAGTGACAACTTATACTCCTTGTCTCTTCTGTTGAGAAACAGTGTTTTTTTTTTTCTTTCTTCATACTGTTTGTTGAGCTCTTTTACTTAGTGTAGGGTTAACTTTATGATCATTAAGTAAACTGAAAGTAGATCTTTGTAAAAATTAAGAGTGAGAATGGGATAGGGAGGAGGAAGAGTTGGAGCATGGACAGGAGGGATGGGAAGTATCACTATGTTCCTAAGCCTGTATATGAAATACATGAAATTTGTATAGCTTAAACAAAATTTTTTAAAAAATTAAATTTCTGATAATTTGTGTAACAAATATTTATTAAGCATATTCCATGTACCAGTGACTGATTTAGATAATAGAGCAACAGCAGTGAACAAAGCAGACAACTCCTGCTTTCAGGGTGCTTGAATTACATAATACCACTGCATAACTCCAACGGAAAAACACTTCAGTTTATAAAAGGTGACTTGTTCAGAAGAATCACAAGGTTTAAAAAGCAAGAAGCTAGTTAAGAATTATTTTAAATGAATAAGAAATATCTATCTAGTATCTCTCCCAGTCTATTTTTCTAATATACCTAAGACCATGCTGACGTTGTTGTATAGTGGGTTAAGCTGCCATCTGTGATGCCAGAATCCCATATTGGCCCAGTTCAAGTTCCACATGATCCCCTTCTGATCCAGCTCTCTGCTCTTAGCCTGGAAAAGCAGTAGAAGATAGCCCAAATGCCTGGGCCCCAGGACCCACATGGGAGACCCAGATAAAGCTCCTGGCGCCTGCCTCAGCCTGGCCCAGCCTAGGCCATTGCAGCCGTTTAGGGAGTGAACCAGTGGATAGAAGAGCTCACTATCCCTCCTCCTCTCTCTGTAACTTTTTCAAATAAATAAATAAATCTTTTAAAAAGACTTACCTCAGACCCTCTATAAAAAATTTAGCAGCCAAGAAAGTTCTCAGAGATCCTTCATATTCTACTTTTTACTTAATCAGAATCAATACAATAAACTACAGAGTAAGAAACAGAAATGACTTACTGAAGACATCTAAGAATAAAAGTTCAAAAGTTTTAAAGGCATGCATTTTTATATCATGAGGTTTGGTGTTCCCCTCTCCTCATGACCCACATAATTCCCATGAACACAAAGATGCTGTATCTTCATCCTTTAAAAACAAAACCAAAAAGAGCTCAGCTGCTACCCTGTGTTATCGACTGGCTACTTTTCACAGCAGCATTGCATCTGTACTCGTAGGTTGCCTCTATTCATTGTCTGTGGTGATTTCCTTCCCTTCTCCCTTGAACCCACTCGACTTTTCACCCCTGTCACTCCAATGAACCTGAATACCAAGGTCACTATCAATTCTCCTACAGTGCCTAACCTAGTAACTACTCAGTACTCATGTGCTGCTCACTTCCTTCTTAAAACACTCTTACATTAGGCTTCCAGACATTTCACTCTCATGATTTTCCTTGTAAAGTCTGCTGGCCATTGTTCAACTTCTTTGCTGACCTCTCTTCTTTCCTCCATAAAGCATAAGCATATTCCTAGGCTTAATCTTTGGACCCCTTGTTTTTAAATATGCACACTTTTGATAAAATTTATTCATTCTCATGGCTTTCTCTATCAACATGCTGCTGATTTACCAACTTTTTCTATAGACTACATCTTTGTAAAAAATTTTTGTTTTACTTATTTGAAAGGCAGAGTTACAGAGAAATGGAGAGAGGGAGAGAAGGACAGAGGGAGAGAGAGAGAGGGAGAACACTTCCATCCATTGGTTCACTCCCCAAAGGCTACAACAGTTAGGGATGGGCCAGGCTGAAGCCAGGAGCCAGGAACTCATCTGGGTCCTCAATGTGTGCATACATGCCCAAGGACTTAGGCCATCTTCCACTGCTTTCCTGGGTGCATCAGAAGTATAGCAGCTGGTACTCGAATTGGTACCTGTATAGGATGCTGGCATCACAGGCAGAGGCTTAACCCACTATACCACAATGTTGGTCTCTAAAGAATACATCCTGATCCTGAATTCCACATTAATTTATCTGTTTACTAAACATCTCCAGATAAATACCTAAGCACCTCAATTTAGTATGTTCAAAACTGAACTTTATTTTTAATGTTTATATTTTTAGTGTATTAAAGAGGTAAAGACAGAGACAGAGACAGAGAACTTTATACCTCAATTTTCTTATTTGTAAAGTGGAACTAATAATAGTACTACCTCATAAGGAGGTTATTGTAAAAATTAAATGTATATCCTAGAACCTTCTCTATTATATAGTACTGTTATGTGTATTGGTTGTTGTTTTTGCATTTTGGGGCACTGTATTCTGTCCTGGTGGCTCCTCTTCCAGTCCAGCTCTCCGCTGTGGCCTGGGAAGGCAGTGGAGGGTGGCCCAAGTGCTTGGGCCCTGCACCTGCATGGGAGGCCAGGAGGAAGCACCTGGCTCCTGGCTTCAACTTGGCGCAGCGCGCTGGCCACAGTGCACCAGCCGTAGCGGCCATTTTGGGGGTGAACCAACGGAAAAGGAAGACCTTTCTCTTTCTCTCTCTCTCTCTAACTCTGCCTGTCAAAATAAATAAATAAATAAATGTCTTCTACTTAAATTAATTAGAGGAGGTCCTGTGGTCCTGCTAAATACATTTTCAAATGTAAGTGTTTAAAAATAAAACTTCAGGCTGGCGCCGCGGCTCACTAGGCTTATCCTCCACCTTGCGGCGCCGGCACACTGGGTTCTAGTCCCGGTCGGGGCGCCGGATTCTGTCCCAGTTGCCCCTCTTCCAGGCCAGCTCTGTGCTGCAGCCTGGGAAGGCAGTGGAGGATGGCCCAAGTGCTTGGGCCCTGCACCCCATGGGAGACCAGGAGAAGCACCTGGCTCCTGCCCTCGGATCAGCACGGTGCGCTGGCCGCAGCGGCCATTGGAGGGTGAACCAACGGCAAAGGAAGACCTTCCTCTCTGTCTCTCTCTCTCTCACTGTCCACTCTGCCTGTCAAAAAAAAAAAAAAACCTTCAAAAATTTTGTGAAATATCTTTGAAATATGTAAATAATTATTAAAACTTCAGTTGTAATTAATGTTTGGAAATCAAACCTTTTAAGCTATAATTTAGGAGTATTTTTTTGAAAGATTGTTTAATTTCAGTTGTTGGAGGTGATATAATTTTGATGTTCAGTCTGAATGGTGAAAGCTGTTGTACTCTTGCCATGAATTTTTATCTCAAGTTTATTTTGCCATGTAGACATATGTCTAATGAAAAAAAAGATGCTGCATAAACCATCATTTGAGTTTGAATGTGCTTCTGTTTTTGGTTGAGGAATAAATGTTATTTCTGGCTGTGTCCTTCATCTTTAGCTCTTCTTACAACAAATGGAAAGTCCTTAATTTTACCTAAGGGAATAGTTAATCCACAGTGGACATATGGTAGACAAAAGCTGTGTCTAGTAAATGAAATAAAATTATAAATGGTAAACATGTGAATGCTTACAAAGTCTGACAGCTATGAAAGATAGAGTATTTGAGATCTGTAAATTTTGTGTGCAGGACAATTCTTTTTTTGGCATGTTTGTATGATATATATATTATATATAAACATACTATATATACATAAATTTGATTAAAAGGTAGGTCTCATGTAATATATTGTATTTGTCTTTTTTACTGGTCATTAAGTTTTGTGATATGACTTGATGTCAACAATAGAGGGTGATGATCTCTCATTTTTGGAAAGTTACTGCTCTTTTGATTAGGGGCAGTTAATTAGCATTAACCCAGAACACTCTTGGTCTTTATGGATTTGAGCATTATATGTGGTTCCACTGCTCCAGCAAAAGGTTAAGTATTAATGGAAAATGGTCACAGCCCTTTTACTTAAAGAAAACATGTTACTTGTAAGTTTTCGTTTGATTTTACTTTTACAGTTACATTGAATGTCTTCATTCATCTAGCCATCCATAAAGCAAATATTGTTGCACATGCAATGAATAATAAGTCTTTTTTTAGGACTACTTGTGTGGTATGTCACAGATCATTAACTGCAAGTAACCAGCTGACTTGAGGGAAGGCTGGAAGCATCATTATAGTAAAATAAGCTTTTATTTAGGTATCACTGCAACATATTGATTTATAGAAATGTCACCAATTGCTACTGTGAAAATATATTCCCATTATCATTCAAGAAATTCTAGAAATTAACTACTGTAGATTATAAATATATTGCTAGCAATGGAAAAATAAGAGTAAATATTGTGGTCTGTATTTTATCTGATAATTACTTTAAAATTATTAGGTGATTACACTAAATGCAGTGATTCTTTAGATTGCTTTCAACTATATCATGATTCTATATATGCTTTAAATTAGTGGCGTATTCTGAATTCTTCCTAATTTGAAATACCCTTAAATTAAGTGGAATAAAAAAGTCATGGCAAACTTAGATGTAATTATTTAACACAGTGTATAAAGCAATAAGTTCTCCCTGTGAGTATATGACTGCTTCCTAAGCAGACGTGTCATGAATCCTGCCTTCAAAAAACTTTAGGTCTTTTTGTTCATTAGATATTGTGTTTATTTTGCACAACAGATGTTAAGTCTACAAAAGAAAGACAGCACTTCATTTAGGCTATTTTGTCACAAGGAGAAAAATTATCAGGTAAACCTTAAGAGGAATGTAGAACTCAAAACATGGTCTTAGCAATATTAGTACTGAATTTTGGGTACATAAGTGAAATGATTGAATTTCAGAGAAAATATTACATTTTAAAATAAATTCTGATTAGAACTAGACAGAAGTCTTGAATTTTTCTTAAGTGTTTGATCCATGCCTGATATCTTCTGTTTTTAAATAGCTTTAATATGAGCTCTTCTGTTAATTTTTATTTTATATTTATTATTATATTATATATTATATTACATAATATTATATTTTCAATATATTATATATTATATTATAATATGATATATTATATTACACATTATTATAATATAATATATATTATATAATATTATTATACTTTATTATTTAATATTTTATTTATCCATTTATCAGGTGATAGACATTTGGTTCATTCCCACTTTTTGGCTATTAAGAGAAATGTTGCTTTGAACATTTGTGTATATGTATTTGTATGGACATAGGTTTTCATTTCTCTTTTGAAGATACCTAGGAATGGAATTGCTGGGCCGTGTGGCAATTCTATTTGATTGTTGGAGAAACTGCCCAACTATAACTACTTGAGGAATTGCAAAGCCATTTTCCAGAGCAGCTGCATCACTTTATATTTCTACCAGCAATGTGTGAGGTTGCAGTTTTCCCACATCCTCACCAGCACTCATTATTTTTATTTTTTATTATAATCATCCTAGTATATGTGAAGTAATATCTCATTATAGTTTTGATTTACATTTCCGTACTGATTAATGATTTGACTATGTTTTATTGTACTTAATAGATATTTTTATTTATTTTTACCTCCCCCCTCAAGAAACCTTTTATTTAAGGAATACAGATTTCATGCATTTCATAAGTACAACTTCAAGAATATAGTGATTCTTCCCACCATACCTGCTCTCCCACCCACTCTCCTACCCTTCCTCCTCCTCCCTCTCCCATTCCCAGTCCCATTCTCCACTGAGATTGATTTTCGATTAACTTTATACATAGAAGACCAACTCTATACTAAGTAAAGAGTTCAACAATTTGCATGGTAACCCCTCCCCCAAAAAGAAAAACAAACACTGTTCCTCAACAGTTGAGGCAAGGGCTGTTCAAATCATTGCATCTTGAAGTTAATTTCATTTCTTTTTCTTTTTTTAGAAGCTTAATTAACTTTAAAGAAGCACCCAAGAATGATACATCTTTTGGGAGCACTTAGACATAGTTATAATACAACTCTTTGAGGACAGACGTCCTGCATGGGAAGTTAGTGCACAGTGACGCTTGTTGTTAATTAAACAATTAACACTCTTACATATGACATTAGTGATCACCTGAGGCTCTAGACATGAGCTGCCTAGGCTGTGGAAGCCTTTTGAATCCACAAATTCTATCAGTATTTAGACAAGGCCATAAACAAAATGGAAATTCTCTCCTCCCTTCAGAGAGAAAAGTACTTCATTCTTTGATGAACACTTCTTTCCACTGGAGTCTCACCCACCTAGATCCTTCATGTAGGACAATTTTTGCCTCAGTGTCTTGGCTTTCCATGCCTGAAATGCTCTCATGGGCTTTTCAGCCAGAATGCCTTAAGAATGGATTCTGAGGTCAGAATGCTCTTAATAGATAGTTGTGTGTCTGTTTTAGAGAAGTGCATATTCAGATATTTTGTCCATTTTTGAATTGGATTTCTTTATTTTTATTCAGATTTATTTATTGGGGCTGGTGTTGTGGTAAAGCCTCTACTTGTGAAGCCAGCATCCCCATATGGGTGCTGGTTCATGTCCCAGCTGCTCCATTTCCAGATCCAGCTCCCTGCTAATGCATCTGGGAAAGTGGAGCAGTTGGAACTCAAACCGGCGCCCGTATGGGATGCCGGTGCTTCCGGCCAGGGCGTTAACCCGCTGTGCCACAGCGCTGGCCCCAACTATAGGTGTCTTTGAATTTACTTTTTTTTTTAAAGATTTATTTATTTGAGAGGTCGAGTTACAGAGGCGGAGAGGGAGAGGGAGAGAGAGAGAGAGAGAGAGAGAGCGAGGTCTTCCATTTGCTGGTTCACTTCCAAAATGGCTGCAACTGAGCTGGGCCAATAGGAAGTCAGGAACCTGGAGTTTCTTCCGAGTCTCCCATGTGAGTGTAGGGGCCTAAGGACTTGTGCCATCCTCTATTGCCTTCCTGGGCCATAACAGAGAGCCGGACTAGAAGTGGAGCAGCTGGGACTAGAACTGGCGCCCATATGGCATGCCAGCACTGCAGGGGGTGTCTTTACCTGCTATGCCACCGCTCTAGCCCATTGAGTTTATTTTATTTGGAATTCATTTAGGATTTTTCATCAAATTTGCAATGCTTTGGCCATAATTTATTGAAATGATCTTTTTGCATTTTTCTGTCCTCTTCTGAAGAGGAATAACTGGCAATATCCTGCAGTTCTCTTAGTCTTTGTTCATTTCCTATATTATATATTTTTCTCCTTATAATGGATAATCTCCATTGATCGATTGTTAAATGTGCTAATTGAACCAGATGCTGATTCCCTCTAGTGAATTTTTCATTTAAAAGTCCATAATGGTTAATTCCATGAATTTTGTCATTTCTGTTTGGTATGTGATTTTTAACCCTGATTATTGTTCATATTTTGTTTCTTTAAATGTGTAATGCTGTTTTATTGAGTCTTGGACATTTCACATTCTTGTGTCTGGATTTTTAACTTTTTTTTTTTGGTACTTTGACAGGCACTTAAAATTTTTTTGTGGTTTGACAAGGCTTGTTTTTATGCTTTGTTAAAGTGGCTATCCTCTAGGGCTAGGTTAGCCCCTTTCCAAAGGTGTTAATCTTTTTTATTCTCCATTGAGTACCCTGGGCATTCAATGAGTGCCTTCTTCTCTTACAGCTGAGTTTGTCCCAGGTGTTTGCATTCGGGGAGTGTTTCTGGTTGCAGCTTCTTGATTCTTTTTTGCCCAGCCTCATGGAGTTTTGTCTTGTACATGTGCAGCTTAGTAGTCAAGAAAGAATGAAAGAAACTTTTATAAAGATTTTAGGACACAGGGCAGATGTTGTGGTACAGAGCGTTAAGCTGCCGTTTGGAATACCTGCATTCCATATTAGAGTGCTGGTTTGGGTCCTGGCTCCTCAGTGCTTCTGCAAGTATCCTGGTAATGTGCTTTGGATACAGTACACGAGAGCCCAGGTATTGACAGGAGAGACCCAGATGCAGTTCCTGGCTTCTGGCTTCAGCTTGGCCTACCCTAGTCTGTTGTAGGCATCAACAGAGGGAAAATCTTTCTCTCTCTCTCCCTCTCTCACTTGCACTCTACCTTTCAAATAAACAAACCTTTAAAAAATATGTTAGGACTCTTTTTCCTCTTAGATCTCCCAGATATTTCTGCTGATTTGAATTATTGTTTACCACTTAAGAAGTTCACTATACTCTGCTTAGGTTCTCCATCTCTTTAGTTGGGTCTGGAAAGTACCTCTGTGTAGAAAGTCAGAATCATTATAAAGCTTACTTTTTTTTTTTTTTTTGGTCAGGAATCATATCCTCATCCTGCCTGGTGTTCACATCCTGAAAACAATTGCTTTGTAATATTTTGTCTAGCTTTCTAGTTGTTTATGGCAGGAGGAAAACCTTCTACTGTTTCTGTCCTCAAATAAATAAGTAAAATTTAAATAAACTACTGAAAGCTGTGGTTTAAGCCTTTTGAAGTATTCAAATATTTTGTATCTTCAAAATGTTTTATTTAAATTTGCATAAAATATAGATAATATTTACAATATTTTTCATTAAATGATTTTATGAAGACAATTTCCAACTTAGAAATGATTATAAAAACAGAAATAGGTCCGTTCATTTTAGAGTATCATGTCTATGGGGAATTTTATACTTTTGGATCATGAGACATTTCTTATACCATATACATCCTGATTTGATACAAAGTAAGGAGGAAAAGGAAGATTTTAAAGAGAATAAAAAACCCACACAAAGGTGGACATTTAGCCTAGGATTAAGATGTCTTTATTTATTTATTTTTATTTGACAGTTATAGACAGTGAGAGAGAGAGAGACAGAGAGAAAGGTCTTCCTTCCGTTGGTTCACTCCCCAAATGGCCACTACGGCCAGCGCTGTGCTGATCCGAAGCCAGGAGCCAGGTGCTTCTTCTTGGTCTCCCATGTGGGTCCAGGGGCCTAAACACTTGGACCATCCTCCACTGCTCTCCCTGGCCACAGCAGAGAGCTGGAGTGGAAGAGGAGCAACCCATATGGGATGCCAGCGCTACAGGCGGAGGATTAACCAAGTAAGCCACGGCACCGGCCCAAGTTGTCTTTTTAAAATTAGGATAAACAAATTTCATATATACAGATTACAATATTTAATATATTCAGATTTAGGAACACAGTGATACTTCCTACACTACCCTCCCTCCTGCCCGTGCACCCACCCTTCCTCCTACTTCCCCTCCTGTTCCCTTTCTTAATTTTTACAATGATCTACTTTTGGTTTGCTTTATACTCATAAGATTAACCATATACTAAGTAAAGAGTTCAAAAAATAGTAAGAAGAAAAAAAAACACTGTTACTTATCAGTAGAGACAAAGGCTGTAAACAATCATAGAATCTCAAAATGTCAGTTTCACTCCTATACATTACATTTTTTGGTACTTTATTAGTTATCACAGATCAGGGAAGACATATGATGTTTATCTTTTTGGGACTGGCTTATTTTCCTGAGCATAATGGTTTCCAGTTGCATCCATTTTGTTGCAAAATACAGGGTTTTGTTCTTTTTTATGACTGAGTAGTATTCCATACTTGCTACCTACCTACCTACCTACCTATCACAGTTTCTTTATACAATCATCAGTTGATGGACATCTGGGTTATCCCATATCTTAACTGTTATGAGTTGAGCTGTAATAAACATAGGGATGCACAGAAAACTTTTATCATATGCTGATTTTATTTCATTGGGGGTAAGGTCTCAGGAGTGGGATAGCTGGGTTTTATGGTTTGTCTATTGTTAGCTTTCTGAGGTTATCTCTATAGTGTCTTCCACAATGACTATACTAGTTTACATTCCCATCAAGGGTGGATTAGGGTACTCTTTCCCTCACATCCTCTCAAGCATTTATTGATTTCTGGATGGGAACCATTCTAACTGGGGTGAGGTGAAACCTCACAGTGGTTTTTATTTGCATATCCCTGATGGCTAGTGATCCTGAACATTTTTCATGTGTCTGTTGGCCATTTGAATTTCCTCTTTTGAAAAATGCAAATTCAAGCCCTTGCCCATTTCTTAACTGCATTATTATCTTGTTGTTGAATTTCTTAAGCTCTTTATACATTCTGGATATTAATCCTTTTCAGTTTCATAGTTTGGAAATATTTTCTTCCATTCTGTCAGTTGCCTCTTCACTTTGCTGAATGTTTCTTTTGCAGTGCAGAAGCTTCTCAGCTTTATGTAATCCCATTTGTCTATTTTGTCTTCAAAAAGTCTGCCTATGTCAGTGTCTTGCAGAGTTTCCCCAATGTTCTCCTCTAGTAATTTGATGGTATCAGGTCATAGATTGAGATTCTTGATCCATTTTGCATGGATTTTTGTATGAAGTGTATGTTAGGGGTCTTGTTTCATACTTCTACATGCAGAGATCCAGTTTTACCAGCACCATTTGTTGAAGAGACTGTCCTTTCTCCAGGTATTGATTTTAGCTCTTTTGTCAAAGATTAGTTGATTGTAGATGTATGGATTGATTTCTGGAGTTTCTGTTCTGTTCCATTGGTCTACGTATCTTCTTGTGCCAGTACCAGGCTCTTTTGATTATAATTTCTCTATAGTATGTCTTGAAATCCTGTAT
This sequence comes from Oryctolagus cuniculus, assembly GCF_964237555.1. NCBI lineage: Eukaryota > Metazoa > Chordata > Mammalia > Lagomorpha > Leporidae > Oryctolagus > Oryctolagus cuniculus. The sequence continues at coordinate 8,479,619 of NC_091433.1, read as the reverse complement.
TGTTATGAGTCTGGCTTTGTTTTTGTTGTATAAGATTGCTTTAGCTATTCGTGGGCTCTTGTGTTTCCATGTGAATTTTATCATCATTTTTGGTACATTTGTGAAGAATGTCATTTGCATTTTGAATGGGATTGCATTTAATCTGTAAATTGCTTTTAGTAATATGGACATTTTGATGATATTAATTCTTCCAATCCATGAATATGGAAGATTTGTCCATTTTTTGGTGTCTTCTATTTCTTTCTTTAACATTTTGTGATTTTCATCATAGAGATCCTTCACCTCCTCCAAGACATTTAATTTTTTTGTAGTTATTGTGAATGGGATTTGTCTTAGACATTATTTCTCAGCCATGAATTGTCTGTGTATAAAATGCTATTTTTGTGTGTTAGTTTGTATGCTGAAACTTTACCAAACTCTTTTATGAGTTTCAGTAGCTTCTTTATTGAAGTCTTTTGGTTCCCCTATAAATCAAATCATGTCATCTGCAAATGGGGATAGTTTGACTTCCTCCTTTCCAATGTGTATCCACTTGATTTTTTTTTTCTTGTCTAATGGCTCTAAGACTTGAAAGAATATATTGAATAGCAATGGTGGGCATCCTTGTCTGGTTCCTTATTTTAGTGGGAATGCTTCCAACTTTTCCCTATTCAATAAGATTCTGGTTGTGGGTTTGTCATGAATTGCCTTGATTGAATTGGGGAATGTTCCTTCTTTACCCATTTTGGTTAAGTTTTTCATCATGAAACGATGTTGTATTTTATGTAATGCTTTCTGTGCATCTATTGAGATAATCATATGGTTTTTGTCCTTCAGTTTGTTAATGTGATGTTTCACCTTTGTTAATTTGCGTATGTTGAGCTATCCTTCATACCAGGGATAAAATCCACTTTTGGTGAATGATCTTTCTGATGTTTTATTAGCTAGTATTTTCTTGAGGATTTTTGTATCTATGTTTGTTAGGGATATTGGTCTGTACTTCTCTTTCTTTCTTGTATCATTTTCTAATTTTGGAATTATGGTGATGCTGTCCTCATAGAAGGAATTTGGGAGAACTCCCTCCGTTTTAATAGTTTTGAATAGCTTGAGAAACACTGGAAATAATCCTTCTTTAAAAGTCTGGTATAATTCAGCAGTGGAGCCATGTGATCCAAGGCTTTTCTTTGTTGGGAAGGTCTTTATTACTGATCAGTCTCCATCTTGGTTATTGGTCTATCTATGTTTTCTATGTTTTTATGACTCAGTTTTTGTAGATTGTATGTGTTCAGGAATCTGTTTCTTCTAGATTTTCCAATTTTTTGTCAAGTAGTTTTTTGTAGTAATTATTGATTTTTTAAAATTTTTTTGGTATTTGCTTCATTTCCTTTTTCATCTCTGATTTTATTATTTTGGGTCTTCGCCCTCTTTTTTTGGGTTAGTTGGGCCAATGGCATAGCAATTTTGTGTATTTTTTTCAATAAATCAGCTCTTCATGTCACTGATATTTTGTATTATTTTTGTTCCAATTTTGTTTATTTAGTTCACTTTAGTATCCTGGGTTGGCTTTTTTTTTCTTTTAGGACTTGAGGTATGGCTCTCCATTCTCTCCTAGCCTGTAGAGTTTCAGATGAGAAGTCATCTGTGAGACTAATTTGAGATCCTCTGAAAGTAATCTGGTGTTTCTCTTGTGCACATTTTTTAGAATATTTTCTTTATCCTTTACTGTGTGTGTGTTTTTTTTAAAGATTTACTTATTTATCTGAAAGTTAAAGTTACACAGAGAGAGGAGAAGCAGAGAGAGAGAGAGAGGTCTTCCATCCGATGGTTCACTTCCCAGTTGGCCACAGTGGCTGAGCTGTGCCAATCTGAAGCCAGGAGCCAGGAGCTTCCTCTGGGTCTCCCACGTGGGTGTAGGGGCCCAAGGACTTGGGCTATCTTCTACTGCTTTCTCAGGCCATTAGCAGAGAGCTGGATTGGAAGTGGAGCAGCCATGTCTCCAACTGGTGCTCATGCCAGTGCTTCAGACCAGGGCGTTAACCCACTGCGCCATAGCGCCTGCTATCCTTTACTGTTGAAAGCTTGGCTGCAGTGTGTTATGGCGAAGATTTTTTCTCGTCATGTCTGTTAGGAGTTCTGTGTGGCTTGTGTACTTGGATGTCCCTTTCTTCTTCCAAATTAGGGAAGTTTTCTTTATTTACTGAACTGAATAGGCCTTCTAATCCATTCTCTCTTTCCACACTTCCAGGAACCTCTAAGATCCATATGTTGCATCATTTGATAGTATCCCATAAATCTCCAACACTGTTTTTAACTTTTCTAATTTCTTCTTCTTCTTTTTTTATTTTTGGTCTGTCAGGTATTTCTGAAGATTTGTCGTCTAGCTTGGATATTCTTTCTTATGCCTCACCAAGTCTGTTGTTAAGACTTTCTACTGTATTTTTCATTTTACATGTTGAATTCTTCATTTCTAGTCTTTCAATTTGATTTCGCTTCGGTATCTCAATTTTATGGGAAAATTTTCATATATGTCATGTATGGATTTCTTTAACTGGTAAATTTACTTCTCATTGTTTCTGAGTAATTCTATGATCATTCTTTTGAATTCCTTTTCAGACATTTCTTCAATCTCTTTGCCTTCATATTCTAATATTGAAGTGTTGTGTTCCTTTGGTGGGGGGGTCATGTTGTCTGCCTTATTCTTGAATTTCTGTGTTTATTTTTGGGCATTTATGGAAATACTTGTTGGTTTTCTCCTTTGATGTGTTGTGGCTTAGTAGAGTGTCTGCTCTTTCAGTGAATATCCAAAGTTATGTACTGGGTATGGCCAAGGTCAGTATACCAGGGTGAGGTGGATATACAGGGTGACAAACAAGTTGATTGTGGTGGATATCCTTTATTGTCAGCAAGGGGAGGTTATGATCACCTCTGTTGGTGTAATCACACTCTCACCTCCTCTCTTCCAAGGTGATCAATGCCCAGGGTTACCCATAGTGGGTGCACCACTCATCTTTGCTGCTGCATGAACTGTACAAAGGATCTGTGCAGTCCTCAGTGTGAGCACAGATAGTGCTGTAATGACTACCCTAGGCAGTCAGGGTGCTCTGAGCCTCTGGTGCTGGACTCAGTGATTGCCCAGTGACCCAGCTACCCCCTGTACCCTCTCATGCAGTCCCAGTGTTCTCAGCATGCAAGGCTTCCACAGTCATGGGATGCAGAGGCTCCTTTGTGCCCTGCTGGCCTGTCCCATCAACAGAGAGAGCAGAGATGTTCCCAGAGCCAGCTGCCTGTGGGTGCTTTGCCTTGGCAGTTTGAGCCCCAAGCCTGTGATATGTTGAGAAGATGGCGGCACCTCACAGACCTATATGGGTACCCATCCCTCTTTCACCCCTCCCAGCCAGACTCCATGTTAGTGAGGAACACAGATTTTCTCTGGTAAAATCCCTTGATCACATGCACACACAAGAGTTGCTATAGCCTCTACTGGTATCAAAATAGCACCTTCTCCTTGCCTGGCACCTTTGTAGGGCTGTGGGGAGAAAGAAATGTGCATTTCTTTTGCTGGGTTAGGCTGGTACCCTGCTCCCCATTAGGGCTGCAGGCTGGACTCAAAGGTAGTGCGGTTCACAAGGCTCTCTGTCTGGCAGTATCACCAGTGGCATGGGCTGCTACAGTCCACTCTCACCTTGCTCTCTAAAGCCGCTCTCCTCTAGCTCTTGGCTGGGGGGGGGGGGTTGTATGTGGTGTCTGTACTCTTTGCTACGAATCTGTGCTTTCCGTGCTGATCCACGGCATCCTTCTTCCTTTTTTAGAATGTCCACTGCAAATAGCTCTCCAGCTCTCCCTTGGGAATGCACTTCCTCTGCTTTTTAATCCTGCTATTTTTTGATTAAGATGTCCACATTCCATATCAGAGCACCTGGGTTTGATGCTTGTCTCTGGCTCTTGATTACGACTCCATCTTCCTGTAGGTGCAGACATTAAGAGGCAGCAGTGATGGTTCAAGTAACTAGGCTCCTGCTGAACATATAGAAGACTTGGATTATTTTACCAGTTGTTGGCTTTGGCCTATCCAAGCCCAGCTCCTTCACTGTGGTCATTTGAGGAGTGAACTAGTGGATGGAGCTCACTCCTTTTCTTTTTCTGCTTCTCAAATAAAAACCAATAAAATTAAAAAGCAACAAAAATAATGTACCAAAACATGTCTTAAGGGACCAGCTTTGAAAATACAACTCTTCTAAAGTACATGTTGTGGCCTTTAAACTAAGTTAAACTATAACATAGGGTGGAATGAAAATATTAGTTATAATCTTGAGAATAGAATTACCAAGAGTAAAATTATGTTAAAATATTTGAAGGGTCCACCAAATGTTTTGTTTGAGCCTGTTGAATAACATCTCATCAGTATAGTAAGATAGTACATTTACTAAGCAATCATCTGTTGGGGGCCTTTTGTATCCAGGAAACATGATAAAAACTGAGAATTCAAAAAGAATAGGACATAGTCTCTACCCTTAAGGACTTGATAGTTGTCATAGTAAAGCCATAAAATTTTTAGGATGGTTGGATTTACATGATTAAAAGTGGAAAATGTCCAGTTTGTGGATGGACATGCAGGCGGAAGATTGGCTATTAAGTTGAGATCAGCATAAACGGGAAGTTACATTTAAATATGTAAATATTGTCAAACAAAAGCCCAAGTCATAGACATGGCTGAAGCATTTCTTTTTTTCCCTCCTGGTTCTCATTGTATCAGTGTCTTCCTTCCTGGTCCTCTCAAGTGATTCTTTTTAAGGTGCATCCTCATTAGTGCATAACTCCTAGCAGAGTCTATCAGACTAGGGGGTAGGGTGAATTCTGCTGTGTACCAACTTCCCCAGTAAGGCGTTTGTATTGACTTTTTATGCAAGTCTCACAGGAATGTCAGAAAATGAAGGTTAAGATATTAATGTGACATTTTAAATCCCATCTTGCCTTTAACTTCGGTTTTAATTTTTTCCTTTTTTATTTCATTGCTATAATACAAGCAAGTGTTGAATGAGAATGGAAGGGAGGGGGTAGAACCTCAAATTGCTAATCCTATAAGGATAATCACTTGTGTATTGATTATAATTATTGCTGCTCCAAAGTGTGGTTACTGTCCTGTCGTATTTTTATTGCCAGGATCTATAAAAGCCAAAGATTTTGCTGGAGGTTTCAAGTTTCTGTTAATTCTCCCTTCTTACTTGCATGTGCATACATGAAAGCATGCAAACACACACACACAACACACTGCTTTAATGCAAATCTTGAGTCATTTGCATGATTCTAGAGATTGAATTTGCTATGCTGGGATTTCACAGAAAGATATGTATTAAATTACTGTGAAGGATTTCAGGCATACCACATTTGTTGACTTAGTTTTATGCAGGATTCAGTTCTTAATTTTACAGTGATTTAAAGGGGCTTATTTAATTCCATTATCAATTGCCTGCTTGCTGATCTTTCTAGTAAAATTAATATTGTAACTTAAAAGAATGCTTTAAAGTATTATATCTTGGCTTACTTGTAGAACATGTCAAAGAGTGTTTCTTGTTTGGTTTGGGTACCAAGAGTATAATATTCTGAAAGCTAGGTGAAAGGAATGTTCCAAGAAGCGAGAAATCAGTTATCTTCAATGTTGCTGATGGGAAAACAAAAGAGGATCAGTAATTTACCAAGGCACTTTGCAGCAATTTGTTGTTTGTTACTATAAGAGCTATTTTGATAAAGCAGTTAAAACAAAAACCAGATTGGAAACAGTAAGCATAAATGATTATTCTGAGGATTTTGCTACAAGGAAAGAAAGGAAAGAGGAGGAGGATCAAGAGAGTTTTTTTTTTTTTAAAGATTTATTTTATTTATTTGAAAGAGTTATATAGAGAGGTAGAGACAGAGAGAGAGGTGTTCCATCCAATGGTTCACTCCCCAGATGGCCGCAATGGCTAGAGCTGACCCAATCCGAAGCCAGGAGCCAGGAGCTTCTTCCGGGTCTCCCACGTGGGTGCAGGGGCCCAAGGACTTGGCCATCTTCTGCTGCTTTCCCAGGCCATAGCAGAGAGCTAGATTGGAAGAGGAGCAGCTAGTTCCAGAACCGGCGCCCATGTGGGATGCCGGCACTTCAGGCCAGGGCTTTAACCCACTGCGCCACAGCACCGGCTCCTTGTTTTGTTTTTATTCAGTTGAAATTGAGAAATGTATGTGGTGAGAGAAACTTGGCTAAACTGGAAATAGATTTCCCCAAATTTCCTTCTTGGCATTGTATAAATTAACACTGATCACAGAGATATTTTTAAAAATATTTGGAAGGAGGAACTGAAGTGTTAGGCATATCTGTTGGCTCTCTGATGGTCAGTGCTAATTACTGGGCAGTGTAGCAGCTCTCAGACCTTGTTGTTGACTTGATAGCTCACCTTGTAGGTGTAAGAGAGCATGTAGACAAGCGGTGCTGCCGACTCCTACCAGATCTCCCCTTTCAGCTTCCCTGAGTACTTGTGCTTGTGGAGCCCTATGATAAAGGGATAAGCTTTTTTTTTTTTCCTTTTTTTTTATTTAGTAAATATAAATTTCCAAAGTACAGTTTATGGATTACAATGGCTCCCTCCCCCCCATAATTTCCCTCCCCCTCGCAGCCCTCCCATCTCCTGCTCCCTCTCCCATTCCATTCACATCAAGATTCATTTTCAATTATCTTTATATACAGAAGATCAATTTAGTATATATTAAGTAAAGATTTCATCAGTTTGCACCCACACAGAAACACAAAGTGTAAAATACTGTTTCAGCACTGGTTACAGCATTACTTCACATTGGACAACACATTAAGGACAGATCCCACATGAGAAGTAAGTACACAGTGACTCCTGTTGTTGACTTAACAATTTGACACTCTTGTTTATGGTGTCAGTAATCTCCCTAGGCTCTAGTCTTGAGTTGCCAAGGCTATGGAAGCCTTTTGAGTTTGCCGATTTCAGTCTTATTCCAACAGGATCATAGTCAAAATGGAAGTTCTCTCCTCCCTTCAGAGAAGGGATAAACTTTTTTTCCTAGGTCACCCTTGGCATTAGGAGTGGAGCTGGTGAGAGAGAAGTGTGAGTTTCAATTTGTCATTACTAGGGCCTGCTGTCCTCACAGGTGCTAGTTTTTTCTTGGAGACTGCAGTTGTCATTATTGGTTCCAGCATACCCTTGCAGGTTCCAGTTTGCTCTTCTCCCTCACTCTCTTCTCCTGACTACTGCTCAGTCAGTGACAAGTGCTCAAGAAGAACAGATGCAGGGGCAACAGTCTGTACCCCCTTCTCTGCTGGTTGTCATAGGTGTGGAAGGTTTGACTGCCATCATAAATCCTCCATCTTTATCTGTCATGGTGGTTCTGCTTCTTTGGTAAAATTCTAATTGATCCACTCTATTTCCAGAGTTCATACTAGAAGTCTTTTATAGTGCATCACATATTAGGGACTTTCTACTGGCTCATTTAACTGCCAGAAATTTTCTTATACTCTTGGCGCTTTCTCCTCTCTGCCCCTTGGTTCCTGCTCCTCTCCCCTTTCCCCCTTTTGTATTCTCATTTTTAATGGTTCCTCTGGCTTATCAATAGTAATTTGAGCCTTAGGTAACAGTTTGGCTTAAAACATGTTACCCTGTTTGAATATTAATTTTTTAAGAAATATTTATTTATTTGAAAGGCAGAGTTACAGAGAGAGGGAAAAAGACAGAGAGAGTAAGTTTCCATCCTGATTCACTTCCTAAGTGGCTGCAATGGCCAGACATGGGCCAGGAGCCAGGAACTTCTATCTGTATCTCTCATGTTGGTTGCAGGGGCCCAAGTACCTGGGCCATCTTCTACTGCTTTCCCAGGTACTATAAGAAGGCGCTGGATCCAAAGTAGAGCAACTGGGACTCGAACTGCTATCCATATGGGATCCCTGGATTGTAGGGGTGGCTTAACCCACCCCACCATACCACAACACCAGCCCCTGAATATTAGTTTTTAGAACATCTAAATAGATGTAATTTTTTCTTTTGCAGAAAAATGGCTATTAATATTTTATTTCATCCCTCCAGCATTTTTTTGAACTTTTATTTAACAAATGTAAATTTCCAAAGTACAGCTTATGGATTACAGTGCCCCCCCCCCCATAACTTTCCTCCCACCAGCAACCCTCCCATGTCCCGCACCCTCTCCCCTTCCATTCACATCAAGATTCATTTTCAATTCTCTTTATATATAGAAGATCAATTTAGCATATATTAAGTAAAGATTTCAACAATTTGTACCCACACAGAAACACAAAGTATAAAGTATTGTTTGAGTACTAGTTATAGCATTAATTCATATTGTACAACACATTAAGGACAGAGATCCTACATGAGGAGTAAGTGCACAGTGACTCCTGTTGTTGACTTAACAATTTGACACTCTTGTTTATGGTGTCAGTAATCACCCTAGGCTTTTTTTTTTTTTTAATTTATTTAATGAATATAAATTTCCAAAGTACAGCTTATGGATTACAATGGCTTCCCCCCCATAACGTCTCTCCCACCCGCAACCCTCCCCTCTCCCACTCCCTCTCCCCTTCCATTCACATCAAGATTCATTTTCGATTCTCTTTATATACAGAAGATCAGTTTAGCATACATTAAGTAAAGATTTCAACAGTTTGCTCCCACACAGAAACATAAAGTGAAAAATAATAGATGATTTTTTAAATGATGATGAAATCAGATCAGACCTATTGTCATGTTTAATCCCAGTGAGAGTCAAGTTGGGAATTGATAATTTCTTCTTCTTCTTTTTTTTTAAACAGAAGATCAGTTTAGTATACATTAAGTAAAGATTTCAACAGTTTGCACCCCCATAGAAACACAAAGTGAAATATACTGTTTGAGTACTCATAGCATTAAATCTCAATGTACAGCACACTAAGGACAGAGATCCTACATGAGGAGTAAGTGCACAGTGACTCCTGTTGTTGATTTTACAAATTGACAGTCTTGGGCCGGCGCCGCGGCTCACTAGGCTAATCCTCCACCTTGCGGCGCCGGCACACCGTGTTCTAGTTCCGGTCGGGGCGCCGGATTCTGTCCCGGTTGCCCCTCTTCCAGGCCAGCCCTCTGCTGTGGCCAGGGAGTGCAGTGGAGGATGGCCCAGGTGCTTGGGCCCTGCACCCCATGGGAGACCAGGAAAAGCACCTGGCTCCTGGCTCCTGCCATCGGATCAGCGCGGTGCGCCGGCCGCAGCGCGCCGGCCGCGGCGGCCATTGGAGGGTGAACCAACGGCAAAAGGAAGACCTTTCTCTCTGTCTCTCTCTCTCTCTCTCTCACTGTCCACTCTGCCTGTCAAAAAAGAAAAAAAAATTGACAGTCTTGTTTATGGCCTCAGTAATCTCCCCATGCTCCAGTCATGAGTTTCCAAGGCTATGGAAGCCCCTTGAGTTCTCCGACTTTTATCTTGTTTAGACAAGGTCATAGTCAAAGTGGAGGTTCTCTCCTCCCTTCAGAGAAATGTACCTCCTTCTTTGAAGACCTGTTTCTTCCATTGGGATCTCACTCACAGAGATCTTGCATTTAGGTTTGTGGTGTGGTTTTTTTTTTTTTTTTTTTTTTTTTTTTTTTTTGCCAGAGTGTCTTGGCTTTCCATGCATGAAATACTCTCATGGGCTTTTCAGCCAGATCCGCATGCCTTAAGGGCTGATTCTGAGGCCAGAGTGCTGTTTAGGACATCCGCCATTCTATGAGTCTGCTGAGTATCTCGCTTCCCATGTTGGATCACTCTCCCCTTTATTTATTCTATCGGTTAGTATTAGCAGGTACTAGACTTGTTTATGTGCTCCCTTTGACTCTTAGTCCTTTCATTATGATCAATTGTGAGCTGAAATTGATCACTTGGACTAGTGAGATGGCATTGGTACATGCCACCTTGATGGGATTGAATTGGAATCCCCTGGTATGTTTCTAACTCTGCCATTTGGGGCAAGTCAGCCTGAGCATGTCCCAAATTGTACATCTCTTCCCTCTCTTATTCCCACTCTTATGTTTAACAGGGATCACATTTCAGTTAAATTTCAACACTTAAGAATAACTGTGTATTAATTACAGAATTAAACCAGTCATATTAAGTAGAACGGACAAAAAAAAACCTACTAAGAGGGATAGTGAATTAAGTTGTTCATTAACAGTTAGGGCTATGCTGATCAAGTCACCATTTCTCAGAGTGTCCATTTCTCCTTTTTGGTGTTCAGTCAGTTGTCACCAATCAGGGAGAACATATGGTATTTGTCCCTTTGGGACTGGCTTATTTCACTCAGTGTGATGTGTTCCAGATTCCTCCATTTTGTTGCAAATGACTGGATTTCATTGTTTCTTACTGCGGTATCGTATTCTAAAGAGTACATATCCCATAATTTCTTTATCCAGTCTACCGTTGATGGGCATTTAGGTTGGTTCCAGGTCTTGGCTATTGTGAATTGAGCTGCAATAAACATGAGGGTGCAGACCGCTTTTTTGTTTGCCAATTTAATTTCCTTTGGGTAAATTCCAAGGAGTGGGATGGCTGGGTCGAACGGTAGGGTTATATTCAGGTTTCTGAGGAATCTCCAGACTGACTTCCATAGTGGCTTAACCAATTTGCATTCCCACCAACAGTGGGTTAGTGTCCCTTTTTCCCACATCCTCGCCAGCATCTGTTGTTGGTAGATTTCTGAATGTGAGCCATTCTAACCGGGGTGAGGTTAAGCCTCATTGTGATTTTGATTTGCATTTCCCTGATTGCTAGTGACCTTGAACATTTTTTCATGTGCTGGTGGCCATTTGGATTTCCTCTTTTGAAAAATGTCTATTGAGGTCCTTGGCCCATCTCTTAAGTGGGTTGTTGGTTTTGTTTTTGTGGAGTTTCTTGATCTCTTTGTAGATTCTGGTTATTAACCCTTTATCTGTTGCATAGTTTGCAAATATTTTTTCCCATTCTGTTGGTTGTCTCTTCACTCTCCTGACTGTTTCTTTTGCAGTACAGAAACTTCTCAATTTGATGCAATCCCAATAGTTGATTTTGGCTTTGACTGCCTGTGCCTCCCGGGTCTTTTCCAGAAATTTTTTGCCTGTGCCAATATCTTGCAGGGTTTCTCCAATGTTCTCTAATAACTTGATGGTGTCAGGTCGTAGATTTAGGTCTTTAATCCACGTTGAGTGGATTTTTGTGTAAGGTGTAAGGTAGGGGTCTTGCTTCATGCTTCTGCACGTGGAAATCCAGTTTTCCCAGCACCATTTATTGAATAGACTGTCCTTGCTCCAGGAATTGGTTTTAGATCCTTGATCAAATATAAGTTGGCTGTAGATGTTTGGGTTGATTTCTGGTGTTTCAATTCTGTTCCATTGGTCTATCCATCTGTTTCTGTACCAGTACCATGCTGTTTTGATTACAACTGCCCTGTAGTATGTCCTGAAATCTGGTATTGTGATGCCTCCGACTTTGTTTTTGTTGTACAAGATTGCTTTAGCTATTCGAGGTCTCTTGTGCCTCCATATGAATTTCAGCACCATTTTTTCCAGATCTGAGAAGAATGTTTTGGTATCTTGATTGGGATTGCATTGAATCTATAAATTGCTTTTGGGAGAATAGAGATTTTGATGATGTTGATTCTTCCAATCCATGAGCATGGAAGATTTTTCCATTTTTTGGTATCCTCTTCTATTTCTTTCTTTAAGGTTTTGTAATTCTCATCGTAGAGATCTTTAATGTCCTTGGTTAAGTTTATTCCAAGGTATTTGATTGTTTTTGTAGCTATTGTGAATGGGATTGATCTTAGCCGTTCTTTCTCAGCCATGGCATGCTTGTGTATAGAAAGGCTGTTGATTTTTGTGCATTGATTTTATATCCTGCTACTTTGCCAAACTCCTCTATGAGTTCCAATAGTCTCTTAGTAGAGTTCTTTGGATCCCCTAAATAAAGAATCATATCATCTGCAAAGAGGGATAGTTTGACTTCTTCCTTCTCAATTTGTATTCCTTTAATTTCTTTTTCTTGTCTGATGGCTCTGGCTAAAACTTCCAGAACTATGTTAAATAGCAGTGGTGAGAGTGAGCATCCCTGCCCGGTGCCAGATTTCAGTGGAAATGCTTCCAACTTTTCCCCATTCAATAGGATGCTGGCCGTGGGCTTTTCATAAATTGCTTTGATTATATTGAGGAATGTTCCTTCTACACCCAATTTGCTTAGAGTTTTCATCATGAAAGTGTGTTGAATCTTATCGAATGCTTTCTCTGCATCTATTGAGATAATCATATGGTTTTTCTTCTGCAGTCTGTTAATGTGGTGAATCACATTGATTGATTTGCGAATGTTGAACCATCCCTGCAGACCAGGGATAAATCCCACTTGTTCTGGGTGGATGATTTTCCTGATGTGTTGTTGTATTCTATTGGCGAGAATTTTATTGAGGATTTTTGTGTCTATGTTCATCAGGGATATTGGTGTATAATTTTCTTTCAGTGCTGCATCTTTCTCTGGCTTAGGGATTAAGGTGATGCTGGCTTCATAGAAAGAATTTGGGAGGATTCTATCTTTTTTGATTGTTCTGAATAGTTTGAGAAGAAATGGAATCAGTTCTTCTTTAAATGTCTGGTAGAATTCAGCAGTGAATCCATCTGGTCCTGGGCTTTTCTTTGTTGGGAGGGCCTTTATTATGGTTTCAATTTCTGTTTCAGTTATGGGTCTATTTAGGTTTTCTATGTCTTCATGGTTCAATTTAGGTAGATTGCATGTGTCCAGGAATGTATCCATTTCGGATAGATTTTTTTGTTTGCTGGCATACAAGTCCTTGTAGTAATTTCTGATGATTCTTTTTATTTCTGTGGTGTCTGTTGTTACGTTTCCTTTTTCATCTCTGATTTTATTGATTTGGGTCTTTTCTTTTTTTAGTTAGTTGGGCCAATGGGGTGTCAATTTTGTTTATTTTTTCAAAAAACCAGCTCTTCGCTTGGCTGATTTTTTTGTAATTTTTTTTGGATTCAATCCTGTTAATTTCTTCTCTGATTTTAATTATTTCTCTTCTCCTACTAGATTTGGGTCTGGTTTGCTGCAAATTTTCTAGGTCCTTGAGATGCGCTGAAAGCTCATTTATTTGGTGCCTTTCCAATTTCTTGATATAGGCCCCTATTGCTATAAACTTGCCTCTCAATACTGCTTTTGCCGTATCCCATAAGTTTTGATATGTTGTGTTGTTATCCTCATTTACTTCCAGAAAGTTTCTGATTTCTCTTTTGATTTCTTGAATGACCCAGTGTTCATTCAGGAGCATGTTGTTCAGTCTCCATGTGTTTGCATACTTCCTGGGGTTTCCTGAGTTGCTAATTTCCAGCTTCATTCCACTGTGGTCTGAGAAGCTGCATGGTATGATTCTAATTCTTTTACATTTGCTGAGACTTGCTTTATGGCCTAGTATGTGATCAATCTAGAGAAGGTTCCATGCACTGCTGAGAAGAATGTAAAGTCTTTAGATGTAGGATTGAAAGTTCTGTAGATATCTGTTAAATCCATTTGGGCAATAGTGTCGATTAAATCTGCTGTTTCCTTGTTGATCTTCTGTCTGGATGATCTATCTATTTCTGAGAGTGGAGTATTGAAGTCCCCCAGTACTATTGTATTGGAATCTAAGTCTCCCTTTAAGTCCCTTAACATATCTTTTAAATAGACCAGTGCCCTGTAATTAGGTGCATATACATTTATAATAGTTACATCTTCCTGTTGAATTGAACCCTTCATCATTATATAGTGCCCCTCTTTGTCTCTCTTAACAGTTTTTGTATTAAAGTTTATTTTGTCTGATATCAATATGGCTACACCTGCTATTTTTTGGTTTTTGTTGGCATGGAATATCTTTTTCCAACCTTTCACTTTCAGTCTGCATGCATCTTTGTTAGAGAGATGTGTTTCTTGTAGGCAACAAATAGTTTGGTGTTGTTCCTTAAACCAGTCAGCCAGTCTGTGTCTTTTAACTGGGCAGTTCAGGCCATTCACGTTTAATGTGACTATTGATACATAGTGACTTTGCCCTGCCATTTTCCCGGAGATATTTTCTAGTATATGCTTTGAGCTTCCCATGCTCTTTTACTGGTAGGTGTTCTTCCTTTCCCTTCTTTCATATTGATGGCCGTGTTTCTGTGTTTCTGAGTGTAGCACATCTTTAAGTATCTTTTGCAGGGCTGGACGAGTGGCCACAAAGTCTTTCAATTTCTGTTTGCTATGAAAGGTCTTTATTTCACCTTCATTCACAAATGAGAGCTCAGCAGGATATAATATTCTGGGCTGGCAATTTTTCTCTCTTAGTACCTGTGCTATGTCTCGCCATTCCCTCCTAGCCTGTAGTGTTTCTGATGAGAAGTCAGCTGTGAGTCTGATTGGAGATCCTCTGAGAGTAATCTGACGTTTCTCTCTTGCACATTTTAGGATCTTTTCTTTATGTTTCACTGTGGTGAGTTTAATTACAACGTGTCGTGGTGAGGATCTCTTTTGGTCATGTTTACTGGGGGTTCTATGAGCTTCCTGTACTAGGATGTCTCTGTCCTTCTCCAAACCCAGAAAGTTCTCTGCTAGTATCTCACTAAAAAGGCCTTCTAATCCTTTCTCTCTCTCCATGCCTTCAGGAACTCCTAGAACCCGAATGTTGGTTTTTTAAATAGTATCCTGTAGATTCCCAACAATATTTTTTAGATTTCTAATTTCCTCTTCTTTTCTTTGGTTTGACTGTATCCTTTCCTGTTCTCTGTCTTCTAAGTCCGATATTCTCTCTTCTGCTTCACCCATTCTGCTTTTAAGGTTCTCTAATGTGTTTTCTCATTTGATCTATTGAGCTCTTCATTTCATTTTGATTTCTCTTCACTATCACACTTTCCTGTTCTACTAGTTTCTGCATTTCATTTTGATTCTTCCTTAAATTTTCATTTTCACGAGAGAGATTTTCAATCCTGTCCAATAAGGATTTCTGTAGTTCAAGGATTTGCTTTTGAAAACTTCTAAATGTTCTTATCATAAATTTTTTGAAATCTGTATCTTGCATTTCTTCTATCTCATCATCTTCATATTCTTGGCTTGGGGTGTTTTGTTTATTTGGAGGTGTCATAGTGTCATCGTTGATCTTGTTCCCTCAATTTCTTTTTTTTTTTTTTTTTTTTTTTTTTTTTTTTTGACAGGCAGAGTGGACAGTGAGAGAGAGAGACAGAGAGAAAGGTCTTCCTTTTGCCGCTGGTTCACTCTCCAATGGCCGCCGCTGCAGCCGGCGCACCGCGCTGATCCTGGCAGGAGCCAGGAGCCAGGTGCTTTTCCTGGTCTCCCATGGGGTGCAGGGCCCAAGCACCTGGGCCATCCTCCACTGCACTCCCTGGCCATAGCAGAGAGCTGGCCTGGAAGAGGGGCAACCGGGACAGAATCCGGCGCCCCAACCGGGACTAGAACCCGGTGTGCCGGCGCCGCAAGGTGGAGGATTAGCCTATTGAGCCACGGCGCCGGCTCCCTCAATTTCTGTGTTTATTGCTTGGCATGGTTAATTCTGTTTCCCTCACTGTGAGGTGGTGTTTTTTTTTTTTTTTTTATACTATGTCCGTGTTAAGTGGACTGCCTGCTGTTGGAGGAGCCTTGGAGGCTTGAGATGGGTGTGGCCTGAGAGCTCTGCTTGGTTCTTCAGGGTTACAGGTGTGCAAAGGTGACACCCTCAGGTTATGCATGGTAAATCTCTCTTTATTTATTTATTTATTCATTTATTTATTTTATTTTATTTTATTTTTTATTCAGGAGGTAAGTAATACTGCAAGACTGAGCAGAATGGATGGTATTTAGCTTCCGATCTCTGGCTTCTACCCAAAGAGTCTGTGCAGGCTCGGTTTCTCCTGCGGACTCCCACTGGGTTGCCTAGGCTACTGAATTGTAGCCTTAACTCTCCCCTTTTATTATGTATATCCCAGCTCTTTGTCTCTTGCTTGCCTTTGCAAGGTTGGCAGAGAGTGGAACTTGTCTGTACCAGTATGCCCCCACCTTTTTATTTATTTATTTATTTATTTATTTATTTATTTATTTATTTTTCCTTCTCTCCTGTAGTCAGTCTGTTGAACTTTCCCGCTTCAAAGCCCGCTTCCCTCTAAAATTCTGTCCGCCGTTTCCCCGCCAATGTCTCCGGTTACTGAGCTCACCTCTGCTTCCAGGGCCGATGTGTGGACTTGGAGCCCTGGGCGTCCCTTCTCTCCCCGTTGGTGTCTGTGTCACATCGACTCCCCTTCCTGCACTGGCGTTCAGACTCTGCGGCTCCCGCGGTTCGGCTTCCGCGCAGTGGGCGACCCTGCTCTCCCAGTAGGTCCTCTGAGTCACAGTGAATAGCTCCGGAGGAGTTTCCTCTGCAGTTTTTTCCTGATCCTTTTTCTGAGGCTACCGTAACTCTGCTTTTATTAAACTAAATTTTCCCGGACTATCAGTGCGCGCCCTCACTATTCCCAACCAATTCCACCCCAGGCTCTTGTCATGGGTTGCCAAGGCTATGGAAGCCTTTTGAGTTTGCCGACACTGATCTTATTTAGACAAGGTCGTAGGCAAAGTGCAAGTTCTCTCTTCCCTTCAGAGAAAGGTACCTCCTTCTTTGATGGCCCGTTCTTTCCACTGGGATCTTACTTGCAGAGATCTTTCATTTAGGTCCTTTTTTTTGCCAGAGTGTCTTGGCTTTCCATGTCTAAAATACTCTCATGGGCTCTTCAGCCAGATCCAAATGCCTTAAGGGCTGACACCTGCCATTCTATGAGTCTGCTGTGTATCCTGCTTCCCATGTTGGATAGTTCTCTCCTTTTTAATTCTATCAGTTAGTATTTGCAGACACTAGTCTTATTTAATAGATGTAATTTTTAAAAGACGCAGTAAGTATTTTCACCATAAAGACTGATTTAGGAAACCAGTAAGCTAGAGATTATAAAAATAAGCCATAGAAGATTTTGCATCTAAATGGCCTATAGTGAGACAAGTCAGCACTCTTGAAAGGCATTATTTTAAAGGCAGAGGTGGGAGACTGGAGAGAACTCTGCTATCCACTGATTTCATTCCCCAAATGCCTTTAATGACTGGGGTTGGACCAGGCTGAAACAGTGAGCTGGGACTCAGTGTACAGTCCTCACATGTGTGGCTGGCAGGAACCCAATTATCTGAGCCGTCACTGCCTTAGTGGGAAGCTGGGGTCAGCATCTAGAGCTGGGAATTGAGCCCAGGTACTCTGGCATGAGATGCGGAAGTCTTAGCAGGAGGCTGAGCAGCTACAGCAAATACTACCTCAGTGAGAGGTGTTTGACAACAGATGTTTAGACATATTTTCATGTTGTGTTATAGACATACAATGTAATACGAGGTGATCAGTTATAGAGTAATGTCCAATATTTTTCTTTCTGGCAACTTTTAAGTTTGAACACCTGTTTCAGTGACATGTGATTCTTCGTTGGAATTAGTTTCAGTATCTTTTGTTTTTAGCTGAATTTTTGCTTTTTGCTTTTTGGGGATGACCCTGATTTAGTGGAAATAGTTAGAATTATTTGTACATATAGAGGTCAATTAATGCAACCTCCGGGCCCAAATGGGATTTTACTATAATACTTTACTTTTTTACTGAGATGTGATCATTTCTTTTCAAGACTTATTTATTTGAAAGTCAGAATTACACAGAGAGAGGAGATGCAGAGAGAGAGAGAGAGAGAGGTCTTCCATCCGATGGTTCACTCCCCAGATGGCCACAGTGGCCAGAGCGCGCTGATCCAAAGCCAGGAGCCAGGAGCTTCTTCTGGACCCAACGTGGGTGCAGGGGCCCAAGGACTTGGACCATCCTCTCACTGCTTTCCCAGGCCCTAGCAGAGAGTGGAGCAGCCAGGTCTCGAACTGGCGCCCGTTTGGGATGCCGGCACTTCAGGCCAGGGCATTAACCCCCTGCGCCATAACGCTGGCCCTGAGGCATTAACATTTAAAAGACAGTGTGGGGCCAGGCCTAGTGGTAGATACTTTGGGATGCCCTCATCCAGCATCAAAGTGCCTGAGTTCAACTCTGGGCTCTGCTGCTGCTTCAAGCTTCTTGCTAATGCAAACCCTGTGAGGCAGCAGATGATGGCTCGTATTTGGTTCCCTGCTACCCATCTGGGAGACCTAGTTTGAATTCTGGGCACTTGGCTTTGATTTGGCCCAGCCCCAGTCATTGGCATTTTGGGAGTTAACCAGCAGAGGAGAGGTCTGTCTGTCTGCCTTTCAAGTAAAGACAGGATATTAAAGGTGCTGGCACTGTGGTGCAGCAGGTTAAGCCATGGTCTCAGTGCTGGAATCCCATATGGGCACTGGTTCAGGTCCTGGCTGCTCCACTTCTGATCCAGCTCTCTGCTCAAGTGCCTGGGAAAACAGTAGAAGATGGCCCAAGTCTTTGGGCTTCTGTACCCATGTGGGAGACCCGAAAGAAATTCCTGGTGTCAGCCTGGCCTAGCTCTAGTTGTTTTGGCCATTTGGGGACTGAACCAGTGGATGGAAAATCTCTCTCTTTCTCTCTGTAACACTTTTTTTTTTTTTTTTTGACAGGCAGAGTGGACAGTGAGAGAGAGAGACAGAGAGAGAGGTCTTCCTTTTGCCGTTGGTTCACCCTCCAATGGCCGCCGCGGCCGGAGCACTGTGGCCGGTGCACCGTGCTGATCCGATGGCAGGAGCCAGGTACTTATCTTGGTCTCCCATGGGGTGCAGGGCCCAAGCACTTGGGCCATCCTTCACTGCACTCCCTGGCCACAGCAGAGAGCTGGCCTGGAAGAGGGGCAACTGGGACAGAATCCGGCGCCCCGACCGGGACTAGAACCCGGTGTGCCAGCACCGCAAGGCAGAGGATTAGCCTAGTGAGCCGCGGCGCCAGCATAACACTTTCAAATAAGTAAATAAATAAATCTTAAAAATGATTTAAATACTAGGAACCGGCCCTGTATCGTAGCAGCTAAAGCCACCTCTGCAGTGCTGGCATCCCATATGGGTGCCATATCAAGTCCCAGCTACTCTACACTTCTGATCCAGCTCTCTGCTATGGCCTGGGAAAGCAGCAGAAGATGGCCCAAGTCCTTGGGCTCCTATAAGCACCTGGGAGACCTGGACGAAGCTCCAGGTTCTTGGCTTTGGAACAGCCAGCTCTGGCTGTTGTGGCCATTTGGGGGAGTGAACCAGCAGATGTAAGATCTCTCTTTGTCTCTCTCTCTGCCCTTGCTTCTGTAACTCTACCTTTCAAATAAATAAATAAATCTTTTTAAAAAAAATACTAAAAAGCTAATGTAAATAATTACTGAAAAAATTAATTTCAAATGGGGAGGGCCAAAAATTTATTATTGAATTTTAATCAAATATATAAATTATAATTATTGAAATATTAAATTTTAATTAAACCATTGAATTTTTATAAAAATATTAAATATTGATGGAAAACTATAACTTTTAAGAGTCTGTCATTAATGCTTGTTTAAAATATTTTTATTTCTATGTATGTGTATCTGATATTGAAGTATTAGCATAACAGATTACTTAAAATATATCACTATATATCACTTGTGTAATACATTGTAAGGCACTGATGAGTGAAAATTATTCTTGAATTATTTTGTAATATATTTTGAGATTTAAAAGTAGAGTGGTCATTCCATATTTGGTTATAAAATCTGGAAAATGAAGAAACCAATGTATTAAAAATTTCATTCATAGTTATATATCACAGAACTAACCATTTATTAATATAAGAGTGTATTCTTTCCATCTTTTCCCATATATAATTTTTGTTTTCACTTAAAATTTTTAGCTCATAGTTTTTCTTGGTATGTAGAATTTTTGTAAAGCTTTGCTTTAAAGAACTACCTAAAATTTCCATTGTTTGGCTTTCTCATAGTTTTCTGACTTTCTGTTTGTACAAAGGGGAAAAATAAACCAGGAATCAGTCTGTCTTCAGTGAATAATAGATGTCAGTAAATGGAGAGCCTGAGAGAATTGGGAATGAGAAATTCTTATTAGTGTTGTAACCTGAAAGTCTTTAATGCTTATTTGTTCCCCATTCTCTAGTACAGTTTTCCTTGGTTCTTCAAATACTGAGTATTCTGAACAAGGAGAATGAGAGTACAGTTGTTCCTCCTTCATTGCTTTCCCATGAATATGATATTTATTAACATATTCATGAATTTTATCTATAAATACTGATCATATTTCTGACATATAATGGGAAAGGAGCTTCTCAGCTTTACTGATTTAAAGATTTTGTCTTGCAATCATCATTAAAAAGGATTCTAGTGTATGACAGTCTCAGGAGCATTTATTAGTATAGGAACAGTTACCTGCCCAAAGAACTGTGATATTCAAGTGGGTTTTCTGTAGTCTGACATGTGGTCTGATAGCTTTCATTTGCTTCTTTTAGAAGTATGTATGTTTATTGTTTTAGTTTCATAGAACGTATTACATCATGTTTATTGTTTTAGCTTCATAGAACGTATTACTCCCATGAGGTACAGTTCCGGGGCTTAATTTTTAAATAAGAGGCACCATGTGCTATATTTTAATGTATTTCAGAGTTTTAGTGTATCATTTAGTAATATACTAGCAAGATAAAGACTGAGTTATAAGTCAGATATTCTTGGACTAGAATTTGGGCTATGTGTATTTGTCAGTTCCTAAGTCAGAAAGTTTTCAGTCTTCCTAGCAAAAGCCATGTACTTCTCAATAGAGATATAAATTCTCATGTGGAGCCAGAGATACATTCTTTAGAATTTGTATTTATTTTCTTTTTATTTGAAAGAGAGACAGATATCCCATCTACTGGGTTACTCCCCAAATGCCTGTAACAGCCAGGGGCAGGCTAGACTGAAGCCAGAAGCCAAGAGCCAGACTTGGGTCTCATACATGAATTGTAGGGACCTAACTGCTTGAGCCATCATCAGCTGACTGTCAGGATGACAAGAAGCTGGACTGGAAGCAGAGCACCTGGGATTCCAACCAAGCACTCATACATGGGATTGCTGATGTCCCAAGCAGCGGTTTAGCTGCTGCATCAAACACTCTCCCCTGAGACAGAGCTATTTTGTACAAAAATGCTGAAATTTTCAGAAATGAATACCTGAAAGTGACACTTAAAATATCTTCAGGGATGATTCTTAAATTTTATTTTAAAATTTTTTGTAAGTTTAAGTTTTTAAAATTTTTTTTAAATTAAAGTATCATATATTTCATATATTCAGATTTAAGAGCATAATACTTCCCACCCTATCCTCCCTCCCACCCATGCTCCTGCCCTCTCTCCTACTTCCTTTCTTATTTTTTCTTTTAATTTTTTACATTGACATATTTGCAGCTTATTTTATAATCACAAGCTTACCCTTCACCAAATAAAGATATCAACAAGTAGTAAGTAGAAAAAAACTCACTCTTCTTTAAGACTATACACAAAGGCTGTAAAAAAAATCAAATCTCAGAATGTCAGTTTTACTCATATACATTACATTACCATTTAAGTTTATCCAAAAAAATGTACAGTGGTCAGTTTGGTCTTGACAACAGCAAAATAGAATGGCAAGTATTTGAAAACAAGCAAAATAAGGTTGCTAATATTAAAACTTATCAGCTGAATTTGTCCATTTTGGTTTCTGTGAAAATATTTTTTAGTTTAAAAATGGACACCAAAGTTGGTATAATTTTGTTTCCTTCCTCATTCCAACTTCTTCCCTACCATTGCCATTTATATCCATAAACTTATAATTTGATATGCTAATATATTGGACTGCAAACTGAGTTCTTTTCAGGGGAAATGTTTTAAATTTGAGGTTCTTTTTTCTCTTTCTTTAGGCTCTCCCCCCCCACTTTTTTTTTTTTTAAGATTCATGTATTTATTTATTTGAAAAGCAGAGTTACAGAGAGAGAGAGAGAGAGAGAGAGAGAGAGAGGGAGAGAGAGAGATGTTCAAACTACTGTTGCTGCAATGGCTGGGACTAGATCTGGCTAAAACCAGGAACCAGGAGCCAAGAGTTTCATCCAGGTCTCCACATGGGTACAGGGGCCCATGGATTTGGGCCATCTTCCAATGCTTTCCTAGCAACATTAGCAGGGAGCTGGATTGGAAGTAGAGCAGCTGGAACTTGAACCGGCACCCATGTGGATGCTGGCACCGCAGACAGCAGCAGGTTAAGCCGCTCCTCACTTCTTGTTGAAACACTAAAGTTTACTGATCACCATTGTATGTTTTGATAAGAGTTGGGTAAAAAATAATTAAATTTTATATTTAGTGTTACAAACGAATATATTTTGCCTTTTTCAGAAGAGGTTTTCTGTTATTACTTGTGCCTTTTCCTTAAGTGGATTCATTTTTTTTTTTTTAAATGAGGCCTTTTTTTGATAATTGTTTTATTATTTAGTTATTTCTTAGCTTATTGATGTATTGGGCCAGGGTCATCTTCTGAGAGTTTGTTACATTACAATTTAATATTAAAATCTAATGGATATGCAGGAGTGTGCAGTAAAGACAAGAATGATAAAAAGGTGGTTGAAGAATGAAAGAAGTTACAGAAGTTAGGAAATAGTCTTGAATAGAAAGAGAAATAACCATATTTTACCCCAGCTGGAGCAAAGGATTCAAGGCAGGAAGAAATGAGAAACAGTTACAGTTATTTTAAGGAGTTTGGATTTTAACATAAGAACTATAGAAAGCCACTAAAAGTTTTTCAGTAGAGGAGCGATTTGAGCAGTAGAGCAAAAATCAGAAAACTATAGCTTACAAGCTGTTTTTGTATGGCCCACTGTTTAACAGTGGTTTTTACCTTTTTAGATGGTTAGGAAAAAGTTAAAACAGGAATAATACTTTCATTTTACCTGAAAATTATATTGGTATAAAATTTCAGTGTCTGTAAATAATTTTTTAAGAACACAGTCGTACTTACCTGTTTATATCTTGTCTGTGACTGTTTTTTCACTATAGTGGCTGAGTTGAATAGTTACTTCAAAGAATGTATGATATGTATTTATATGATATATAATGCCTAAAATATTTACTGTCTTCCATTTAACAGAAAATGTTTGCTAATACCTGGCTTAAATATATGAATTAAAGGGCCAGTGCTTTGAGATTTCAGTATGCATCTCAATTACTGGTAGAACATGTAGAAGATAACTAGTAGGGATTTAGAAGGCATGGACAGGCTGGCGCCGCGGCTCACTAGGCTAATCCTCCACCTTGCACACCGGATTCTAGTCCCGGTCGGGGTGCCGGATTCTGTCCCGGTTGCCCCTCTTCCAGGCCAGCTCTCTGCTGTGGCCAGGGAGTGCAGTGGAGGATGGCCCAAGTGCTTGGGCCCTGCACCCCATGGGAGACCAGGAGAAGCACCTGGCTCCTGCCATCGGATCAGCGCGGTGCGCCGGCTGCAGCGGCCATTGGAGGGTGAACCAATGGCAAAAAGGAAGACCTTTCTCTCTGTCTCTCTCTCTGTCTCTCTCACTGCCCACTCTGCCTGTCAAAAAAATTTAAAAAAAAAAAAAAAAAAAAGAAGGCATGGACAACATCAACCAGCTAGACTTTACTGACATTTATAGAACAAGCCATCTGACAACAGGAGAATACATGTTGTTTTGAGTATACAATGGGACATATACCATGATTGAACATATTCTGGACTACAAAAAGAGATTTAGCAATTTTAAGAGAATTGAATGAATTCTAGGACATAATAGAATTGAAATAGAAATTAGTAACATAAAAGTATTTGTAATATCCCCAAATATTTGGAAATTGAGCAACTCCTAAGTCAATGAGGAAATCACAAAACAATAGAGCTATTTTGAATTGAACAAAAATGGAAACATCACATATGAAGATCTGTGATATGCAGCTGAAGCAGTGTTCAGGAGGATATATGTTACTTCTTAAATGCTTATATTTGAAAAGAGGAAAGTTCTCAAAAATTCGATGATCTAAGCTTCTACCTTAAGAAAATAGACAATGAAAGGTAAATTAAACCCAAAGTAAGTAGAAGAAATGAAAAAGTAAAGGTTAAGTGTATAAACAAAAAAGTAGAGAATCAATAAAACTAAATGCTGGTCCTTTGGAAAGATGAATAAAATCGATAAACTTTTAGCCAAACTGAAAAAATGAAAAAAGGAGATGATACAAGTTACACTAACAGGCCTAAAGGAGGAAATCACTATAAATCCTTCAGGCATTAAAAAGAGTAAGGGTGTATTCCAAAAAATTTCACGTTCATTACTTTGGCAATTTAGGTTATGTGAACAAATCTAATTAAAGATATAAATTACCAAAGTTTACTAAAGAAGAAATAGGTATTATTATCTGGATACTAACAGTTACAAAAAAATGATATTTAGAGGCTAGCGCCATGGTATCATAGGCTAAGCCTCTGCCTGTGGCACTGACATCCCAAATGGGCACCAGTTTGTGTCTGTTGATTCTTTTCTGATCCAGCTCTCTGCTTATGGCCTAGGAAAGCAGTGGAAGATGGAGCAAGTGCTTGGGCCCCTGCACCTGTGTGGGAGACCTGGAAGAAGTTTCTGGCTTCTGGCTTCAGATTGTTTCAGCTCCGGCCATTGCAGTCCTTTTTTGGGTGGGACAGCAGACGCAAGACATTTCTGTCTGTCTCTCCCTCTGTCTGTAACTCTGCCTTTCAAATAAGCGAATCTTTAAAAAAATTGGATTCATAATTTAAAATGTTCTCACAAAGAAAGCAACAGGTCTGGATGCTTTTTGTTTTTGTTTTCTTTTTAATGTATATTTTCATTTTGAAAAGCAGAGAGAGAGAGAGAGAGAGAGAGAGAGAGAGAGAAAGAGAGTTTCCATACGCTGATTTACTTCCCAAATGACCTGCAACAACCAGGGCAAGACCAGACCAAAGCCAGGAGCTGGGCACTCATTCATTCTAGGTCTCCAACATGGATGTCAGGGACCCAAGTACTTAAGCCATCATCTGCTGCATCCCAGAGTGTGCTTTAGCAGGAAGCTAGATCAGAAGCAGACTCCACCAGACACTCTCGATGTTAGATGTGAGTGTCCCAAGTAGTATTGTAATCCTTTTGCCAAATGCCCACCCCAGGGCTAGATGTATTTCCTCTTCTGACAAACATGTGTGGAAGAACCAATACCAATTGCATGCAAACTCTTCCAGAAAACCAAAGATGATAGAATACTTCCCAACTCATTTTATGATAGTAATGTGATAATTAATCTGATATTAAAAAGCAGATAAAGATATTATAAGAAAAATGTACACCAATATCCTTCATGATTATAGAAAAAAATCCTTTTTTATTTTTATTTTTTAGGATTTATTTTATTTGAAAGGCAGAGTTACACACACACACACACACACACACACACAGAGACAGAGATTCCATCTGCTGATTTATTCCCCAGATGGCTGCAGTGACCCGGGCCTGGTCAGACCGAGTCCAGGAGCTTCTTTGGGGTTTCCCACATGGGTGGCATCCTCCGCTGCTTTCTCAGGTGCATTAGCAGGAAACTGGATCAGAAGGGAGCAGCTGGGACTCGAACCAATGCCCATGTGGGATGCCAGCATTGCAGGTAGCCGTTTAACTTGTTACACTATAATACCAGCCCAGAAAAAAAAAATTCTTAACAGTATATTCACAAATTACATCTAGAAATATTTTGAAAAGATGCTACTTTATGACCAGGTGGGATTTAACTTGAAAATGCAAGTCTTGTTTAATCTTTGAAATCAATTGATGTAGTTGACTGCATCCATAGGTTAAAGAAGAAAAGCCATGTGATGATCCCAATAGATGTATAAATGGTTTTGATAAGATTGAATATTTATCCATAGTTTAACAAATCAACAGACTAAGAATAAGAAAAAACTTCTTTAACTTACTAAATAGCATAGTTGAAAAATAGGTTAATTATCATAATTACTGATGAAATAGTTAATGCTTTCTACTTAAGAGCAGATATAAGACAAGATGCTCTACATTCATTACTCCTATTCAACACTATTCTTAAGGTCCTAGTTATTACAAAATAACAAGAAAATGATATCTAAGGCTTACAGATTAAAAAGAGAAAAATAAAACTATTGGCTTCTCAGATGACATGAATAGCTACATGGAAATCCTGTATTGAGGAAATTATACAGCTTTAATATAAGGCATAAAAGCAAGACCTAAATGAAAGGCAGAAAATCCCATGTTCAAGTATATAAATTTATAGACTCAGTATTATGAAGTTATATCTGTTATCAGATTAATTCATACATTCAGTGTGATGTCAATCAAAAAAGACCTAATGGTGTTAGTGTGTGTAGTGGTTAAGCAATTTGATTCTAAAATGTATATGTAAGAGTAATGGGTCATAGAAAGCCAGTATGCTGCTAAAATATGGGTGAAGAGTATTTGCCACAGCAGTTACCAAAACTCATAAATAGTTTGTTATAAAGGCAGTATGGAATTTGCCTGAAGAAACAATTGAGGTACTGGAAACAAATCTTCACATAAATGGAATTTAATATTATTATAGTGGAAGTAGTATTGAAGATCTTTGGGAAAGAAGAGAATATTTCATAGTATTCCTGGGACAGTTTATTTTTATGTAGAAAAAGAAAATGGGTCCCCATATACAACATAGACAAAAGTAAGTGGATTAGAGGCTGTGATGTTAATGGTACAACTTATTAGAAGAAAAAAATAGGCCAGCGCCACGGCTCAATAGGCTAATCCTCCGCCTGCGGCGCCGGCACACCGGGTTCTAGTCCTGGTTGGGGTGCTGGATTCTGTCCCGGTTGCTCCTCTTCCAGTCCAGCTCTCTGCTGTGGCCCGGGAGTGCAGTGGAGGCTGGCCCAACTCTTTGGGCCGTGCACCAGCATGGGAGACCAGGAGAAGCACCTGGCTCCTGGCTTCGGATCAGCGTGGTGCGTTGGCCACTGTGTGCCGGCCACAGTGGCCATTGGAGGGTGAACCAACGGAAAAGGAAGACCTTTCTCTCTGTCTCTCTCTCACTGTCCACTCTGTCTGTCAAAAAAAAAAAAAAAGTAGAAAATAAAAGAGTATCTTTCCTATATTGGGGTGGGGGACGATTTCTTAAACAAAATATAATTGCTAATTTAAATATTCAATATATTGGGGATGACATTGTATTGTAGTGGGTTAAGCTGTTGCCTGCAATCCTAGCATCCCTTATGGGGGTTGGTTCAAGTCTTGGCTGCTCCACTTCCAGTCCATCTCTCTGCTAATGTACCTGGGAGAGAGTGGAAGATAGCCCAAGTGCTTATGCACCTGTGCCCATGTGGGAGACCTGGATTAAGCTCCTGGCTCCTGGCTTCCATCTGGCCCAGCCTAACCATTGTAGCCATTTGGGGAGTGAACTAGTGGATGAAAGACCTTTCTCTCTGTCTCTCCCTTTCTCTGTAATTCTGCCTCTCAAATAAATAAATGAATAAATATTTATAGGAAAAAGATTTATTTATTTATTTGAGAGGCAGAGTTACTGAGAGGCAGAGAGAGAGAGAGAGAGAGAGAGAGAGAGACAGAGACAGAGAGGTCTTCCTAGTTCACTCCCCAAGTGGCCGCAGAGCCAGGAGCCAGGAGCTTCTTCTGGGTCTCCCACGTGGGTGCAGGGGCCCAAGGACTTGGACCATCTTCTAATAATAAATAAATAAATCTTAAAAAAAAACAAACATAAAGCAAAAATAGGAATTTCATGGAAGAAGAAAAACATATGGCCAAAAACATTTGAAAATAAATGCAATCTCATTGATTCTTCAAAGAAATACAAAATGAAACCACACTGAGAGATCTAGATTTACTAGATTAGTACAAATCAATAAGCCCAAGAATAAATGAGATGCAATGTGAAACTACAGAAAATCAAATTTACTACCCTATGGATTATAAGTTGGTACAACTACTTTGAAAATACTTTGATGTTATTCTGTATAGTTGAACATTCATAGACTGTGAATCAGCAGTTCTGCCATATTGTATATCTTAAATCACTAGCCATGTTTTTCAGGGACATGTTCTAGGAATATTCATGAGTTTATTGTTAATAGTAGCTAACAAGTGGAAGTAACTGTGCAGCCTGATGAGAAAAGATACGTAGTTGTAGTAGATTCATTAACATAACAAATATATAGATTTTAGTAGATTTATGCAAAATAGTAAAAACGAGTAAACTGTACTTCATTGGAATGACATGGATGAACCAATACTATGTGAAAAATGCCAGTCTGAGTAGACTTCAAATGTGAAGAGAAAGTAGTATGGTACTGAAGAACACACACTCTGGAGCTAGACTGCTTGGGGATTGAATTCAGTAATTACTAGGTGTGTGACTAGGTGCATAAGTCATTTATCCTCCATGGTTTTCAGTATTTTCAGCTGTCAAATAATGGTTGTTACAAGGATGAAAAAACTTAATGTATCTAAAGTGCCTATAAAACTGTGTACTGTGCTATACAGGTATTATTCTTGCTACTCTTTAAGTTCTAATGCTACTGTGGCAATTTTTGGTTTACTTTTTTCATTATTTTAAATCATTGCTCCTCTCCCAGTAGATCTAATATATGGTCATTGCTGGTTAAAAAATAAAGAAGAATGAAATACCATAATATAATTTCTAGTTAAAGCAGTTCTTACTGTGTCTTCTCTACTTTGCAGGATGCCAGAGTATGCTAGGGTCTAGCAAGACAAATTCATTTTTTCATGCAAATCTATGTATAAACTATGTAAATGAATTTGGGCCTTATTGCTGTTTACCTGTTACACAGAACTTTGCAAATAAACCTATGTAATATTGTGCCAGAATGAAGATTTCTGGTAAGATTCTTAAGGGAAAGACCCCAAACGTGAATTAAAATAAGGAAAGGCAGTTCATTAATTTCCAGTTACTTTAGCCTTTTGGTATGTGGGAAATGAATATACTGATTTATACACAAGTGTTAGAGAAGGAGCAAAAGTTGTAGCAAATACACATGTGAAAAATTGTTTTATTAGATAGTATTATGCCCTCATTTATTTTTTTAAGATTTCTTTGTGTATTTTGAAGGCTAAGCAATTGGATGAGGGTGGGCAGAAAGAGGTAGCAAGAGAGCTAGCAAGCCATCTTTCATCTACTTGTTCACTCCCCAATGGATACAACCACCTTGTCTGGATCAGGCCACAGGCATGAGCCACAACCCCATCCTCGTCTTCCACATAGGTGACAGGGGTCCAAATACTCGTGCCATTCTCTGCTGACTTCTCAAGTGCATCTGTAGGAAGCTGGATAGGAAGTGGAGCAGTGGGGCCTTGAACCATCACTCTGACATGGGATGCTGGTATCTGAAAGGTTACTTAACCGCTGTGCCACAATGGCAACCCTTTATTATTTTGCCATAATGGCAAACCATTATTTCGGGGCTGGCACTGTGGTGCAGAGGGTTAAAGCCCTGGCCTGAAGCACCGGCATCCCACATGGGCTCCAGTTCTAGTCCCAGCTGCTCCTCTTCCAATCCAGCTCTCTGCTATGGCCTGGGAAAGCAGTGAAGATGGCCCAAGTCCTTGGGCCCCTGCACCCATGTGGGAGACCTGGAAGAAGCTCCTAGATCTTGGCTTCAGATCAGCTCAGCTCCAGCCATTGTGGCCATCTGGGGAGTGAACCATCAGATGGAAGATCTCTCTCTCTCTGTCTCTACCTCTCCCTGTAACTCTGTCTTTCAAATAAATAAAATAAATCTTTTAAAAAAATTATTTCATTTTAAGCTTAACTTAGCAGAGAAATAATTATGCATTACCCAGCACCAAAAGAAATTTAGATAATCTAATTAATGATACTGAATAAGTTGAGAAAATAATAAGAATTCTTATGTATTTCCCTCTCTATGTGCTTTTTCCCCAAAGAAACCTTTAATTTAATGAGTACAAATTTCATAAGTACAACTTTGGGAATATAGTGATTCTTCCCACCATACCCACCCCCCCTCTCCTCCCATTGCCATTGTGAGTCTCATTCTCTATTAAGATTCATTTTCAATTAACTTTATACACAGAAGACCAACTCTATACTAAGTAAAGATTTCAACAGTTTGCACACACACACACAGTTTGAAAACAAGTTTTACGATTAATTCTCATAATACAACTCATTGAGGACAGAAGTCCTGCATGGGAAGTAAGTGCACAGTGGCTCCTATTATTAATTTAACAATTAACAGTCTTATGTATGATGTCAGAGATCACCTTGAGACTCTTGACATGAGCTGCCAAGGCTATGGAATCGCTTTGACTCCACAATATCCTTTAATATTTAGACAAGGGCATAGCAAGGTGGAAGTTCCCTCCTCCCTTCAGAGAAAGTACATCCTTCTTTGATGACTTCTTCTTTCCACTGGGATCTCACTCAAAGAGTTCCTTCATGTGGGACATTTTTTTGCCACAATGTCTTGGCTTTCCATGCCTGAAATGCTCTTGGGAGCTTTTCAGCCAGACCAGAATGCCTTAGGGGCTGATTTTGAGGTCAGAGTGCTATTTACAGCGATTCTCATTCTATGAGTCTGCTGTGTGGACTGCTTCCCATGTTGGAACATTTGCTTCTTTTTAATTCTATCTATCATTACCAGACACTTGATATTATTTGTATGATCCCTTTAACACTTAATCCTATCAATATGATCACTTTTAACACTTAATATGATCACTTTAACACTTAAGATGGCATTTTTACCACCCCACTTAATGGGATTTGGGGTCCAATGGCAAGTTTTTGAACTGTACCCTTAGAAGTAAGTCTGTAGGAATGTATTCAGAACTATATGGCTTTACAGCAACAACATTCTTCCTCCCTCTCTTATTTCCACTCTTATTTTTGACTGGAATCTATTTTCAATTTACTTCATACACACATTTTTAACTCTATGTTAAGTAAAGACTTCAACCAATAGTATTAAAATAAAAAAAAAAAAAAGGAAACTGTACCTTGACAGTAAAGACAAGGGCGGGCTGTTAAGTCACTGTTTCTCAAAGTGACAATTTCACTTCTACTGATTTCCTTTTAGGTGCTCTATTAGTTACCACAGATCAGGGAGAACATATGGTATTTGTCCTTCTAGCATTGGTTTATTTCACTAAGTATGGTGTTTTCCAAAATCAGGCATTTTGCTGCAAATGACTGAATATCATTTTTTTCTTTTTAACTGCTGTGTTGGATTCCATAAAGTATATATCACATGATTTCTTTATCCAGTCTTCTATTGACGGGCATTTAGGTTGATTCTATGTCTTAGCTATTGTGCATTGAGCTGCAATAAACATAGAGGTGCAGATAGCTCTTTTATTTGCTGATTTCACTTCCCTTGGGTAAATTCCAAGGAGTGGGATGGCTGGGTTGTAAGGTAGGACTACATTCAGATTTCTGCGTTATCTCCAAACTGTCTTCCATAATAATTTTACCAGTTTACTTTCCTACAAACAGTGCATAAGGGTAATGTTTTTCCCCACATCCTTGCCAGCATTTGTTGGTTGTTAATTTCTGTATGAAAGCCATTCTAACCAGGGTGAGATGAAACCTAATAGTGGTTTTGATTTGAATTTCCCTGATGGCTAGTGATCCTGGACATTTTTCGTGTGTCTGTTGGCCATTTGGATTTCTTTTTTTGAAAGATGTCTGTTACAAAGTCCTTGGCCCATTTCTTACCTGGTTATTTGTTTTGTTGTTGTGGAATTTCCTTATCTCTTTATATATTCTGATTATTAATCCTTTTTAAGAAAGCTTTTATTTAATAAATACAAATTTCATAGGTACAGCTTTAGGAATATAGTGGTTCATCCCCCCATACCCACCCTCCCACCCGCACTCCCATCCCACCTCCTGTGCCCTCTTCCATCCCATTTTTCATTAAGATTCATTTTTAATTATATTTATATACAGAAGACGAACTCTGTATTAAGTATAAAGATTTCAACAGTTTGTACCCACACAGACACACAAAGTATAAAGTACTGTTTGAAGACAAGTTTTACCATTAATTCTCATAGTACAGCTCATTAAAGACAGCAGTCCTACATGGGGAGTAAGTGCACAGTGACTCCTGTTGTTGATTTAACAATTGACACCCTTATTTATGATGACAGTGATCACCTGAGGCTCTTGTCATGAGCTCCCAAGGCTGTGGAAGCCTTTTGAGTCCACAAACCTCGTCAGTATTTAGACAGGACCATAAGCAAAGTGGAAGTTCTCTCCTCCCTTCAGAGAAAAGTACCTCCTTCTTTGATGACCCCTTTTATTCACTGGGATCTCACTCACAGAGATCCTTCATGTAGATCATTTTTTTTTTTAAACCACAGTTTCTTAGCTTTCCATGCCCGAAATACTCTCATGGCCTTTTCAGCCAGACCAGAATGCCTTAAGTGCTGATTCTGAGGTCAGAGTGCTGTTTAGGGCACTTGTCATTCTATGAGTCTGCTTCCCATTTTGGATCATTCTCTCCTGTTGAATTTTGTGCATTCGTTTTATATCCTGCTACTTTACCAAACTCTTCTATGAGTTCCAATAGTCTCTTAGTGGAGTATTTTGGATCACCTATGTATAGAATCATGTCATCTGCAAATAGGAATAGTTTGACTTTCTCCTTTCCAATTTGTATCCCTTTGATTTCTTTTTGTTGCCTAATGGCTCTGGCTAAAACTTCCAGGACTATATTGAATAGCAATGGTGATAGTGGGCATACTTGTCTGGTTCTGGATCTCAGTGGGTTTAAGAATTAAGTTGATGCTGGCTTCATAGAAAGAATTTGGGAAGAATACTTCCCTTTCAATTGTTTTGAATAACTTGAGAAGAATTGGAGTTAGTTCTTTAAATGTTGTAGAATTCAGCAGTGAAGTCATCTGGTCCTGGGCTCAATTCTTTGTTGGGAGGGTCTTTATAACTGATTCAATTTCCATCATAGTTATTGGTCTATTTAGGTATTCTGTGTCTTTCTGGCTCAGTTTTGGTAGGTTTTATGTGTCCAGGAATCTATCCATTTCTTCTAGGTTTTTCAGTTTCTTGGCATACAGCTCTATGTAGTAATTTCTAATGATTCTTTTTATTTCTGTAGTGCTTTGTTACATTTCCTTTTTCATGTCTAATTTTATTTATTTGGGTCTTTTCCCT
Organism: Oryctolagus cuniculus; assembly: GCF_964237555.1. Taxonomy (NCBI): domain Eukaryota; kingdom Metazoa; phylum Chordata; class Mammalia; order Lagomorpha; family Leporidae; genus Oryctolagus; species Oryctolagus cuniculus. Next base: position 8,446,483 of record NC_091433.1, on the reverse strand, counting down.
CTTTTTTGGTTAGTTGGGCCAACAGTGTGTCAGTTTTGTTTATTTTTTCAAAAAAACCAGCTTTTCATTTAGCTGATCTTTTTTTTTTTGTTTGTTTTTTTTTTTTTTTTGATCTTTTGGTTTTGATTCTATTTATTTTTTTTTAAACTTTTATTTAATGCATATAATTTTCCAAAGTACGACTTATGGATTACAATGGCTTCCCCCCCATACCGTCCCTCCCACCCACAACCCTCCCCTTTCCCACTCCCTCTCCCCTTCCATTCACATCAAGATTCATTTTCGATTATCTTAATATACAGAAGATCAGCTTAGTATACATTAAGTATGGATTTCAACAGTTTGCTCCCACACAGAAACATAAAGTGAAAAATAATAGATGATTTTTTTTTTAAATGATGATGAAATCAGAGCAGACCTATTGTCATGTTTAATCCCAGTGAGAGTCAAGTTGGGAATTGATAATTTCTTTTCTTTTTTTTTTTTTTTTTTTTTTACAGAAGATCAGTTTAGTATGCGTTAAGTAAGGATTTCAACAGTTTGCACCCCCATAGAAACACAAAGTGAAATATATTGTTTGAGTACTTGTTATAGCATTAAATCTCAATGTACAGCACATTAAGGATAGAGATCCTACATGAGGAGTAAGTGCACAGTGACTCCTGTTGTTGACTTTACCAATTGACACTCCTGTCTATGGCATCAGTAATCTCCCTATGCTCCTTTTTTTAAAAATTTTTTTTGCATTCAATTTTGTTGATTTCTGCTCTACTTTTAAGTATTTATTTTCTCATGGTTTTGGGTTTGGTTTGCTGTTGTTTTTCTAGATCTTTGATATGCATTGATAGCTCTTTTATTTGGTACTTTTCCAATTTCTTGATGTAGGCATCAATTACTATAAACTTTCCTCTTAACACCTCTTTTGCTGTATTGCTTAAGTTTTGATATGTTATGTTGTCATTCATCTTCATTTGTTTCCTTAAATTTTTTGATTTCTCTTTTGATTTCTTCTATGATCCACTGTGCATTCAGGGGCATGTTATTCAGTCTGCATGTGTTTGCATATGTTTTACAGATTCCTCAATTGCTGATTTCCAGCTTCATTACATTTTTGTCTGAGAAGATGCATGGTATGATTTTGATTATATAATGTCCTTCTTTGTCTCTTTTAATAGTTTTTATGTTAAAGTCTATTTTTTTTTATATTAGGGTGGCCACATCAGTTCTTTTTTGGTTTCTATTGACATGGATTTTGTTTTTCCATCCTTTTGCTTTCAGTCTGTGTGCATCTTTTTGTTAAGATGTGTTTCTTTTAGGCAGCAAATAAATGAGTTTTATTTTTAATCCATTCAGCCAGTCTATGTCTTTTAACTACAGAGTTTATGACCATTTACATTCATATTGTTAACTACCAACTCTTTGCCCTGCCATATTTCCATTAATAGTCCTGATTTTTTGCTTTGGGTTTCCTCTGTACTTTTACTGGTTCATTTCTGCATTCATCTTCTTCTGTAGAGATTTTCTGATTTCTGTGTTTCTGTGTGTAGCACATCCTTGAGCATCTTTTGTAGGGCTGGGTAGATTCTTTCAGTTTCTTTTTGTTGTGGAAGGTCTTTATTTCTCCTTCATTCATAAATTAGAGCTTTTTGGTAGAGTATTCTAGGTTGACAGTTTTTTTTTCTCTTAGGACTTGGAATATATCTCACCGTTCTCTCCTTGCCTATAGGGTTTCTGATGAGAAGTCCAGTGAGTCTAACTGGGGTTCCTGTGAATGTGATTTGGCATCTCTCTAGAGCACATGTTAAGACCTTTCTTTATGTTTTACTGTGGAGAGTTTTACTGTAATGTGTTATAGTGAAGATCTTTTCTGGTTGTGTCTATTGGGAGTTCTGTGTAGTTCCTGTACTTGGATATCTCTTTCTTTCTCCAGATTGGGGAACTTTTCTGTTACTATTTCATGAAGAAGGACTTCTAATCCTTTCTCTCTGTCCATGCCTTCTGGAACTCCTAATATCTGTATGTTGGGTCATTTGATAGTATCTTGTAGATCTTCAACAGTGTTTTTTAGTTTTCTAATTTCTTTTTTTTTTGTCTGACTGTAATATTTCCAGAAATTTGTCTTCTGATACTCTTTCTTCTGTCTCACCTATTCTGTTGTTGAGGCTTTCCACTGCATTTTTTATTTGCTCTATTGAATTTTTCATTTCTAGTATTTCATTCTGACTTCTCTTTTATATTTCAGTTTCTTGGGAGAACTTTTCATTTATATCATGAATTTGCTTCTGGGTAATCTGATGATTAATTTTCTGAATTCCATTTCTGGCTTATCTACTGTCTCTTCATCCTTATGTTCTATTATTGAAGAGTTGTAGTGTTCCTTTGGGGGGCTCATAATGTCTTCCTCATTCTTATTTAGGATTTTTCCTTTGTTTTTTGGCATTTGTGTATTTTTTCTTTTTTTTTCTGGTTTCTTTTCTTATTAATTTGTTCTTTGTGATTTAGTGGGACATGTATACTTTCAGTGACTTCCATGTGGTTGTGCTGGATGTGGCCTCAGTTCTGTGTTCAGTATTCCAGGATGAAGGAAGTATCCAATGTAAGGCCTCAGTGGGGTTTTGTAGCTTTCCTCTGGTTTTTTGGTTGGAGGAGGATGTTCACTTCTGTTGGTGTGACCCACCCTTTTCCTCACAGTTGCAGTATGCCCTGGTGTTAATCTCTAATGTATTCAGGGTTATATCACCCTGCTTAATGAACTGCACCTCTAATCTATGGAGATTTTCTTGTGGTGAGGTTTCCCTCTATTATTATTTTTTTTTTTTGACAGGCAGAGTTAGTGAGAAAGAGAGACAGAGAGAAAGGTCTTCTTTCCTTTGGTTCACTCCCCAAATGGCTGCTTTGGCCGGCACGCTGCGCCGATCCAAAGCCAGGAGCCAGGTGCTTCCTCCTGGTCTCCCATGTGGTGCAGGGCCCAAGCACCTGGGCCATCCTCCACTGCCTTCCTGGGCCACAGCAGAGAGCTGGACTGGAAGAGGAGCAACCGGGACAGAATCCAGCGCCCCGACTGGGACTAGAACACCGGGATGCTGGCGCCTCAGGCAGAAGATTAGCCTAGTGAGCTGCTATGTGTCTGTGCATTGCAAGTGGGAGCACGGAGACCCGCTACTGGATCCCGGCTCATTTCTAGATGGTGGATGGAGCGGGCTTCAGGTTTTTTTTTTTTTTTTTTTTTTTTTTTTTTTTTTTTTTTTTTTGACAGGCAGAGTGGACAGTGAGAGAGAGAGACAGAGAAAAAGGTCTTCCTTTGCCATTGGTTCACCTTCGAATGGCCACCGTGGCCGGCGCACCACGCTGATCCGATGGCAGGAGCCAGGTGCTTCTCCTGGTCTCCCATGGGGTGCAGGGCCCAAGCACTTGGGCCATCCTCTACCGCATTCCCTGGCCACAGCAGAGAGCTGGCCTGGAAGAGGGGCAACCGGGACAGAATCCGGCGCCCCGACCGGGACTAGAACCTGGTGTGCCGGTGCTGCAAGGCCGAGGATTAGCCTAGTGAGCCGCGGCGCCAGCCTTCAGGTTTCTATATTAAGGACTTCTCCTTGTTGTACAGCTTGGGTGGTAGGCAAGAAATTCTTCTGAAATGTTGTGATCTTTGTTCCTGGATTGGGGAGTATTGTGAGGTAGCCTCCACAATTCATTGGCGTGTGCGCAGGGTTGGGGGCAAAGGCTGCAGTCCTCTGCTTATGTTAAAAAATGTAAACAAGCAAAATGTCTTCACCCTGCAGACCACACGTTGGCGTGGTGGTGGGAGGGAGGTGGGCAAGGGGGTCCCCAACTTCTCTCTTTGTTCCTCTTTACCTTCTCTTTTTTCCCACGTGGAACTTCAAAAGCAGTTCACCAAGCTCTCCCTCCCACTGCTGTTTGCAGCTTGTGGACTTGCGATTTCTCCTCTCGTCTGGTCTCCTGGGGGCAGGTGCCCACTTCCCCCGTCTGAGCCTCAGCCGCTTCCCTTTCTTATTTGCTCTTTCAGGCGAACCTGCCTAGTCTCTGTTGTCTCCTGAGCTTCCCGTCACAAATTTCCCGTGGCTCTATCTCCGGCATGTATCTTCTCTCCGTTTTTTACTATGTATTTTGCCCTGTGTGACTTGGATCATCCTGTTGCTATAATGCCATCTTGGGACGTCCCTCTCTATGTCTTGATTGTGGCTACTGTTGATGTTTTGGTTACACCATAGAGTTAAGCATATTTATTCATTGTTATACTCTGAGAATCCTTATATGTCAGGTTGTAGATGTGTTTGTGATTGTTATACAAACACAGTGTAAATAGATTAGGCCAGTCTTATAACAGTATGCATAATTATAAAGTGTTAGAGAATTTCTAGAAGCAAGGAAATTAACAATTTAATACTTGACAGAGTCAGGTAATAAGTAATTGAAGAGAAAACAAATAGACTTATGATACAAATGACTTTAAAAAGTTCGTGGAATGTGGAATTAGAAAATAAATGTACGAAAATATAAACTGTATTTTTCAACCTAGCACTATCAAATTTAAGATATTTTTGTAGACAATGGCACCAACAAGAAATGAAGGGCTGGGAATTACTCATGCTAATGTAGTATTTTTCTACATTGTTAACAGAAGAAAAATTAGTTTCTTTAAAGATTTGTTAAGATTGGGAAGTGAAAAGAAGTCATAAGGAATCTGTTATATTAGAAAATTATTTGTCTCTCCAACCTATGCAGATGTTTAAATCCCAGAGTTTCATGTTACTGGTTAATGGATTATTAATGGCTAATGGATTAAGGGTGGAAAATGTAATGCAAGTGTGGTGCTACAGGTAGGGCCTTTGGAAAGTGATTAGATGGTTTAGGTTTCTGTGGTGGAACACCCATGGACAATCATGGTGGCTTTATAGAGACGCATAGACATTGAGGATGAGCATGCTCCCCATCTTTGTCTACCTCCTGCTGCGCCATGTGATCCTCCCTCTGCACCTTATTCTGACATCCGTCACTCTCATTAGACACACATCCAATGGAGCCACCTGATCATGGACTGAGACTTTCAAAAACTCTGAGCAAAATAAACCTTTTCTGTTATAAATTAACAATCAGGTATTTTAATTATAGTAATGAAAAGCTAATAGCCAAATAGGACTGTGGTGGATGCTTAATGATTTCCTATCAAACACTCCTCATACTGCCCTTGTTTGATGAGAAGAATGAAAAGGACTCCCTGGTGATTCTTTCCTGGGCATTTTACTGTGAAACTTAATGCAACTTTTTCAAAACACTCTCATAATAAATATATGTTATTATTCTTTGCCCCTCCAGAAATTCAACAAGCAAAATACTTTGAGTGTCCTAAAAAACTTTTCTCATGACCTATTCTCTTGACTAGTCTGCTTTTGCTCTTACTGGACCACTTCCACTTCTTGATAGCCACTGCTTTGATTGTGCTTTGTCGCCATGTTTCGTCTCTTACAGTTCTTCAAAGAAATGCTTCAGGATCTTGAACCCACTTATTAAAAATTGCCTTTGAGATCTCTGCTATCGTCTGCAGCTAATGTGAGCACAACAGTTTTGGCACTCATTGAGTAGAAAGCTTGCTGCACTTTAAATTTTGTCGGAATTGTATAAGCAGAAACATTTGAGCTGTCTGTGGTGTTGGCTATTTTTTCTGCTGTTGATGAGTTCCTCAGTCAGGGCATAAACATGGTTTTTTTTTCCCCTCAGAAATTGCTGTGAAGGGTCTGCTGCTGTGGAGTTCACCCCTTCTGAAAATGAGTTATCCATTTATAGAAGTGCTGCTTGCATAGAGCATCGTCTCTGTCAGCGTTTCATAAAACATTAGTGTCTTCAGCATTATTCTATCCAAGCTTCACCATTAATTTGATATTTGTTCTTGCTTTAATGTTAGCAGAATTCATGTCACTCAATAGTGGCTCTTTTTAAACTGATACCTTCTTAGTGTCTCTGGATCTTCTTAAGACATATTATAACAAGTGATTGTGTTTATTTTGGTTCCCCAAAATTTTTAGTGTCTGGCATTGTGGCACAGTGTAAGCTACAACCTGTGATACTTGCATACCATATTAGAGTGCCAGTTTGAGACCAAGGTACCCTGCTTCTGATATGACTCCCTTTTGATGTGCCTGGGAGGGCAGTGGAGGATGGTCCAAGGCTTGGGCCCCTGCCACCCATGTGTGAGACCCAGATGGACTTTCTGGCTCCTGGCTTCAGTCTGGCCCAGTCCAGTGGCCCCCAGTTGCTGTGGCCACTTGAAAATGAACCAGCAGATGGAAGATCTCCGTCTCTCTCTCTCTGTCTCTGTATTTCTCTGTCACCCTGCCTTTCAAATAAATTTAAAAAAATTCTGAAATTCATGCATAGTTTTTTTCATAATACATGTTTGTTGAACTTTCTGAAGATTTTTCCGATAGGTGTCTCAAAAGAATATGATGAAATGATTAAAAGATTAATTGAGGTCATTGGGAAAATGAAAGCTACAAAACTGATCTTTCCCTATCATCATATGAAGAATTAGATTTGAAGAAAAGGATATCATTATTATTGTAATTTTAGTGGGAATTTTCATTATAGTGAGATACACATTTAGAAAAATTTGTAAGATACAGTTTTTGGGATAACATATTTTAAAATTGCATTACAGTATAAAGGCTTAATACTTCACCAAAAAAAAAAAAAAAAGGAAAAGAAAAGAAAACAATGGAGAAAGGATGAGGAAATGAGGGAGGGAGGGAGGAAGGGAATATCATTATATTCTTAAAATTGTATCTGCAAATCACATTGAATCTGTTAAAAAAGTAATTAAAAATTAAAATAAATAATGTAGTTTAAAGAATAACTATTTTAAGATTAGGAAATGGATCATTGCCATCTCCAAAGAAGCCCAGTAGGTGCCTTTTTCCATTCCTTTTCTATGAAAACTAGCGTACAGGAAAAATGTTAGATCTTATTGAGTTCTTTAGATTTACATTAGAAATTAGTTTCTTTGATGACACCTTTTTCTCTCTATTTTTGGAACCCAGTGATTTTCAGGTAGTTAAAGTTTTTTAAAAATTGGTTTAAGAATCTGTAGTCAAAGTCATGTTCTGGTAATTTTTTATTTTCTTGCATTAGCCATTCTTCTAATACGGCATGATTTACTGTGTCATCATAGAAAGACAACATTAGAGAGTGTACATGGCAGGGTAAAATTAAACACATGCTCACAATCAAATTAATGTATTTCATCTGTCTTCAACTAATAACAGTCTGTCATGTTATCTATCTGAGTAGGGGCATAAACAGTTTATTTTGTGTTTGGAGTAACTTCCTGGAGGTAGTTAATGTGACAAGTAGTTTGTTTGAATTGAGTATAACCAGATCAACACTCTAGATGTTTCCTTGATAACCTAAAAATTACTGTGAAAATCTGTACAAGTGCTATATTTATATTTTGCTTTTCCTTCTTTTAAGTTAGTGACTTTTTTTTTACAATCATTTCAGTGAGAATATTCTTTTCCTGCCATCATATATGGACTGAACAGCAAAAATGGTTTATACTTTTAATGATCTCTTTCTATTGACAGGGAGTAGTTATTAATAATGTAACTAATTAGCATATAATACTTTCAACTTTTAAAAAAACATGAAATAACAGTTTGAATGGAAAAATCCTTCATTTTATAACATCATTGAAACATTCATATAACATTATATATTACAGTTTTATAACATTATTGAAACATTCATATAACATCTTATTGAAAAATAAGTATTTGGGAAAATAGAAACATTGTAAAGTTGTCAGGCCAAGTTAAAATAAAAACAGCAATTACTGTAAAGTGTTTCAGAATTTTAAAATTTCACTTAAAATTTAACATCATTTAGTCAGATCAGTAGTTCTGATTATAATACCACTTGATATTTCTTGTTTTTAAAAGCTATTGATTATGCTTAATACCATACCTTTGAAGATTATTCTGTCCATTAACAGTAATCTTATAGGCAGATGCAGTGAAAATTCTGAATGCCAGTAAATAAATAGGACTTCAAATGAGAAATTGTTACATATTTGCCTTATTAGCATTAGTGTGTTTTAAAGTCAAAATATATACATAATTTCAATCACATGTAAATAAAAATTTAATACATTATTAGGGGAATACTATGTGTCATGTTTGGGCTAATCATGATGGATCATTTTTAAACATGTAATTTCGCAACTTGTATGTACAGCTGCAAGTACTTTGTAAAGAACTTTATATAATCAAGTGCTAAGGCAAAGCATATCTTACATTTTTCTCTAAAACTTACAGCCTTTGTTATGATTCATTATTAATTAGTACTTTTTAAATACTAACAAGTAAATAGCCAGCTATATAATAGTTCAATTTTTAAATAAAAATTGACCTATTTTTATTTTGACCATCAAAATTCTTTTATTATTTTATTGAAATTCTAAATAAAAGATTGTTAATCATTGCCAAAACTGATGTTCTGTTCTTTTCTTTTCTTTCTTTTTTTTTTTTTTTTTTTTTTTACTTGAGTGGGATTTTATTCAGATAGGATGGTTCTAATTCTGGTGTACCAATGAATGGCATTGGGACTTTGGTTCAGTCTCTCTGAATGTAAGTTTTATCATGTGTGGAATTAGATTGCTCACTTCTTTGAAAAGGTTGTTATGAGGTCTTAAAGAATTTTGTAAATTGTTACACAGAGTTTAGATTTCAGACATATTATGATTTCTCTGTTTCTGTTTTTGGCCTCTGTTGTCCTTTCTGCATGTAGCAGCCAGTGTAATTTTTTAGAATGCAAAAATGATGTTGGACTGTTGGCTTCCTATTGCTGTGTTTGAGTTAATATCCTCATTATACAATACTGTCTCTGTTCTGGCTCATTATGCTTCTTAGCTTTCTTCAGTTGTACTCACCTTTTTCTTCTTCCAGATTTTTTGCCTTGTCCCAGTTGCTGAAACATTTTTTCCCCTTTTTAACTGGTTTAGCACATATTTTTTTAAGATTTATTTATTTATATATTTGAAAACAGAGTTACAGAGAGGTAGAGGCAGAGAGAGAGAGAGAGAGGTCTTCCACCCACTGGTTCACTCCGCAGATGGCCATAATAGCCAAAGTTGCCCCGATCCCAAGCCAGGAGCCAGGAGCTTCCTCTGGGTCTCCTGCATGGGTGCAGGAACCCAATGACATGGATCATCTTCTTTTACTGCTTTCCCAGGCCCCAGCAGAGAGCTATATCAGAATTGGAGCAGCCGGGACTCAAACTGTGCCCACATGGGATGCCAGCACTGCAGACAGCGGCTTTACCTGCTAAGCCACAGCACTGGCACCTTGGCACATTGTTATACTTTAGGTCTTAGATCAAAGTCTTGCATTGGCTGGTTACTTTATATATAAAATTGTCATAATTTCTATCATGGTGTCTATCCCTCTCTTCTTGTCTGTTACTCCCTAAGTATGGTCACCTTTTTGCCTACCCATTACAGAGTACTGTAATTGAAATTACCTCATTTGTTTATGAGTTTACTTGTTTATCCTTATTTCTTTATCATTAATGTGAGGGTAAAGATAATGTCTATTTCATTCCCCAGTGTATTGCTTGTGCTTATTATAAGCACAGTATTTGACATAATGGGTACACATATATATTGAATAAATTAAAGGTATTGCTTTCCCCCTTTTAAAGAAATGCATGAACTATCATTTTCATTATTGTTACTTGTAATTTTTTTTATAGAATACAGTTAATCTGAATCATCTTTAGGTTGATTAATGTGTAGGACAGTAGTGACTTTCAGATGGAATAAAAATTAGCCTCATGTGTATAGGACTTGGCATTTTCTTTTTTAAAGTTATGATATAGATAATGGTAATACATTTCTGTCTAAACAGAAGAAAGTCCCATTTATAAAATTTGTAGGAATGCAACATTTTTATCATATATAATTGCTTTTGAATAGTTTTGAATTTAGAAAAAAGTTGTCATTCTGCATAGTCAATGTAATCCAACAGGGGAAAATTAAAGTTTTGTCAACCACAGGATTTCCTTTCTGTGTCTTTATTTTTTTGCTCAGGCAGACTTGAATGAGGGAGTTAAGATCGGTAAAAAATGTGGCTGTGTTGCGGGTGGGAGGGAAGTTATGGGAGGAGGAAGCCATTGTAATCCATAAGCTATACTTTGGAAATTTATATTCATTAAATAAAAGTTAAAAAAAATGTGGCTATGTAGATGATTACCTGTGTGCATAAACAATTCTTAGCATCATATACTAGATTCTCATGTCCAGGCCCTGCTGATTTAAATAGCTCTCAATATAATTCCTATTTTCTTTAAGTGTAAGTTTTTAAACTTCTCAATCTGTCTCCTGTCACTCCCACAAGCACAGTGTTGCCTTTCCTGATCTCAAAGATTGATTTTCTCCTACTATGTTCAGTTTACCATTATGCCTGAAGGTAGACTTGGTTACCTTCTTGTATGACACTGTATCAAATTTCCAAATCAGTCTCCTTCATCTTCACCAAAAATCTTTAGATTTGAATATCAAGCTATCAGCCATAAAGAGTATTCTTTTTAAAAATAATTAACTAATTAATTTGAAAGTTTGAAAGAAACATAGAGACAGAGATTTTCCTTCTGCTTTGTTCACTCCCCAAATGCTTACAAAAGTTGGGGATGGGTCAAGCGGAAGGTAAGAGGCTGGAATTCAGTCTGGGTCTCCCATGTGGGACGCAGGGATCCAAGTATTTGAACCGTCCCCTACCACCTTCCATGGTGTGTGTGTTACCATGGGGACTAGAATCAAAAGTGGACCTGGGTTTTGAACCAAGTACTCCATTATAGGATGCAAGTATCCCAAGTGGCATCTGCTGCACCACACATCCACTCTAGATTGTTCTTCTAATACCTTGCTCTCTCAGTTTTTTGAATTCTTTACTTCCAGTCATCTTGCTTTTTCACTCCTCAGACTATCACAGTTATTTCCAAGACCTAGTTAATAGGTTACCCTTTCTGTAACACCAGTGTCAATTTCATGTACCTCAATCTCTGTTTATTGTGTCCTGTTTAGCTTACTTTTCTGGTATTCAAACTCCGATTTTTATACACAGACAAGACCTTAAAATTAGTTTAATCATTTTTCCATTTCTTTAGTGCTTTTCTTACCCAATTTGTATTTTATGCTATATTATTATAATCTCTCCTTATTTTAATAGCTTCAACTTACTTGTTTATTTTATCAGTTATTGTACATGATCAGGAAAACCCTACCCTGCTTAAATGCAAATCTTTATCTGCCCAGCACCCTTACCCCATGGAGTTGAATTTGGCTGGAGAATTCCTCCGGCAAATTGCATCTCATTTTTCCCCATTGTGCAGTATTTATTAACTGGTTAACAATTCAATGCTGTATGTTAGATGTCTAGAATTTACTCATAACTGAAAGTTTGTACTATTTTGACCAACATCTTCTCATTTACCTACCCTCTCCCTTCAGTACCTGACAACCACTGTTCCACTCTGTTTCTCTAAGTTTGACTTTTTTTTTAATGCATCTCATTTTTAAAAAAGATTTATTTATTTATTTGAAAGGCAGAGTTACAGAGATGCAGAGGCAGAGAGAGAGAGTCTTCCATCCACTGATTCACTCCCCAGATGGCCACAATGGCTGGAGCTATGCCAACCTGAAGCCAGGAGACGGGCACTTCCTCTAGTTCTCCCACATTGGTTCAGGGGCCCAAGGACTTAGGCCATCTGCTATTGCTTTCCCAGGCCACAGCAGAGAGCTGGATTGGAAGTGGAACAGCTGGGACTTGAACTGGCACCCATATGGGATGCTTGCACTGTAGGCTGTGGCTTTACCCGCTACACTACAGTGCTGCCCCTTCTCCATAAACTTTGTGAAGATCCCTAGTGTGTGTTTGTGGTATTTTTCACTGAGTAATAGTGAAAGGAGTACCCAAGATTAATAAAATGGTTATCTATCTGGGGAGCAAGAAAAGATCAAGGGGATAAGGATAGGAGCCAGTGTTTTAAGCATATCTTGTTTAATAAGTTTTAGCTTAATGCATCTGATTTTAAATCTATTTAAATCCAGACTAGCTATCTTCAAGTTATCTCTCTGTATCTTTCACATATCCTTTAAGATCATTTGAATATCCCATCCAATTTTTCCTTTAAAATTTTATTTAAAAATTTGTTTATTTGAATGGCAGAATATGTTTCTGTCTCTCTCAAACACACACACACACACACACACAGAGAGAAAGAGGGAGAGAGAGAGAGGGAGACAGAGAGAGAGAGAGAGAGAATATCTTTCATCCACTCACCAAATACTTGCAAAATCTATGGCTGGGCCACTCTGAAGCCAGGAGCCAGGAACTACATCCTGGTCTCCCACATGTGCAACAGAGACCCGAGTACTTGAACCATCATCTAGTATCTTCCATGATGACCATTAGCTAGAACCTGGATTGGAAGCAGAGGTGGGGCTTAGTCCCAGGCACTCTGATATGGGATATTGGTGTCCCAAGTGGGACCTGTCCCCAAAATTTTATTTTCATGTTAAAATGTATTTGTGATGTGCTTGGGTCAAAAGTTTAACTTCTGTGTCCACTCTTGTTTTAAAGGAAAAATTTTCACTTGTCACCTTAAATTTATTTTATTTACAATTGACACATAATAACTGTACATGTTTATGGAGTGCAGGGTACTAATTCAATACATGTATGCATTTTATGATCAAATCTGTATTCATAGCATATTACCTCAAACACTTGTCATTCTGTTTTCATGAGAATATTAAAAATCCTCTTTCTAGCTGTCCTGAAATATACATTATTTATTATCAGCCATAGTCATTTACTATGAAATAGAACAGTGGAACTCATTCTTCCTACCTAACGATAACTTTTTACCCTTTGACCATCTTTTCTCTTATCCCCTCTTCCTCACCTTTCTTCAACCTCTGGTAGCAACCGCTGTTATGTTCTTTTCCTTCCATGAGATAAACTTCTATACATTTCACATAAATGACATCATGTAGCATTGTGTCCTGTGCCTGAGTTTTTTCACTTAATGTCTTTCAGATCCATCCATATTGCCATAAATTACAGAACCCATCCTTTTTTTTTTTTTTTTTTTTGACAGGCAGAGTGGGCAGTGAGAGAGAGAGACAGAGAGAAAGGTCTTCCTTTGCCGTTGGTTCACTCTCCAATGGCCGCCGCGGCCGGCGCACCATGCTGATCCGAAGGCAGGAGCCAGGTGCTTCTCCTGGTCTCCCATGGGGTGCAGGGTCCAAGCACTTGGGCCATCCTCCACTGCACTCCCTGGCCACAGCAGAGAGCTGGCCTGGAAGAGGGGCAACAGGGATAGAATCCGGCGCCCTGACCAGGACTAGAACCCAGTGTGCCGGTTCCGTAAGGCGGAGGATTAGCCTAGTGAGCCACGGTGCCGGCCAGAACCCATCCTTTTTTATAAATGAAAATATGTCATTGTTTATGTATGTCACACTTTATCCATCTATCCATCCATTGATGAACATGTAGGTTGATTCCATCGCTTGGCTATTGTGAATATTACCACAACAAACATGGGAGTACAGGTATTTCTTTGAAAGACTGATATAATTTCCTTTGGGTTTTTAATTTTTTTTTGAGACTTCCATACTGTTTTCCATAATTTACATTCTTGCCAACATTGTATAAGAATTCTCCTTGAAGTACCATTATATTCTTAGCATTGTATCTTTGAAGTACATGAGATCTGTTCTATTACTAAATAAATTACTTTTTTTTAACTTTTATTTAATGAATATAAATTTCCAAAGTACAACTTATGGATTACAATGGCTTCCCCCCCATAACGTCCCTCTGACCCGCAACCCTCCCCTTTCCCACTCCCTCTCCCCTTCCATTCACATCAAGATTCATTTTCGATTCTCTTTATATACAGAAGATCAGTTTAGCATACATTAAGTAAAGATTTCAACAGTTTGCTCCCACACAGAAACATAAAGTGAAAAAGAGATCCTACATGAGGAGTAAGTGCACAGTGACTCCTGTTGTTGACTTAACAAATTGACACTCTTGTTTATGGCATCAGTAATCACCCTAGGCTCTTGTCATGAGCTGCCAAGGCTATGGAAGCCCCCTGAGTTCACTGACTCTGATCATATTTAGACAAGGCCATGGTCAAAGTGGAAGTTCTCTCCTCCCTTCAGAGAAACGTACCTCCTTCTTTGATGACCCGTTCTTTCCACTGGGAAAATACTAAGAGGGATAACATATTAAGCTGCTCATCAACAGTCAGGGTGAGGGCTGATCAAGTCGCCGTTTCTCATAGTGTTCATTTCACTTTAACAGGTTTCCTTTTTGGTGCTCAGTTAGTTGTCACCGATCAGGGAGAACATATGGTATTTGTCCCTTTGGGATTGGCTTATTTCACTCAGCATAATGTTTTCCAAATTCCTAACAGGGATCACTTTTCAGTTAAAATTTAAACACCTAAGAATAATTGTGTGTTAATTACAGAGTTCAACCAATGGTACTAGAACAAAAAAAATACTAAAATGGATAAAGTATTACATTGTACATCAACCGTCAGGACAAGAGCTGATCAAGTCACTGTTTCTCATAGTGTCCATTTCACTTCAACAAGTTTCCCCTTTGGTACTCAGTTAGTTGTTGCCGATCAGGGAGAACATATGATGTTTGTCCCTTTGGGACTGGCTTAATTCACTCAGCATGATGTTTTCCAAATTCCTCCATCTTGTTGCAAATGACCGGGTTTCATTGTTTTTGACTGCTGTATAGTATTCAATAGAGTACATGTCCCATAATTTGTTTATCCAGTCTACTGTTGATGGGCATTTGGGTTGGTTCCAGGTCTTAGCTATTGTGAGTTGAGCTGCAATAAACATGAGGGTGCAGACTTCTTTTTTGTTTGCCAATTTAATTTCCTTTGGGTAAATTCCAAGGAGTGGGATGGCTGGGTTGAATGGTAAGGTTATATTCAGGTTTCTGAGGAATCTCTAGACTGACTTCCAAAGTGGCTTAACCAATTTGCATTCCCACCAACAGTGGGTTAGTGTCCCTTTTTCCCCACATCCTCTCCAGCATCTATTGTTGGTAGATTTCTGAATGTGAGCCATTCTAACTGGGGTGAGGTGAAACCTCATTGTGGTTTTGATTTGCATTTCCCTGATTGTTAGTGATCTTGAACATTTTTTCATGTGTCTGTTGGCCCTTTGGATTTCCTCTTTTGAAAAATGTCTATTGAGGTCCTTGGCCCATCTCTTAAGTGGGTTGGTTGTTTTGTTTTTGTGGAGTTTCTTGATTTCTTTGTAGATTCTGGTTATTAACCCTTTATCAGTTGCATAGTTTGTGAATATATTTTTCCATTCTGTCGGTTGTCTCTTCACTTTCCTGAGTATTTCTTTTGCAGTACAGAAACTTCTCAATTTGATGCAATCCCAAATGTTAATTTTGGCCTTGACTGCCTGTGCTTCTGGGGTGTTTTCCAAGAAGTCATTGCCGGTACCTATATCTTGCAGGGTTTTTCCAATGCTCTCTAATAATTTGATGGTGTCGGTTCTTAGATTTAAGTCTTTAATCCATGTTGAGTGAATTTTTGTGTAAGGTGAAAGGTAGGGGTCTTGCTTCATGATTCTGCACATGGAAATCCAATTTTCCCAGCTCCCATATTCTTTCTATGAAGCCAGCATCACCTTAATTCCTAAGCCAGAAAAAGATGCAGCATTGAAAGAGAACTACAGACCAATATCCCTGATGAACACAGATGCAAAAATCCTCAATAAAATTCTCGCCAATAGAATGCAACAACACATCAGAAAGATCATCCACCCAGACCAAGTGGGATTTATCGCTGGTATGCAGGGATGGTTTAATGTGCGCAAAACAATCAATGTGATACACCACATTAACAGACTGCAGAAGAAAAACCATATGATTATCTCAATAGACGCCGAGAAAGCATTTGATAAAATACAACAACACCCTTTCATGATGAAAACTCTAAGCAAACTGGGTATGGAAAAAACATTCCTCAATACAATCAAAGCAATCTATGAAAAACCCACAGCCAACATCCTATTGAATGGGGAAAAGTTGGAAGCATTTCCACTGAGATCTGGTGCCAGACAGGGATGCCCACTCTCACCACTGCTATTCAATATAGTTCTAGAAGTTCTAGCCAGAGCTATTAGGCAAGAAAAAGAAATTAAAGGGATACAAATTGGGAAGGAAGAAAAACTATCCCTCTTTGCAGACGATATGATTCTTTATTTAGGGTACCCAAAGAACTCTACTAATAGATTATTGGAACTCATAGAAGATTTTGGCAAAGTAGCAGGGTATAAAATCAATGCACAAAAATCAACAGCCTTTGTATACACAGGCAATGCCACGGCTGAGGAAGAACTTCTAAGATCAATCCCATTCTAGCTACAAAAACAATCAAATACCTTGGAATAAATTTAACCAAGGACATTAAGGATCTCTACTATGAAAATTAAAAAACCTTAAAGAAAGAAATAGAAGAGGATACCAAGAAATGGAAAAATCTTCCATGCTCATGGACTGGAAGAATCAATATTATCAAAATGTCCATTCTCCCAAAAGCAATTTACATATTAAATGCAATACCAATCAAGATACTGAAGACCTTCTTCTCAGATCTGGAAAAAATGGTGCTGAAATTCATATGGAGACACAGGAGACCTCAAATAGCTAAAGCAATCTTGTACAACAAAAACAAAGCTGGAGGCATCACAATACCAGATTTCAGGACATGCTACAGGGCAGTTGTAATCAAAACAGCATGGAACTGGTACAGAAACAGATGGATAGACCAATGGAACAGAATAGAAACACCAGAAATCAATCCAAACATCTACAGCCAACTCATATTTGATCAAGGATCCAAAACCAATCCCTGGAGTAAATAAATTACTTTTAAAAAGAATGCTCCTTGGAAAGCCAAGACACCCTGGGGAAAAAAAAAAAAGACCTAAATGGAAGATCTCTGTGAGTGAGATCCCAGTGGAAAGAATGGGGCCATGAAAGAAGGAGGTCCCTTTCTCTGAAGGGAGGAGAGAACTTCCACTTTGACTATGACCCTGTCGGAATAAGATTGAAGTCAGCGAATTCAAAAGGCTTCCATATCCTTGGCAACTCATGGCTAGAGCCTAGGGAGATTACTGATGCCATAAACAAGAGTGTCGAATTGTTAAGTCAACAACAGGAGTCACTGTGTACTTACTTCTCATGTGGGATCTGTGCTTAGTGTGTTGTCCAATGTGAAGTAATACTATAACTAGTACTGAAACAGTATTTTACACTTTGTGTTTCTGTGTGGGTGCAAACTGATGAAATCTTTACTTAATATATACTGAATTGATCTTCTGTATATAAAGGTAATTGAAAATGAATCTTGATGTGAATGGAATGGGAGAGGGAGCGGGAGATGGGAGGGGTGTGAGTGGGAGGGAAATTATGGGGGGAGGAAGCCATTGCAATCCATTAACTGTACTTTGAAAATTTATATTTACTAAATAAAAAAATTAAAAAAATAAGAATGCTCCTTCCTCCATATCCTTGCCAGCATTTGCTACTTTTGTCTTTTTGATAGTAGCCATTCTGTCTAGGTGAGGCATTTCCCTGGTGATTGATAGTGTTGTTATTGAAGGAATACAAACTTCATGTATTTCGTAAGTACAACTTTAGGAATATAGGGATTTTTCTCACCATACCCACCTGCCCACCCACACTCCTACCTCTCCTCCTCCTCCCTCTCCCATTCTCCACTAAGGTCCATTTTCTTTTCTTTTCTTTTCTTTTCTTTTCTTTTCTTTTCTTTTCTTTTCTTTTCTTTTCTTTTCTTTTCTTTTCCTTTTTAAGATTTATTTTATTTATTTGAAATAGTTATACAGAGAGAGAATGAGAGGCAGCAAGAGAAAGAGAGAAGTCTTCCATTTGCTGGTTCACTGCCCAATTGGCTACAACAGCTGGAGCCACGCTGATCCTAAGCCAGGAGCCAGGAGCCAGAAGCTTCTCCTGGGTCTCCCACATGGGTGCAGGGGCCCAAGCACTTGGGCCATCTTCTATTGCTTTCCCAGGCCTTAGCAGAGAGCTGTATTGGAAGTGGAGCAGCTGGGACTCAAACCAGCACCCATATGGGCTGCTGGCACTGCAGGCGGCAGCTTTATCCACTACACCACAGTGTTGGCCTGTAAGATCCATTTTAAATTAACTTTATACACAAAAGACTAACTCTATACAAAGTAAAGAATTCGATAATTTGCATGAAAAACAAAAACAAAAACAAAACTGTTCCCCAACAGTCAGACTAGGGCTGTTCAGAGTCATTGCATCTTGTAAACTATTCATTTTTTAAAGAATTTATCCCACTTTGCAGCATCTCCCATGCTACCAGTTTGGTTCAGAGTACCATCAAGTTTTTCCTAGATCTTTATAGTAGCCTCCTCACTGGAATCTGCTTTATATTTGGTACTATGTTGTTTATTTTCAAGAAAGTAGCCAAAATGAATCTTAAAGGGAAATCGATTTGAATTTTCTTTTTTTTTTTTCCTCTTTGCTGAACATTCTCCAGTGACTTCCCATCTCTCTTGCAGTGGCTTATGTATGCTGTGTCTTCTGGTTTTATTCCTGTGACCTCATTTTATACTGTTTCCCTTCTCTTGCAGATTCTTTCCTGTCTTTCTGGACTCTTGATTTTTCTTTGAATCTGTTAAGTACAGTTTGCTTTTGGGTCTTTGTGCTTGCAGTTCCCTCATCTTAAAAGGCATTTCTCCCTGATTTCCTTCCTCACTACACTTCATAAGGTTTCTGACCTGTCTGTTTAAAATAGTACTTCCCTTCACTTATCCTTTATTTTTCTCTATAAGATCAATAGGAATTTACCATACTCTGTATTTTACTTTTTTTTCCTCTTTATTAAAATAGAAGCTTAAGGTGAGTATTTTGCGTGCATCCCATATTGGAGTGCCTGGGTTGAGCACCCACCTCTGCCTCCTTACTGTGGCTTGCTGCTAATGCAGACCATGGCCGCGGTGGCGATGGCTCTAGTCCTTGGATTCCTGCCACTCTTGTGTGAGATGTGGATTGTGATCAACTTCCTGCTTTGGCCTCAGTCAAGCCTGGCTTTTGCATTCAGGGAGTTAACTAGTAAATTAGTGTTCCCCCTGTCTGTCTGTCTCTCTCCCTCTTTCTCCTTTCTGTTTCTCTCTCTCAAATTATTTCTTTTACAAATGTAAGCTCAATTGTTAAATCTTCAACACCATGGACAGTACCTAGCCGTAATAGACACTCAAATATTTGTTGAATGAATGGTCAATAAAGCAATTATGTCTTAAAGTTATTAAGCACATGTTTAAGCCTGGTGTAGTATTGTGAAGTAAAAGAAATTTTGTGTGTACATTATTAATTCCTTATCTTTCATTAGGATGTACAGAAAAATAGTCTTCAATGTTTTGCTTTTTAAATTTCATTTTTGTGATTTTTTTCTTATTTTCTGAGAAATGAGTACATACTACTGTTACCAAATTCTAATTCCACTTTGAAAAAGAAAATGCAAGACTAGAAAAATTATGTGGTTAACTCAGAAACCTAAAGAAATTAAAATTTGCTGCATAGAACCTTCTGAGTTTGATATCTCTTTTGTCTGCTTTTACTTCCGTTGCCCATGCTTTTGGGGTTATATCTACCAAATCATTGCCTACACCAATGTCTTGAAGTTTTCCCCTATTTTCTTCTGGCATTTTCATGGGTTTAGATCTTATTTAGGTCTTGAGTTGATTTTTGTATATGGTGTAAGTTAGGGATCCAATTTCTTTCTTTCTTTCTTTCCTTCCTTCCTTCTTTCCTTCTTTCCTTTCTTCTTTTCTTTCTTTCCTTCCTTCTTTCCTTCCTTCCTTCTTTCCTTCCTTCTTTCTTTCCTTCTTTCTTTCCTTCTTTCCTTCCTTCTTTCTTTCTTTCCTTCCTTCCTTCCTTCCTTCCTTCTTTCTTTCTTTCTTTCTTTCTTTCTTTCTTTCTTTCTTTCTTTCTTTCTTTCTTTCTTTCTTTCTTTCTTCCTTCCTTCCTTCCTTCCTTCCTTCCTTCCTTCCTTCCTTCCTTCCTTCCTTCCTTCCTTCCTTCCTTTCTTCCTTTCTTCCTTTCTTCCTTTCTTCCTTTCTTCCTTTCTTCCTTTCCTTCTTTCTTTCCTTCCTTCTTTCCTTCCTTCTTTCCTTCCTTCTTTCCTTCCTTCTTTCCTTCCTTCTTTCCTTCTTTCCTTCCTTCTTTCCTTCCTTCTTTCCTTCTTTCTTCATGTGACTTCCAGTTTTGCCAGCACCATTGATTGAAAAGACTATTCTTTCTCCAGTGTATATTCCTGTCACCATTGTCAAAGAGCAGTTGGCTTTATGTGTGTGGAATAATTTCTGGGCTCTATTCTGTTCCATTGATCTAGGCATCAGTTTTTAAACCAATGTCAGCTGTTTTAATTACTATGGTTTTTTTTTTTAAAGATTTATTTATTTATTGAGAGGCAGAGTTATAGAGATTAGGAGAGAGAGAGAGGTCTTTCATCTGATGGCTCACTCTCCAAATGGCCACAACAGCCAGAAATGAGCTGATCTGCAGCCAGGAGCCAGGAGCTTCTTCTGGGTCTCCCACGTGGGTGCAGGGACCCAAGCACTTGGACAGTCTTATACTCCTCTCCCAGGCCATAGCAGAGAGCTGGATCGGAAGTGGAACAGCAGGACATGAACCAGCACCCATATGGAATGCCAGCACCGCAAGTGGAAGCTTAGCCCACTACACCACAGCACCAGCCCCACCATAGTTTTTCAGTATGCTTTGAAGTCAGATGTTGTGATGCCTCCAGCTAGATTTTCTTCTTTTATTGCTCAGGATCACTTTGGCTGTTTTTGTTCTTTTGTGGTTCTATAGGAATTTGAGGATTTTTAAATATCATCAGTATTTTGATGGGGATTGCATAGAATCTGTAGGATCCTTTAGGTAATATGGACATTTTAGTGATACTAATTCTTCCAATCCATGAACAAGGAATATCTTTCCATTTTGTTTTTTCCTTGATTCTTCCATCATTGTCTTTTAAATTTCATTATAGAGAATTTTCTCTTCCTTGATTAAATTTATTCTGTGGTTATGTGAGTGGCATTTTTTTCTTGATTCTCTTTCAGCAAGATAATTTTTCAGGTATAAAAATGCTGCCTTTTTGTATGTTGATTTTATATCCTGTGACATTACTGAGTGGTTTATCAGCTTCTAACAGCTTGTTGGTGGAATAAAATCATGTCAACTGAAAACATGAATACTTTGACTTCTCTTTTCCAAAAAATTCTGATGTTTATTTATTTCTTTTCTTCCCTAATTGCTTTTGCTAATAATTCCAATACTGTATTGAATAAGAGTGGTAAAAGTGGACAACCTTGTTTTCTAGATCTGAGAAAATGCTTTCAGCTTTTCCCTGTTCAGTATGATATTGGTTATAGTTTTATAGCTAGCCTTTGTAATTTTGAAGTATATTCCTTCTGTACCTAATTTTTGAGAGTTTTTATCGTGAAAGAATGTTGAATCTTACCAAATGCTGTCTGTGCATCTACTGAAGTGATCATATTTTTTTTTCTTCATTCTGTTAATGTGACATGATGTTTATTGATTTGCAAATGTTGAGCCACTCTTGCATCCCTGGGATAAATCCCATTTGATCATGATGTATGATCTTTTTAATGTAGTTTTCTATTTGTTTTGTTAATAATTTTTTGCATTTGTGATCATCAAGGATATCAGTCTGTAGTTTTTGACTTGTGACTGTATTTGGTTTTGGACCTTATAAAAAAAGTTTGGCAGAGTTCCAGTCTTTTCAGTATTTTAGCACATGTTGAAAAGCATTGGAGTTCGTTAATCTAAATGTTTTGTAGAATTCAGTTATAAAGCCGTCAGATCCTGGACTTTCTTTGATGGGAGACTTTTAATTACTGCTTTGAAGTCAGGTATTGTGATGCCTCCAGCTTTTCTTTTTTCTTTTTTGCTCAGATTACTTTGGCTATTTGGATTCCATATGGATTCTAGGATTGTTTTTTCTATTTCAATAAAGATAGTCATTGGCATTTTGATGAGGACTGCATGGAATCTATGGATTGCTTGGAATACTATGAATATTTTAACAGTATCAATGCTTCCAATCAATGAATGCAGAATGTCTTTCCATTTTTTGTGGATGAACCTCAGTGGTTCATCAGTGTTTTATAGATTTCATTTAGAAATCTTTCACTTTGGGGCTGGTGCTGTGGTGCAGCAGGCTAACGCCCTGGCCTGAAGTGCCAGCATCCCATATAGGTACTGATTCTAGTCCTGGCTACTCCTCTTCCAATCCAGCTCTCTGCTATGGCCTGGGAAAGCAGTAGAAGATGGCCCAAGTCTTTGGGCCCCTGCACCCATGTGGGAGACCCGGAAGAAGCTCCTGGCTCCTGGCTTCGGATTGGCCTAGCTCTGGCTGTTGCGGCCATCTGGGGAGTGAACCATTGGATGGAAGACCTCTCTCTCTCTGCTCTCTTCTCTCTGTGTAACTCTCTGACTTCCAAATAAATAAATAAATAAAAAAATCTTAAAAAAAAGAAATATTTCACTTCTTATGGTTAAATTCATTCCTAAATGTTTTATTTTATTTTATTCTATTTGGTGCTATTGTGAATAAAATTGTTTTGTTGATTTTCCTTTCAACAAGATTGTTACTGATAAGTAAAAATGTTGCTCTTTGTTTGTTGATTTTGTATCCTACTGATTTACTGAATTGATTGGTAAGTTCTAACAATTTGTTGGAGTGTCTAGATTTTTTCATATATAAAATCATATCACATAAAAACATGTATATTTTGTCTTTCTCCTTTCCAGTTTGGATGCTGTTTATTTTTCTCCTTTCTAATTGTTCTTGCTAATCCTTCTTGTACTGTATTGAAAAAGAGTAGTGAAAGTGGACATCCTGGTTTTATTCCAGATTTTTCTGCTTTTCCCCATTCAGTATAATATTAGCTATAGGTTTGTTATATATAGGCTTTATAATTTTGAGGTTTTTTTTTAAACATTTATTTATTTATTTGAAAGAATTACACACACACACACACACACACAGAGAGAGAGAGAGAGAGCGAGGTCTTCCATTTGCTGGTTCACTCCCCAATTGGTGGCAATGGCCACAGCCACGCTGATCCTAAGCCAGGAGCCAGGAGCTTCTTCTGGGTCTCCCATGCAGGTGAAGGGACCCAAGGAATTGGGCTGTCTTCTACTGCTTTCCCAGGCCTTAGCAGAGAGCTGGATTGGAAGTGGAGCAGCCAGGACTTGAACCAGTGCCCATATGGGATGTCAGCACTGCAGGTGGCAGCTTTACCTGCTATGCCACAGTGCTGGCCCCATATGTTTCTTCTATACCTAATTTTTTGAGAGTTTTATAATGAAAATATATTGAATCTTATCAAATGCTTTTTCTGCATCTATTGAGATGATCATATGGTTTAGTTCTTCATATTGTTGATGTGATATGTTTATTGATTTATGAATAGTGAACCACTCTTATATCCCTGAGAAAAATCCCACTTGATCATCACATGTGATTTTTGTTTTGCTGTTGAATTAAGTTTGCTAATTTTTTTGAGAATTTTATATCTGTATTCATCAAGTTTATGGGTCTATAGTTGTCTATCTTTTTTTTAGTCTAATGAGTTTTCCATTATATTTAACTTGACATATATTTATCTTCCAACTTTTGACAGTTTGACTGTAATAGGCCTTCAAAAAAGTCTTTTTGGTTGAGAATCTTTGGGATTCTTTGAATGTCCAGTATCTACATTTCATTATCACTTTGTAGAGACAGAAAGTTTTCAGCTATTATTTCATTAAATGTGTTGACAATGCCTTTTTCCTTCTCCTCTCCGTCAGGTATTCCCCATAATATGAATGTTTTTTCATTTAATGGTGTCTCATGCCTCATTGGCTTTCTTCATTCTTTTAAATTCTTTCTTATTTATTTTTGTCTGACTGGGTTATTTCAAAAGACTTGTCCCCAAGATCAGAGTTCTGTTCTTTTGTGGAAGCTCTCTATTTTATTTTTTTTTCTTTATTTCATTGATTAAAATTTTCAGTTTCGGGGCCAGCGCCGTGGCTCCTTTGATTAATCCTCCGTCTGTGGCGCTGGCATCCCATACGGGCACCGGGTTTTAGTCTTGGCTGCTTCTTTTCCAGTACAGCTCTCTGCTGTGGCCCGGGAGTGCAGTGGAGGATGGCCCAAGTGCTTGGGCCCTGCACCCACGTGGGAGACCAGGAGGAAGTACCTGGCTCCTGGCTTGGGATCGGCACAGCGCCGGCCGTGGCGGCCGTTTGGGGAGTGAACCAATGGAAGGAAGACCTTTCTCTCTTTCTCTCTGTCTCTCTCTCTCACTGTCTAACTCTACCTGTCAAATAAATAAATAGAAAAAAAATTTAAAAATTTTTTCAGTTTCAAGATTTCTCAATTCTTTTTAATGATTTTTTTATCTTGAATTTTTCATTAATATTGTGAATTGTTTTCTTCTTTTTTTCAGTTGTCTATCTGTAGTCATTTGCATTAGTTGAGTTTCTTTATAATCAATATTTTGAATTCTTTTTCAGGCATTTTATAGATTTCTTCCAAATCAGCATCTATTTTTGGAAGACTGTGGTTTCCCCTAAATGTGTCATTTCCTTTCTTTGTTTTCTGTGTCACTTTATTGATGGCTTTACATCTGATTGAAAAGCTTCTTCTTTTTTATGAAGTAGTTTTCACTGGGAAAACCTTTTCACTTAGATGGGATGTGCAGTATCAGTTGGGTAGTTGGTTTGGCTTTGGTTTTGGGTGAACCTAAAAGTGTAGCTGCCATGTGATTTTTTTCAGCTGTAATAAATGTCAGCAATGTGTGTTAGTGTCCCATGTGTCTGCGGCAGTTCATTTAGGTAATGGTTTGATTTTGTAGTGGATAAAGCTTCCAGAGATATGTTGCTTCAGGGCTCAGAGTTGAGTGTCAGTCAGAATGGGGACTGTGATGACAGTAGCTTTGTTCTTGATACTACTGTGGGACACAGTGGGGAGTATCCTCAGACCCTGCTGAGTGATCATGAGTGACGCTGGTGCTTGCACATCGATAGTTGTAGCCTTAAAACTGTGGGATATAGATGGAATCTTCCCCAGTTCCTGTTGGGTGGGCAGGGTTGTTGTCATTGAAAATGTTTTGAATGATTCTAATATATAACTTTCTCCTTTTTTTAACACCTTTTAGTTGACTTGGAGCATATGCGAACAGTGAAATCTGAAAAACACTTACGGTTTTGCCAGGAAAATGGTTTTAGTAGCCACTTTGTCTCAGCCAAGACAGGAGACTCTGTAAGTAAAATAATGATTACTGCATATTGTAAGTTCATATTAAGATATTTATGTACATTCATAGGAAGTATACTTCTATTACTTTTGAAGCAAATTTATTCCTAGTGAGGATATAAGATACCTTAGGTATAATGGGTTAATTCTGCTTATATTACTTTTCTAAGTCATTTAGCATAATTTTATGACTGTTTTAAGGAATTTAAAAGAGCATAGAATTAAAAAGAATAAAAGTTACCCATAACTTTAGTATTCCAAGATGACAATTCATGGCATGATTCCTTTTAATTATACTTTTAAGACTTTATTTGTTTGTTTATTTGAAAGGCAAAGTTACAAAGAGAGGAACACACACACACACACACACAGAGAGAGAGAGAGAGAGAGAGAGAGAGAGAGAGGTCTCATATACACTGGTTCACTCCTTAAGTGACCACAATGGCCAGAGCTGGACCAATCCAAAGCCAGGAGCCTGGAGCTTCTTCTGGGTCTCCCACATAGGTTCAGGGACCCAAGGACTAGTGCCATCTTCTGCTGCTTTGCCAGGCCATAGCAGAGAGCTGGATTGGAAGGGGAGCAACCAGGACTCGAACTGGTGCCCAAATGGGATGCCAGCACTGCAGATGGCACCTTTACCTCCTCTGCCACAGTGCCGGCCCCCAATTATCTTTTTCTGATGTTCACAACCTCCTATCAAATTATATTTATTATTGTGACAGGTACCATACTGCTCTGATTGTTTCTATTTTATAGGTGAATGTTATGGAGGTCATGTAGCAGAGTCCATGTTGCAAAGGTAGTTAGTGGTAGAAATAGAATTTGTGAACCAACTAGTGGACTTCCAGGGGTTACCATCTTAACTACAATAAATATTTACTTAAAACAATTAATATCATATTTTTCACTTTTTAAAAAATTTATTTTATTTATTTGAAAGACAAAGTGACAGGGTGGTGGGGGCTGAGAGAGAGACAGAGAGAGAAAGAGAGAGAGAGAGAGATTCTCCATCTGCTGATTCATTCTCTGGATGGCTACAACCACTGAGACTGGGCCAGGTCAAAGTAAGGAGCCAGGAACTTCATCCAGGTCTCCCACGTTGGTGACAGGGGCCCAAGCTCTTGGGCCGTCATCTGCTGCCTTCCCAGGTGCATTAGTAGGGAGCTGGATCAGAAGTGGTGCAGCTGGAACTCAAACCAGCACTCCAGTATGGGATGCTGGAGTCACAGGCAGCAGCTTAACCTGCTGCACCATAGTGCTGGCTCCAAGATCATAATATTTAAGTAATTTTGTGTTTTATTTTGGTATTTTTATCTGTAGAAAAATATAAAAAATCCCATGTCACTTATTTTTTTTTATCTTTTATTTAATGAATATAAATTTCCAAAGTACGACTCATGGGTTACAATGGCTTTCCCCCCCATACCGTCCCTCCCACCCACAACCCTCCCCTTTCCCACTCCCTCTCCCCTTCCATTCACATCAAGATTCATTTTCGATTATCTTAATATACAGAAGATCAGCTTAGTATACCTTAAGTAAGGATTTCAACAGTTTGTTCCCACACAGAAACATAAAGTGAAAAATAATAGATGATTTTTTTTAAATGATGATGAAATCAGATCAGACCTATTGTCATGTTTAATACCAGTGAGAGTCAAGTTGGGAATTGATAATTTCTTTTTTTTTTTTTTTTTTACAGAAGATCAGTTTAGTGTACATTAAGTAAAGATTTCAATCGTTTGCACCCCCATAGAAACACAAAGTGAAATATACTGTTTGAGTACTCGTTGTAGCATTAAGCCTCAGTGTACAGCACATTAAGGACAGAGATCCTACATGAGGAGTAAGTGCACAGTGACTCCTGTTGTTGACTTTACAAATTGACACTCCTGTTTATGGCATCAATAATCTCCCTATGCACCAGTCATGAGTTTCCAAGGCTATGGAAGCCCCTTGAGTTCTCCGACTCTTATCTTGTTTAGACAAGGTCATAGTCAAAGTGGAGGTTCTCTCCTCCCTTCAGAGAAAGGCACCTCCCTCTTTGAAGACCTGTTCTTTCCACTGGGATCTCACTCACAGAGATCTTTTTGCCAGAGTGCCTTGGCTTTCCATGCCTGAAATACTCTCATGGGCTTTTCAGCCAGATCCGAGTGCCTTTAGGGCTGATTCTGAGGCCAGAGTGCTATTTAGGACATCCGCCATTCTATGAGTCTGCTGAGTATCTCACTTCCCATGTTGGATCACGCTCCCCTTTATTTATTCTATCGGTTAGTGTTAGCAGATACTAGACTTGTTTATGTGCTCCCTTTGACTCTTAGTCCTTTCATTATGATCAATTGTGAACTGAAATTGATCACTTGGAATAGTGAGATGGCATTGGCACATGCCACCTTGATGGGATTGAATTGGAATCCCCTGGTATGTTTCCAACTCTACCAATTGGGGCAAGTCAGCCCGAGCATGCCCCAAATTATACATCTCTTCCCTCTCTTATTCCCACTTTTATGTTTAACAGGGATCACATTTCAGTTAATTTTCAACACTTAAGTATAACTGTGTGATAATTACAGAATTAAACCAGTCATATTAAGTAGAACAGACAAAAAAAAAATACTATGAGGGATAATGTATTAAGTTGTCCATTAGCAGTCAGGGCTATGCTGATCAAGTCACCATTTCTCATAATGTCCTTTTCACTTTAGGAGGTTTCCTTTTTGGTGTTCAGTCAGTTGTCACCGATCAGGGAGAACATATGGTATTTGTCCCTTTGGGACTGGCTTACTTCACTCAGCATGATGTGTTCCAGATTCCTCCATTTTGTTGCAAATATCTGGATTTTGTTGTTTCTTACTGCGGTATAGTATTCTAAAGAATACATATCCCATAATTTCTTTATCCAGTCTACCATTGATGGGCATTTAGGTTGGTTCCAGGTCTTGGCTATTGTGAATTGTGCTGCAATAAACATTAGGGTGCAGACCACTTTTTTCTTTATCAATTTAAACTCCTTTGGGTAAATTCCAAGGAGTGGGATGGCTGGGTCGAACGGTAGGGTTATCTTCAGGTTTCTGAGGAATCTCCAGACTGACTTCCATAGTGGCTTGACCAGTTTGCATTCCCACCAACAGTGGGTTAGTGTCCCTTTTTCCCCACATCCTCGCCAGCATCTGTTGTTGGTAGATTTCTGCATGTGAGCCATTCTAACCGGGGTGAGGTGAAACCTCATTGTGCTTTTGATTTGCATTTCCCTGATTGCTAATGACCTTGAACATTTTTTCATGTGCCTGTTGGCCATTTGGATTTCCTCTTTTGAAAAATGTCTATTGAAGTCCTTGGCCCATCTCTTAAGTGGGTTGTTGGTTTTGTTTTTGTGGAGTTTCTTGATCTCTTTGTAGATTCTGGTTATTAACCCTTTATCTGTTGCATAGTTTGCAAATATTTTTTCCCATTCTGTTGGTTGTCTCTTCACTCTCCTGACTGTTTCTTTTGCAGTACAGAAACTTCTCAATTTGATGCAATCCCAATAGTTGATTTTGGCTTTGCCATGTCACTTATTATTAAATAGGTTCAATAATCTATTAATATCCAAAAATATATTTAACCATGTCCCTGTTGTTGAACACATAAGTTGTTTCTAACTTTTGAACATAATTTTCTAATATAAAAGTTTCTCCATAAACTTTTAAGGTTTTTATTATTTCCTTTAGGTAGATTTCTTGGGAGAGGACTGAAACATACTGTTAAATTACCACATGAGAGGCTAAACCAATTTAAACTTTGACCGGTACTGTATGATTGCCATGTCACTATAACCTTTTAAATATTTAGTATTTACTTATTTTTAAATCTTTTTCATATTGATAGGCAAAAAAGGGTAATTCACTATTTTCATTTGTAATATTTTGAGTTGTAATTGTGGCTGACATTAGAAAACTTTCATTAGCTGTTCATTTTCTGCTTATGACCAGTTTATAATTTTTCATTGCTATTTCAAAAATTCTATGAACAATTTTATATTAGAGATAACAGCTGTAAGTCAGAGTTTTTGCAGATATTCTCTCCTGCCCAGTTTTTTTTTGACAGTTAATTTTCTTGTCATTTTTTTCAACCAAAGAAGTTTGAAATCTTTCTCTGGTTTCATCTTTTTTTATGTTTTTCTTTCAATATAGCCTTTATAGCTTTTATACCTTTGATAAACATTAAGTAATAAAAACAGTGCTAAATCTTTTTTGGTGATCAGACCCATTTAAAAATTTGGCCTTCTTGAATCCTTTCACCCATGATACTGTGAAGATGAGCACATAACCACATAGCATTTTTTTTTTTTTTTGACAGGCAGAGAGTGGACAGTGAGAGAGAGAGACAGAGAGAAAGGGCTTCCTTTTGCCGTTGGTTCACCCTCCAATGGCCGCCACGGCTGGCACACTGCGCTGATCCGAAGGCAGGAGCCAGGTACTTATCCTGGTCTCCCATGGGGTGCAGGGCCCAAGCACTTGGGCCATCCTCCACTGCACTCCCTGGCCACAGCAGAGAGCTGGCCTGGAAGAGGGGCAACCGGGACAGAATCCAGCACCCCGACCAGGACTAGAACCCGGTGTGCTGGCGCCGCAAGGCGGAGGATTAGCCTAGTGAGCCACGGCGCCGGCCACCACATAGCATTTTAATGAATACCATACCAGTGTCTCTTGATAAACTCCTCTATGAATTGATTTGGCATCTACCCTCACTCTTACTCTTACCTACCTTACTCTTCCTAAGGTCTTTTAACATTTTAGAATTGTTCTAACTTCCAATGTTTGTGTTTAGCTTAGTATTTTTGCTTGTGTACTAATGTTGAACCACTATTAAAAAGCCTATTTTTTTCTTTTGAAATACTACTTTGAAATGGTTGTTCTTTGAAATGAAATTATTTTAATACGTGTAGTCTCCTCCAACTTCAGGTTACTTCCCTCTTTACTTGAGGAATTGAGCTCCTGTGTTACTATCCTTTCTCCAATACTACTATCACATTCTCAGTTATTTTCGTGTCTTTGTCCTCAATTATACCTCATTGATTCACTCCCATGCATACCACAGATCTTATTACAAATCACTGTAACCTCTTCTTATCTCAACATCAGATATCTTAATCACTGACAATCAACTGTCCTCCTTTTTTTCTAGCTCACAGCATGAATGTTCTAGCCCAATCATTCTTCAACCCTACAAGCCTTTGATGCTAACACCTTTTCAAAATCCCTACCCTCCTTTCAGTTTTTATTTCCCCTCTCCCCGTGACCAGACAAAATTATTGCCATGTACTCCCAATACCCTTTCTCCTTTTTGCTTGTCAGACTCATTTGGCTAAACCTTAATTCTTCTTTAAACCAAGCCTTGACTTTTCTTGGGCTGCACCATAAACATGACTAGAGGCATGCTAGAACTTTGAATTCACAATACTAACCTCAAGGGGACTCCTAATGTTGTTCAGTAATTATTGCATGTATCCCTAGTCCTTTTATGTCTTCCCCTTATCTGAATTTCATAGCTACTCTTGTCTCTTCAAATGTTCAAAATGTTCTCCTCCATTCCCTCTACTGATGACTGTGCTTGCTATTTTATAAGAAATTTGAAACAAAAAGAGATCTTAGAAATAGGATTAAGTGTCTGGTAATAATAATAGAAGTAAAAAGGCGTGAATGCTCCAACATGGGAATCAGTCCATTCAGCAGACTTATAGAAAGACAGTAGGTTAAAGTAGCACCCTGACCTCAGAATCAGCCCTTAAGGCATTCTTGTCTGGCTTAAAAGCCCTTGAGAGCATTTCAGGCATGGAAAGCCAAGGCACTGTGGCAAAAAATGTCCTACATGAAGGACCTCTGTGGGTGAGACCCCAGTGGAAAGAAGTGGTCATCAAAGAAGGAGGTCTTTTTCTCTGAAGGAAGGACAGAACTTCCACTTTGCTTATGGCCTTGTCTAAGTATTGAAGGAGTTTGTGGGTTCAAAAGGCTTCCATAGCCTAGGCAGCTCATGTCAAGAGCCTTGTGTGATCACTGACGTCATACATTAGAGTGTTAATTGTTACATTAACAGTAGGAGTCACTGTGCACTTACTTCCCATGCAGGACTTCTTTACTCAAATAGTAATGAGAATTCACAGTAAAACATGCTCTCAAAGATTTATTTCATTTTAGTGTATAAGATGGAGGATATTCTTATGTCTCATAAGTTTTAGATAAGCCTAAGTGCCCAGCTCCATTGCTTGTTTCCTTAGTGCTTCTTCAATTAATAATAAAACTTGTTCTCAAAGGAAAAAAGGGTATATTATCACAAAAATTAAAAAGAAAAAAAAGAAGTCGGAGAAAGGGTGGAAGTTGGGAGGGAGGGAGGGAGGGAGGGAGGGAGGATGGGGTGAGAACTGTCATTATGTTCTTAAAACTGTATGTGGGACCAATGCCGTGGCTCACTTGGCTAATCCTCCGCCTGCAGCGCCGGCACCCCGGGTTCTAGTTCTGGTTGGGGCACCGGGTACTAGTCCCAGTCGCTCCTCTTCCATTCCAGCTCTCTATTGTAACCCAGGAGGGCAAAGGAGGATGGCCCCAAGTGCTTGGGTTCCTGTACCCGCATGGGAGACCGGGAGGAAGTACCAGACTCCTGGCTTCAGATTGGCACAGCACTGGCCGCATTGACCATTAGGGGAGTGAACCAACAGAAGGAAGACCTTTCTCTCTCTCTCTCTCTCTCTCACTGTCTAACTCTGCTTGGCAAAAACAAAGAAACAAAAAACTGTATGTGGGGCCAGCGCTGTGGCACAGCAGGTTAAAGCTCTGGCCTGAAGCACCAGCATCCCATGTAGGTGTCAGTTCTAGTCCCGGCTGCTCATCTTCTGATCCAGCTCTCTGCTATGGCCTGGGATAGCATTGGAAGATGGCCCAGGTCCTTGGTCCCCTGCACTGGCATGGGAGACCCAGAAGAAGCTCCTGGCTTCTGGCTTCAGATCAGTGCAGCTCTGGCCGTTGCAGCCATCTGGGGAGTGAACTAGCGGATGGAAGATATCTCTCTCTGTCTCTACCTCTCTCTGTAACTCTTTCAAATAAATTTTAAAAATCTTTAAAAAAAACCTGTATGTATGAGATACATGAAATTTGTTCCATTTCTTTAAATTTAAAAAGAAAAGAAATTTGGCCGGCACCGCGGCTCACTAGGCTAATCCTCCGCCTTGCGGCGCCAGCACACTAGGTTCTAGTCCCGGTTGGGGCGCCAGATTCTGTCCTGGTTGCCCCTTTTCCAGGCCAGCTCTCTGTTGTGGCCAGGGAGTGCAGTGGAGGATGGCCCAAGTGCTTGGGCCCTGCACCCCATGGGAGACCAGGATAAGTACCTGGCTCCTGCCATCCGATCAGCGTGGTGCGGCAGCTGCAGCGCGCCGGCCGTGGCGGCCATTGGAGAGTGAATCAACGGCAAAGGAAGCCCTTTCTCTCTGTCTCTCTCTCTCACTATCCACTCTGCCTGTCGAAAGAAAGGAAAGGAAAGGAAAGGAAAAAGGAAAGGAAAAAGGAAAGGAAAAAGGAAAGGAAAAAGGAAAGGAAAAAGGAAAGGAAAAAGGAAAGGAAAAAGGAAAGGAAGGGAAAGGAAGGGAAAGGAGGGGAAAGGAGGGGAAAGGGGAAAAAGGAAAAAGGAAAAAGGAAAAAGGAAAGGAAGGAAGAAAGGAAGAGGAAAAGGAAATTTGAAACAAGTTCCACATACTCCTGCCACTACATCTACACTCTTCCCCATCCCTCATGTCTGTTCCGGTCTTCTGTCTGTGCTGTGGTTACAATGGAAACTGTGCCAGGGCCAACTGCTGTATTGTGCACTAGCCCCATTTTGCTTTACCTGATCAAGAATATTGCTTTATGAATTCTGT
Source organism: Oryctolagus cuniculus (assembly GCF_964237555.1). NCBI lineage: Eukaryota > Metazoa > Chordata > Mammalia > Lagomorpha > Leporidae > Oryctolagus > Oryctolagus cuniculus. The sequence goes on along the minus strand of NC_091433.1, from coordinate 8,413,155 downwards.
CTTTCCTGCATCATCATTATTCCCTGTCTACTGGATTAGTCTATCATCATATAAAATACTATGATTTATCCTAAAAACAAACAAAAAAGCTCTTGATCTCACATCTTTCTGTAGCTATTGCTTTATTTCTTTCTTATGCTTTCCTTTTTTTTTTTTTTTTAACTTTTATTTAGTGAATATAAATTTCCAAAGTACAACTTATGGATTACAATGGCTTCTCCCCCATAACGTCCCTCTGACCCGCAACCCTCCCCTTTCCCGCTCCCTCTCCCCTTCCATTCACATCAAGATTCATTTTCGATTCTCTTTATATACAGAAGATCAGTTTAGCATACATTAAGTAAAGATTTCAACAGTTTGCTCCCACACAGAAACATAAAGTGAAAAATACTGTTTCAGTACTAGTTGTAGCATTAAATCTCAATGTACAGCACACTAAGGACAGAGATCCTACATGAGGAGTAAGTGCACAGTGACTCCTGTTGTTGACTTAACAAATTGACACTCTTGTTTATGGCATCAGTAATCACCCTAGGCTCTTGTCATGAGCTGCCAAGGCTATGGAAGCCCCCTGAGTTCACCGACTCTGATCATATTTAGACAAGGCCATGGTCAAAGTGGAAGTTCTCTTTTCCCTTCAGAGAAAGGTACCTCCTTCTTTGATGACCCGTTCTTTCCACTGGGATCTCACTTGCGGAGATCTTTCATTTAGGTCCCCCCCCCCCCCCCCAGAGTGTCTTGGCTTTCCATGCCTGAAATACTCTCATGGGCATTTCAGCCGGATCCTCATGCCTTAAGGGCTGATTCTGAGGCCAGAGTGCTGTTTAGGACATCTGCCATTCTATGGGTCTGCTGTGTATCTCACTTCCCATGTTGGATCATTCTCTCCCTTTTTTATTCTATCAGCTAGTATTTGCAGACACTAGTCTTGTTTATGTGATCCCTTTGGTTCTTAGTCCTATCATTATGATCAATTGTGAACAGAAATTGATCACTGGGACTAGTGAGATGACATTGGTACATGCCATCTTGATGGGATTGAATTGGAATCCCCTGGTATGTTTCTAACTCTACCGTTTGGGGCAAGTCAGCTTGAGCATGTCCCGAATTGCACATCTCTTCCCTCTCTTGTTCCAGTAATATTTCAAAGAGATTTTTCTGGTTCCTCTGTATCGAGTTTCTCTTGCACAGTTCAAGTGAACTTTTGCCCCCAGTATTTCATGTAACCAGTTGTTATCAGTGACTTTCTTTTGCTGAATCCAGTGGTCAGTTCCTAGTCCTCATCTGACTTGACATAGAAGCAGCATATAAAATAGCTGGTCATTCTCTCCTCTTTGAAATACTTCCTTCCCTTAGCATCTAGAATCCTGTGCTTCCTGGCTTTTCTCCTAACTAACTGCTCTTGCAATGCATTGTGCTGATTCTTTCTTATCTCTCCAGCCTCTAAGTACTGGAGGGCTCTAGTGCTCAGTCCTTGGATATTTCTTTTTCTAAACTTAACTCTGTTGATGACTTGTTTTAGTTCCATTGTTTTGCCCACACCTCTTCCTGGAATTCCAGATTCAAATATCCAGCTCCTTGCTCAGCATATCCACTTAGATATCTGATAGGCTGCACAGTTTAACATTTCTAGAGTTGGCTCTTAATATTCCCTTCCCAAATTTCTTCCAGAATTCTGCACTTCAATTAATGGCAGATCTAGTGTAGTAGCTGTTCAGCAGGAAAATTTTGTAGTCAATCTTGTTTCCTCTCTTTTTCTTCCACCTCACATCTATCACCAATTTCTTTTGGATCTACTTTCAAAATATATCCAGTATTTGTTGACTATTTCTTACCATTTCCACTGTCACCACTATGATTTCAGCTTCCCTAATTTTCTTATGCTAGTCTCCTTGCTTATTTTTCTTTTTGTGCGCATGATCTTCAATAGTGAAAGCACAGTGCAAGAACCAGATTGGCCCTGTTAAAATAAAAGTCACTTCAGACCACCTTCCCATGGCTTCCATTTTATTCAGAATAAATGCAGAAGTCCTTAGAATAGCCCACCAGATCCTACTTATTTGTACCCTCTTCTCTGTGCTTATCTTCTTTTGTAATTCTTTCCAGTTCTTCTGCAAACATTGCCTATTAGTGAACTAAATATATACTCATGCTTTTTGAGACAAGAATATCCATTCAGGGCTTTCTTAATTAGAATTAAAAGTAAAGTTGTGATAAATATTCAGTGAGTAATTATGAGATGACAAGTGACAGGAATATGGTAGGACATTTAAAAGGAAAATATAATTATTACTATAGTAAATGCCAGGTTTGGAGCTCCGGGAATGATAGTGGTCATGGCATCAGCTAACTATTCTCAAATGTGAAATGCTGTTTATAGAAAAGTATTTGTAGATTTTTGTTTAACTATGATGTAATGTATTGCTCCTTTACTCTGAACTGATAAAATATAGTTAAGGGTATCAAATTGTTTTACTCAAGATATGAAGAACTTATTGAAATTGATGAGAGCCACAAAAATTATTAAGTGGTTAGAAAATAAGACCTCTTAAAGATAGATTAAAGCTAGATCAAAAGATCAGTGTAGAACTGTCAGTGAAAAATCAGAATAGTATAGATTAATTTGTTTTCATTTTCTTCAAGAATTATAAGAACTTGTTATGCTAGTAGATGTGTTTGTTATTGTTCTTGTTTTGGTTACAGTGGTAGCTCTAATTTTCATATTGAATCATTTAAAAATACATGTTTTTAGGGACAAATATAAGTTTAGACCAATTCAATGTATTATATGGATTTTCAAATTATTGTTTAATCATTAAAACATTTTTATTACAATTAAAATGTTGCTAGATTTGACAAATAAAACTATTTTTGGAATCATCTGTTGAATCATAGTTTTGTAATTTTTGCTGTTTATCATTTTTTAAAAAGTTCAATTTAGTTAAAGCTTACTTAAGCATGCCTGTTTTAAATCATTTAAACCTGTTTTTGTTATGTAGGTCTTCCTGTGTTTTCAGAAAGTTGCTGCTGAAATCCTTGGAATCAAATTAAACAAAGCAGAAATAGAACAGTCACAGGTGATCATCTTGAACTTTATATTTTAAAAATTAATGGATTTCTTATAAGGCATTAATTTTTACCCACTATCCTTATCTATTTATGCTATCTATATCTAAACGTAGATATAGATACCCCTAAAAACCTTTGAAATAGATTATATGAATCACTGTTCATTGCAGAATATGGAGACTATTACGTTTCTGCCAACTTGTGGTACCCTTAAAACTTCATTTTGTCCTTCTGTTGGGAAAAAGAGAAGATTAGCATAATAAGTGTTATCAGTTGTTAGTTACTGGGTCAACTTGTTGACCATACTGTTTTGTCTGGTACTTCTTTATTTAAGTTCTTTCAGGTCTGTCTGTTCATCTTTAAAATATCCTCCACTGTAATGATACAAGTTCTTGATAATATTTTGTAAATTTAATAGTACTAATTATTGAGCATTTCTGTATTTTTTCACTATTCCTAAAATATCTCTTAGACCAAGAAATAAACATGAACACCAGCAGTCAAGAACTTAAAAATATTATTATAATTGCTCTCATTATATATATTTGATAGAATGAGAGGTCAGATTAAGAGGTGATATAGTTTAAAAATAAACTTCAGAAGCTGTGTGGTTAGTAGCAAAAGCTTCCAAAAGGCTTCCATAGCCTCGGCAGCTCTGGTCAAGATCATCGGTAATCACTGATGTGTTCAGAGTCACTGTGTACTCACTTCCCATGCAGGACCTCTGTCTTCAAAGAGCTGTATTATGAGACTAAATAGTAAGACTTAGTCTCAGTTACTTCGTTTTAGTGTATTAAGTGGAGGATATTCTTATTTTACACAAATTATAGTTATGTCTAAATGCTTGGAAAAGATGTATCATTCTTGGGTTCCTCTTTAAAGATAATTAAGTTTCAGGAAAAAAAAGTGAAATTACCATCAAAATGCAATGACTTTGAACAGCAGTTGTCTGGACTTCTGAGAAACAGCTTTTATTCTTGTGCTTTTTTATGTTTTTTGTTTGTTTTGATTTGGTTTTCTTTCTTTCTTTTTCTTTTTCTCTCTCATACAAAATGCTGAACTCTTTACCTAGAATAGAGTTAATCTTCTGTGTATAAAGGTAAATGAAAATAGATCTTAGTAAAAAACAAGACTGGGAAAAGGAGGGGGAAGAGTAAGAGGGGTGGGAGTATTGTGAGAGGGCGGATATGGTGGGAAGAATTACTGTTTTCCTAATGTTGTACTTATGAAATGCATGCAAATAAAAAAAAGAGAAAGAAGCAAAAACTAATTACATTTTCTTTGTATTTTCTCCATTCACCCTATGCAACTGAAAGATGTAATTATCTTTTCCCATTCCTGAATTTTTCTTAAATTCTTTCAGAGTTAATTCATTGTCTTTGTGTATATGTGTGTGTGTAATTAGATTCAATACCAATTGAAAATTGTTATATGATGGGACTGTTTCTAGAACATGATTAAAATATTTGGAACTCTAGAAATTTGCTACTAATCTCATCCCTGAAAGACACTTATTTCAGCAATTTCTATGGCTAGGTATAATGATAAGATATTTTGTACTCTCTTAGATACATCAAAAAATAGTTACTTGATTTGGCTTTGGGGATTATACAAGAAAGAGGAATCACCCTGCTTTGCTTGCTCAAAGACTTCACTGAAGCTCCTAGGTCAAGTACTCCTCTGCTTTGTAGCTTCTCTTTCTAAATTACATTTGTTTCTGGTTAACTGGAGAATGCATGAGTGATTATCAAGCAATCATACATGATTTTTTGATCATATCTTATATATTCAGTATAGTAGTGGGTTTTAAAAACACTTAAAAGAGTTTAAAATGTAGCCCTGCCTTCAGTGAAGAAAATTAATCTGCTATTGGCTAGCACTTTGTTATAATTTCTTTGTTTTAACTTTTTTAATCCTCATAATAACTTTGTGGAACAGGTAGCATGACATTTCATCATTTTGCTCTCAAAAGTATTTCAGGCATGGAAAGCCAAGACACTCTGGGAAAAAACAAACAAACAAACAAACAAACAAAACAAGCTTAAATGAAAGAGCTCCACAAGTGAGATCCCAGTGGAAAGAACGGGTCATCAAAGAAGGAGGTACCTTTCTCTGAAGGGAGGAGAGAACTTCTACTTTGACCATGGCCTTGTCTAAATATGATCAGAGTCGGTGAACTCAGGGGGCTTCCATAGCCTTGGCAGCTCATGACAAGAGCCTAGGGTGATTACTGATGCCATAAACAAGAGTGTCAATTTGTTAAGTCAACAACAGGAGTCACTGTGCACTTACTCCTCATGTAGGATCTCTGTCCTTAGTGTGCTGTACATTGAGATTTAATGCTATAACTAGTACTGAAACAGTATTTTCACTTTATGTTTCTGTGTGGGAGCAAACTGTTGAAATCTTTACTTAATGTATGCTAAACTGATCTTCTGTATATAAAGAGAATCGAAAATGAATCTTGATGTGAATGGAAGGGGAGAGGGAGCAGAAAAGGGAAAGGTTGTGGGTCAGAGGGACGTTATGGGGGAGAAGCCATTGTAATCCATAAGTTGTACTTTGGAAATTTATATTCACTAAATAAAAGTTAAAAAAAATAAAAAATAAAAAAATATACTGTGAAGAGGCTAACTCATTTGATCATTTTTTTAAACTTTTATTTAATAAATATAAATTTCCAAAGTACAACTTCTGGATTATAGCGGCTTTTTACCCCAATTACCTCCCTCCCATCCACAACCATCCCATCTCCCATTCCCTCTCCCATCCCATTCACATCAAGATTCATTTTTAATTATCTTTATATACAGAAGATCAATTTAGTATATACTAAGTAAAGATTTCAACAGTTTGCACCCACACAGAAGCACAAAGTGTAAAGTACTGTTGGAGTACTAGTTATACCATTCATTCACATAGTACAACACATTAAGAACAGAGATCCTACATGGGAGTAAGTGCACAGTGACTCCTGTTGTTGATTTAACAATTGACACTTATTTATGATGTCAGTAACACCTGAGGCTCTTGTCATGAGCTGCCAAGGCTATGGAAGCATTTGTGTTTGCTGACACCGATCTTATTTAAACAAGGCCATTGTCAAAGTGGAAGTTCTCTCCTCCCTTCAGAGAAAGGTACCTCCTTCTTTGATGGCCTGTTCTTTCCCCTGGGATCTCATGTACAGAGATTTTCATTTAGGTTTTTTTTTTTTTTTTTTTGCTAGAGTGTCTTGGCTTTCCATGCCTGAAATACTCTCATGGGCTTTTTAGCCAGTTCCAAATGCCTTAACGGCTGATTCTGAGGCCAGAGTGCAAATCATTTGATCATTAACCCATGGTTAGGCAATGGTAAAGCCAGGATTTGACCCCAGGTCTGGCTGTCATTTGTGTTTCTGTTGTTGCCACTCTACTATATTGGGGGAAAGTGTACTGGGAAGTTTGGAATGGGAAGGAAGACAGTCCCTGAAAAGGGAACTGGCATGAAAAGTTAACCTGAGTAAAAAGCTTGGGTTGTATTTGGAAACAGAAGAACAATTTGGTTGAAGTAATACATGTGTGTGTCAGAGAATAAAGTGATTTATGAAGGCCAAGTTGATGAATTTTATCTAGACAGTGGGAGCTCATTTGTAGGCAGAGAAATAAATGAAAGTAGTCTTTTGACAGCATTAATCTAATGGGATATTTTTGTGTGTGGTTGAATGGGAAGGATATTGAAGCAAGGATTTTATTATCGTGTGATAAGGACCAGTGTGAAGGTAGAAGGGAAAGGATGGAAGGATATAGGAGATGTTTCAAGGAAGAATCAGTAGGGCGTGTGGGGTGGTTGTATAAGGAAGAGACGAAGTCCAAAATAACAAAGGTATCTTGTCTGGAGGAATGTAGAAAGGTGCAGCCCAGTGACTGATAGCTCTTCATTAAGGGGAAGGCTTGCCAATGCTTTACTAGCCACATGGTATACTGAGAAGAACTCCACCCTGCCTAAGCTGTAAGGTGCTCATGTGCAGGAAGACTTTGGGAGAGAAGGAGGAATTGGGATACTTACGAAAGGCAAAAATTGGGAGAAGTTTTCTTACTCCCTTTTGTTGCAACACCAACAAAGTGACTATCTTGACTTCAGAGATAGGTTTAACATACAGTCATATTTTAACTAAAGAGATGTTTGGTGTATTCACTACAAAGATCTCTACTTGCATCCTCTACCTTGCTTAATATGCTTTGAGGTTTAATTCTATCTTTAGTTTGTTGGTGGAGCTTACTTCATTCATTTCAGGTGAATTCAAACAGTTGGAGCCCTTGTTATGCTTGTCAGAATTCTTTGTGTATATCAGGAGGCTCATTATCCTTGTTTGAACTTGATGAATTTGGTACTTTTGCCAACTAAATTATTGATTTCATAGTTGACACTTCTCAATGGAAACATTTTTGAAAGTTCATTTAAAAGACTAGGAAGTTCAGATTATATAATATTTTAACAATGCTATTAATATATGTAACATGTTTTCTGTGTTTTTTTTATGACATTTGAAAGATTACTGAGGGAATTCGAGATTATGCTTAGAAGTACTTGTACTGCATTATAGAGAAAAAGTTATGTCAGACTCGCCAGTCATATAGAAATGGACACTGAAGTGATTAGTTTGTAATATAATTATGTGTAGTGAGGTTTTAGTTTTAGTTCCATTCGCAGATTGTTTAAAGATATCTCTGTTTTAGTTCTAACCTGGATTGTATCTATTTGGGAGTCTTATAAATGAGTTATCAGAGCATTTGCAAGCTTTGCAAGGAAGAGAAGCAAAAGTGAACACAGTTTATTAATACAGCAAATGTATTTTGAGTGTCTGCTGTATGCCAGTGATCAAACTAGAATCTTGGGATACAGAGATGAATATTATAAAGTCTCTATCATCAAGGAGCTCTCAGAAAAATGGAACAGGCTCACTTTTAAACAAGTTTAATGAAATGCAGTTTTTATAGGTCCCAGTTTAGTTAATAGTTGTATTTGCGTTATTTTTCTAGCTTTAGGAAAAAAATAAATTCACAGCTGCTATTCCCCATGAAATTCAGCATTCAGCTGTTTAATAACACAGTAGATAATCTGTAAAGAAAATGCATAGTCTTGGGGCCAACACTGGCATAGGGAGTAAAGCTGCCACCTGCGGTGCCAGCATCCTGTAAGGGCACCAGTCCTGGCTGTTCACTTCCAGCTTAGCTCCCTGCTGATGTGCCTAGGAAAGCAGCAGAGGATGGCCCAAGTCTTTGGGCCCTCTGCACCCACGTGGGAGACCCAGAGGAAGCTCCTGGGTTTGAGTTGACCCAGCTCAGGCCATTGTGGCCCTTGGGATGTGAACCAGTGGGTGTAAGATTCTGTCTGTGGCTCTGTGTCTCAAATAAATAAATATATCTTTTTTTAAATGTATAATCTTACATCTTGTCTCTTTCAGACTTAATGACAAGAACATTTTACTACATATGTTTGGTATTAAGAGTTCTTAATACATTTTTAACTTTTATTTAATGAATATAAGTTTCATGAGTACATCTTTAGAATATAGTGATTCTTCCCACCATACCTGCCCCCCCCACTCCCTTCCCACCTCTTCCTCCTTCTCCCATTCCCAGTCCCATTCTCCATTAAGATTCATTTTCAATTAACTTTATACACAGAAGACCAACTCTACATTAAGTACAGATTACAACTATTTGCACACCTGTACACACGAAGTTCTTAATACATTTTAAACCTAAACATTTTTACATTGGTTTATGAATTTCTATTTGATTTGAACAAGATATGCATTGTTTCTGTTTTATTTATTATTTATTAGTTATTTGAGAGAGACAGAGAGGAAAGCTTCCATTTGCTGATTTGTTGCACAAATGCCTGCAATGGCTGAGGCTGGACCATGGTTAAAGCCAGGAGCCAGGATTGCCATCCAGGTGTCCTACGTGAGTGATGGGAATCCACTTGCTTGAGTCATCACTCCTGCCTCTCCCTGTCTACATTAGTAGAAGCTGGAATCAGGAGCTAGAGCCAAAAATTGAATCTAGGTACTCTGGTAAGGGATTTGAGTGTCTTAATTGGCATCTTTTTTTTTTTTAAACTTTAATTTAGTAAATATAAATTTCCAAAGTACAACTTATGGATTATAGCGGCTTTTCCCCCCCATAACCCCCTCCTACCTCCAACCATCCCATCTCCCACTCTCTCTCCATCTCATTCTCCATCAAGATTCATTTTCAATTATCTTTATATACAGAAGATCAATTTAGTATATATTAAGTAAAGATTTCAGCAGTTTGCACCCACACAGAACACAAAGTGTAAAATACTGTTTCAGTACTAGTTACAGCATTAATTCACATTGGACAACACATTAAGCACAGAGATCCCACATGAGGAGTAAGTACACAGTGACTCCTGTTGTTGACTTAACAATTTGACACTCTTGTTTATGGCATCAGTAATCTCCCTAGGCTCTAGCCATGAGTTGCCAAGGCTATGGAAGCCTGTTGAGTTCGCCAACTTCGATCTTATTTAGACAAGGTCATAGTCAAAGTGGAAGTTCTCTCCTCCCATCAGAGAAAGGGACCTCCTTCTTTGATGGCCTGTTCTTTCTTTCTACTGGGATCTCACTTGCAGAGATCTTTCATTTAAGTCCTTAAGTCTTCTTTTTTTTTTTTTTTTTTGCCAGAGTGTCTTGGCTTTCCATGCCTAAAATACCCTCTTGGGCTCTTCAGCCAGATCCAAATGCTTTACGGGCTGATTCTGAGGCCAGAGTGCTGTTTAGGACATCTGCCATTCTATGAGTCTGCTGTGTATCCCGCTTCCCATGTTGGATCGTTCTCTCCCTTTTTGATTCTATCAGTTAGTATTAGCAGACACTAGTCTTGTTTGTGTGATCCCTTTGACTCTTAGACCTATCAGTGTGATCAATTGTGAACTGAAATTGATCACTTGGACTAGTGAGATGGCATTGGTACATGCCACCTTGATGGGATTGTATTGAAATCCCCTGGCACATTTCTAACTCCACCAATTGGGGCAAGTCCGATTGAGCATGTCCCAAAGTGTACATCTCCTCCCTCTCTTATTCCCACTCTTATATTTAACAGGGATCACTTTTCAGTTAAATTTAAACACCTAAGAATCATTGTGTGTTAATTACAGAGTTGTCTTAATTGGCATCTTAACTACTAGGCTAAATGCATGGCCCTGTGTTCCTCCTCCCTCCCCTCTGCCTCCCTCCCCCTTCTGCACTCCCCCCTCCCTCCCTCCTTCCCCCCTTCCTCCCTTCCTTCCTTCCCTCCCTCCCTCTCTCACTGTCTAACTCTGTCAAATAAAAAATAAAAAAAGAAGAATGCATGGAGACTGCAATAACTTGTCCAATGTTTTGAATGTTCCTGGCAACATATTTAATGGCCCAGTACACAGAAGAAAAGCAGAAAAGCAGTGTTTTTTTTTTTTTTTTGTTATTCCTGTGTGCACAGTACTGTGATTATTTTAAAACATTTATTTTATTTATTTGAAGGACAGAGTTAACAGAGAGGCAGAGGCAGAGAGAGAAGGGGAGAGAGACAGAGAGGTCTTCCATCTGCTGGTTCACTCCCCAGAAAGGCTGCAGTGGCTGGAGATACACTGATCCAAAACCAGGACCCAGGAGCTTCTTCTGGGTCTCCCACACAGTGGGCAGGGACCCAAGGAATTGGGCCATCTTCCACAGCTTCCCTGTTTCATAGCAGAGAGCCAGATTGGAAGTGGAGCATCAGGGACTCAAACTGGCACCCATATGGGATGCCAGCAGCTTTACCCATTCTCCACACGCCGGCCCCAGTATGTGCTTTTAACATACTATATTCAAACTTTAAATCATAAACCTTTTTGCACTTCGGATGTATACCAACCAGAAATTCTTTATTGATTTTCATGCTAGACTCTTAGGCATGGAAGATATCAAACATCATTTTTTTTATTTGTGTGTATCTCCTAAATGATATCAAACATTATCTAAATGTTTACAATACCTAGAATACTAATTGACTTTGAATGAATGATAGTGACAAATGTTTAAGCTTCAAGATGTGTTTACTCCATTTCCTGGACATGACAAAATGTGACTTTTGCAATGATAAATATGTCACTACCATGTGGATTAAGATGCAGTTGCACAATTGACCAAATTTTATCTTTAGCACTTCCCCATGAGTGCATCAGTGCTCCTTGTAGCTTTTACCCAATCCTTTTGTGCTTTTCTGTTACTTTTGTGCTTCTGCTCTACCTGGCTACCACTTCCATTTCTAGGTAGCTTACAAATACTCTTTGATAGAATAGAAATTAAACTAGTATTCACCCAAAGGATCCTTTCCTGTTAAGACCACTTCATTACTTTCATTGCATTTTCTATTAGAAGAAAACTATTGAGTCTCAGTTCTGTGTCGAAGAATAAAGGTTGCTGTTTTGTAAGTAACGTTTTCTTTGAAAACATCATTAAACAGCTCATAAGCAAGCTGACTATTGTGAAACTACCCTCCATGAAATTTATGACATGGAAATTATGTCTTTCTACTTGAAGAAAGCAGTTTTGAATCTTCAGAGGCCTTGGTCATATCTGCCAGTTTAGAAACACTGTGCAAAACTTTATGTCAAATAGTCCAGCCCTCCAAGAAAGATGCTGCCTTGTTAATTAAACTCAAGTCATTTGTGTTAGTTGGTACTTTGGTCAGAATGTCTTGAGCACAGGTCAGTAACCTGACTGTGTTTAAGTAGTAGGGTTTAAACCAATGTTGTGTTGGATTAATGAGCTGCTTTACTGATTATGAAAATCCTTTCTCTTCATTGTAACCCAGTAGTTTGGCATGAAACAATTAAGTTTGTGGAAGTCAAATAATGATGTACAATGTTTCACTGACATAACCCCTCATACCTCATTTGACAGGTGGTAATGCTTCTGTTGATAGTATCAGGCTGAGTGCCTAGTAAATCATGAGTCTTGTACTAAAAGTTAATACTGCTTGATAGAGAACTAATATATCTCTGTACCTTTGCATCCTATTCAGTTACTCTCATTTGTCTATTGAATATTTATTTATGAATGCCATCACAAATAATAGCCCATGTTCAGATATTTTCTGTTTTTAAGTTAATAGGTGCTATTATGAAAGAAGATTTTTCTGAAATAAGATATTTATGTTCATATGGAAAAACAAGGATAGTTTCCAATCTAAAAAAACAAAGGGAGTATGTTATCTCTATCATGCCTTTTCATTCCAAGAAAAATTATAGCAATTAAAATCTAACAATGTATTTTTGATTATTTAGAAAAACTCTTTAGATATGAAAACAACAGCTGTTTTGCTTAAATGTTATATTCATGAATTTTTGTACATGGCCCACAACTATGTTTGAACTTATTCACTTTATATGGAATATGGAAGTTAGGTTGGGAAGAATGAGGGAGTGAACATCAAAAAGAAGTCTTTGAACCAGTAATAAATATTATTAAATATAAAAATTATAAATGGCACATGGCTTCCTCTGATTTCTTCCTTCTCTGCACCTTTAAAGATAATTAATTACTTGTCTCCCTGTGTTCCCACACATCTGTTCTACTAGTAAAGCAGCTAACTTGTATACGTGTTTTGTTGTATGTCTGTGTTTCTTTTCCCATTAGGTCTGCAGCAATTTGTGAGGAGGTCCTGTGTAATTCACTGGTGCATTCCTGATTTAGAGTGCCTGGCACATATTTGGTCATCAGTATTATTTGTCAAAGGAATTGGAATGAATGCATTTCCTGTATTTAGCATAAAAAAGCCTCATAATTCTTCACAGTCCTCTGAAATGTTGTGCATTAATGTCATGTATAATTGTGATGTTGAAAATAGATCTCAGGCTGTGTAGAAAATTCAGTGGACATTTATATTTTAATAATAGAGTCGTAAAGAATGATGTTTCTCGAGTCTGTTCCTTTTCTTCCCTTTTGTATGCATACGTTCTGCTGTTTCTTTTGTGATATGCTTGAATTTGTGTATTAATTTTCTTTTTCTATTTTGGTTTTCCCTTCTATTTTCAGTCGTTGAACAAACTTTCCATTTATTCTTTTTTTTTAATTCTTTCTTCTTCATCTTGTTTATGTTGTACGGAATTGACAGCATATTGTCAGGGCAGAAATAGTGAAGTACCCGGAAGAAGATAATCGACATACCACCTCTGCTCAGAGTAGAATCTGTTCAGTACAGTAGCGCAGGTATTAATGGATAAATTACTGCCATTTTTGGGAAGGGGAGGGGAGAACTAGTGAATACTGTCTTGTTCTTTAATCTTTATGAATAGGGAAATTCAGATGATTGTACATTATTGGAAATTAATATTACATAATTCCTGTTTTACAACTTTGAAAATTGGTCCTTTGCCAGGAAACTTATGGATTAAACAAGAAATTGAGAACAAATTAAAATAACTTTTCAGTTACTTTTAAACATATTTGTCTTTATGGTTGTATTTATTATATATACAGTGAAGTAGAGAATTAAGGTAGTTATTTCATTTTTCATTCCCTTCCACTTTTTATGAAATATCCAGGTAATTGGGAGAATATATTTAAAATTGTCCTTGACATACCCTTCTTTGGCTGCTTATAGATGCAGATTTAGGAAAAAGAGTTGAAAAAAGTAAAAAATTTGCTTTAATTTAAATTGTTACTTAGTGGTGAATATTAGGGTATGTTGCTAAATTAATTGTTTCACATACTCCCTTAACTGTGGGTTAGAGGGAAAGAAAAGAGTTAAAAGTGTCTTTTGGCTTAAATTATTTTAGAAATATGAAATATTTCTAAATTTCTTGCTATTTTATTGGAGTTGTTATTCATAACACAATAGTGAGCTATTTGGAAGAAAGAGATTTGGGAGGAAAGTTTTAAAAACTGGAAAAGTTTTTAAAATGGAGTTGCCTTCAAAATTTCTGCTTTATATGTGAGTCCTCCTAAACATATGTCTTTTACTAACTCATACTCTGCTGTAGACATACGAATGAAAGTTATGACTGAGTATAATGGCTTATGGGAATACTAATGCATAATGACAGTGTTACTTTGAAATAATGAGGTCTTGGCTATGAGTTAAATGTGTGTGAATAATTTAATTCTTTTGCTTTAAATTACAATGCATTTAATTTTTCATATTTGTTCATCTTTTTTTAATAAAACTTGTAATAACCTCAAGTCAGTGTCATAAAACTAGAAAAAAACTCAATGACTGAGTTGCCATTGCGTCTTTAAAGCAAACAAACAAACAAAACTAAACAAAAAGAAACAAAAAAACCCAACTTCCCATTAGTTTGTTTTGGTTGATTCTTTTAGTGTCAACTCCTGCTTCATTTATGATGTCTGTCATCAGGAGTTCACCAAAGTTCAGACAATAAAAATATACTTGAAGGAGCTCTTTCTAAATGTTCTGATGTCCTGATAATAACTGTGCTTTCTTTTATGACAGAGGGTGGTGAAGGCAGATATTGTAAACTACAACCAGGAACCCATGTCAAGGACTATTCACCCGCCTAGAAGCTCTATGTGTGCAGTTCAATGAGCACATTTTTCTTTTCTATTGATAGTTTTGGCTGCCCTTCACCTCTGATGGGGCCCAAGACTTCAAGGAACTTGCTTTTATCAGTGACCATCTCTGTAGTTCAGTTCACACTTTCCTCCCAACTTGCTTCATCAGTAAGTGTTGCCGCACAGCCGCAGGCAGCTCTCTGGACTGGAAAGAATTCAACTTCAGGACCACACACTTTGAATTCAAAATGGAAAGCCCATTCTCTGGAATTTAGACTGCTTCATTGAAAAAGAATGGTATTGGTTCTTGTTATATCTCTAGTTTTATCCCCCCCGCCCCCCGGTATAAAACAGTTTTTTAACTAAATATGAAAACTGTCCAAGTCTTGATCATCAGTCTGGATTTTGCCACAGTATAGATACATTCTCTTATTGGGACTTAAATATCTCAAAGTGTATGTTAAAGTGCAAACATTGAAACAAGTAATATATTTTATCTACAGATAATTAAGAAGGCATTCTTTTGCTGTCAGTTGTGAGTAAAAATATATAAAGCTGTATCTAACAGAAAATGCTTAAAAAGAGACTGTAATAGAAATATTTTTTCATTTAAAAAAAAGAGCCTAAATGGTTTATATTGTAGTTTGTAACTCACAAAGTATTGAGTGTTTGATATTGTATTTTATTACTGTATCATGGTCGTTGTGTATTGTAGAATACTCAGGTTAGATGGCTTTATGAATTTTGGTCAATGTTCAGGTGATGTGCCACATGGACTTTTTCTCCTACAAACCACAGAAGAACACTCCCAGAGTGAGTTACAACGTACTGTTGGATCATTGTGGATCAGACTGTACCTGATGTTCAGATGTTTTTCTGTTGCAAATAAATCTATTTAAATTAATTTTGGGATGAATTTTCTTTAAGCCTTCTTCCTTTTTGGTACAGAAAAACAAAGTGGATTCAGTTGCACAATCAGTGATCCTCTAAAGTGAGCATATAGTCAGTCACTTGCAGTTGTTATTTTACTGGGACAGTTAAAGTCCACACTCCACAGCCTGCCATTCCAGGGTCTACATAGCAGCTTTAACCTTTCTTTCTACCTTTTTGCTTGCCACTCTTACCTGGTGCAAATTGAGCTGGGGACGCATCCTGTCGGCTTTTCTTTATACGCAAGTACCTGTACTGGGGATCCTCCCATCCCCAAAATGTCCATCTCCTGATGCCAGCCCTTAGGCACCATGAGGGCAGGGTTCTGTTTGTCTCGGTCATTGCTGTGTTTTTATCTTAAGGCACAGTGCCTGGCCTGATGGATGCTCTGTCTTTGCTATCTTGACGCAGGAACAAATGCTGCCCCTCCACAAAGCCTGTCCCCGTCTCCACAGCTGACAGGTCCACATCAGTACCTCTTGGATGGTCACACCCCTGTGTGCTGTGAATCAGCTTTTTATGTCCCTGCCTCTTAACGGTTAACAAGCCATGAACTCAGTGAAGGGCAGCTGTGAGTCTCCTCTCATGTCTTCTAGAGTGCCTAACACGGTGCCTGTGGAGATTTTGTCACAAGTGTGTGCAGGAATTCTGGACACAGAATTTTACAGCTATGAGAGATTTTTAGAATTCTTGTTATTTCCCATTCTTTATGTGCCTAAGTAAACTTAAGTGTGGAGAGATTAACATGCTAGAGGTTCTGGAATCTGAGTTAAGATCTGATAGACCCCATCTCTAGGCCAAGAAATTTTTTTTTTTTTTTTTTAGTTAAAAAGGATTTAAGAGATTGTGACAGTACTCATTAGGTAGCTGGCCCAACCTCTTTCTAGTTTGATTTCCATACTTTTCATTTTATAACAATCTAGCAGCCTGTTATCACTTCAGGGTGGTAAGTCCTTCCCTTCAACATCTTCCTGAAGTATGCAGGTCAGTTGGCTAGGGCCTTGGGATAGTGTGAAGTGAGCACATGAAATCGCAACCCTCAAGGATGCCGTAGTCAAGTAGGAGAGATATTTGTTGTTTCTGCTGTTATTTTAAAAGCCTACTATTAAACTTCCCTGAAGGTATACATTCAGTAAGGGACAAACTATGCTCTTTTGGTCATTTTTGTGTTGTGTTTTGCTCTTTATTTATCTTTAAGATTTTTATTTATTTATTTGAGAGGCAGAGTTACAGATAGAGACAGACAGAGAGGTCTTCCATCTGCTCTCTGGTTCACTCCCCAGCTAGCCACAATGGCCGGAGCTGAGCCGATCCAAAGCCAGGAGCCAGGAGCTTCTTCTGGGTCGCCCACAGTGGTGCAGGGGTCCATGCACTTGGGCCATCTTCTGCTTTCCCAGGCCATAGCAGAGAGATGGATCAGAAGAGGAGCAGCCAGGACTCAAGCTGGTACCCATATGGGATTCTGGCACCACAGGCAGAGGCTTAGCCCACTATACCACAGTGCCAGCCATTGTATTGTTATTACATCTGTGAAAACTTGAGGATTTTCAAGTGTTTTGTTTCCAGTACAGTTTCTGTAGTACTGTAAAATATGGTTTACATACAAGTGACTGCACAAGCTAAGTGTCTCTGGCAATCAGAGGAGGCAGAGAGAAACTGAAAAAGATCCATGATGAGATGAAGATTCTTGTTAAGCACTGAATGGGACTGAGCAGGGGACCGAGGGAGAGAAAGGCTGTTGTACATATGCACATTGCTTGGCATTTGTGACATGAACTGTTTAATTCCACACCAGTCTCTGAGAGATGAGTAATGCATTGTCCACTCTCACAGAAGAAATCAGAGCTTAGAGGAAGTGATTATAGGGTCCCTCCTTCAAGGTGACAAGCTACTGAAATGGTAGAGCCAGGAGTCACACAAAATGCTTCTGAATCAGAGTACTTGAGGCTGGTGGGGGGTTTAAGCTGCTTTCCATTGTGAAGATCACACAATTGACATCCTACCTGGGAATTGAAAGTGTTTGTGTTAGGCCGGCGCCGTGGCTCAATAGGCTAATCCTCCACCTTGCGGCGCCGGCACACCGGGTTCTAGTCCCGGTCGGGGCGCCGGATTCTGTCCCGGTTGCCCCTCTTCCAGGCCAGCTCTCTGCTATGGCCAGGGAGTGCAGTGGAGGATGGCCCAGGTGCTTGGGCCCTGCACCCCATGGGAGACCAGGAGAAGCACCTGGATCCTGGCTCCTGCCATCGGATCAGCGTGGTGCACCGGCTGCAGCGGCGGCCATTGGAGGGTGAACCAACGGCAAGGGAAGACCTTTCTCTCTCTGTCTCTCTCTCTCACTGTCCACTCTGCCTGTCAAAAAAAAAAAAAGTGTTTGTGTTTAATTTTTTTTAAGAGATTTATTTATTTATTTATTTGAAAGTCAGAGAGACAAGGAGAGGCAGAAAGAGAGGTCTCCATCTGCTGGTTCACACCCCAGATGGCTGCAATGGCTGGAGCTGCACTGATCTGAAGCCTGGAGCCAGGAGCCAGGAGCCTCCTCCATGTCTCCCTCATGGGTGCAGGGGCCCAAGGTCTTGGGGCCATCTTCTGCTGCTTTCCCAGACCTTAGCAGAGAGCTGAATCGGAAGTGGAGCAGCCAGATCTCCAACCAGCACCCCTTTGGAATGCCAGCACTGCAGGTGGCAGCTTTACCTGCTACACACAGTGTCGGCCCCTGTGTTTAAGTTATTTTGAGAAGTGGCAATGCACCTGTGCTGGCCCGTGCACCCTCACTCTAAGTACCTTGACTGGCAGAATGTGCACAAAACGGCTGTTGTAGGTTGTGAGTAAGTTTGTGCTGTGGTTACCAGGGTAAAAACAGGACTCATTTGCCACCCTCCCCCACCCCCTGCCTTCAGTATCATTGGTTTTCTGTGTGTCCCAGCTAAAAGTGACCTTTTGACTCGATGAAAACAGGCATAATGAACATGTAGTAGAGCATATGGCCAAAGATTTCTGAATTCCATATGACAGTTTTCTCCATACCTTGGGTTTTATTTTTGAAACAGAAACGTAGGGTTCATGCTTATTTTACTTTGACTGTTACCTCTCCTATCTACAGTTTTTAATTTAAAAAATTACAAGTCTTTCCATCTAGTTTTAGGCACTTTTGTCTCCTGAAGACACATGCTATAAAGTTTCAAACACATTGTGGTCACTTCTGCTTATTGAGCTTTCGAAAAACACAAAAGTCTTCCACCAGAACTGGTCATTGGATGCTGCCTTTCAAGTGCACCCTCTATTATGTGTGGCAAACCGCTCTGGAGTGGTTTTTGGAGTGGTCCAAGTAACTCCTGTGACTGCTTTATTATTCCAAGAGGAGGTAAGCCAGGGCTCTTTAAAGTTGATCACTGAAACAATGTGATGGATCATAGTAATTGGTGTGGCGTTTAAAAATAGAAGGTCTTCTGGCTTTAACCCCTGCTAGTGATTGCTGTAAATTGTAGCTGGAGGTCCTGAGCAACAATTGCAACATTGAAAGGACACTGGAGTGCAGACCTGTTAGGCATTGTGGTACACATCTATGTCGCCACTCCTCCCAGGGTCAGTTTCCTTTCTTCTTGATGGAACACTCCTGTATTTTCAGCCACTCATCACTCGAGAAGTGGATCCTAACTGGTTTGAACTCATTAGGGTGTTAATCCCCCTTTACCTCAGTAGTTGCTCAGAATCTGGCTGACAACTCCATCAGAGCTAATGGAACTAGAGGGGACATTTACTGAGATGTTCTGAAAAACAAAAGCTATTCCTAGAATACTTTCTGTCCACTGGATTGGAATGAGAAAGGATAGAGCTCTGAGTGACATTGACAGTCATCTTGAGGCTACAGTGGGGGAGCCCAAGGGTTGGCTGATGCCATAGGAGCAGGAGAGGAAAGTCAAGAAAGTCTGAGTCGCTGTCATTGTGTGAGTTCCAGGTCAGGCCTTGCCCCGCCATGTTCAACATCATGATGTCAATTTCCCTGTATCATTTAGGCTAATGTCATTTTTTAAAAAAAAATTATTTCTTATGTAAGCAACTATTATGTACCAAGACCTTTGCTTGCCAGAGAAGATGAAGATGATCTGAGTTTTACCCTTAGTCTAGGCATGCACATAACTAAGAATGTTAAATGCTTCACATTGTTAAGTGTTTCAATAGGCCTATAACATATTATAAAATGATGTGGCTTAGCCTCAAGTCTGGGGGGGGATGGACTGTAGATAACAGGAAATAGGGTCAACGGTGTAAGGTGATTACCCTCAAAAGTAAAGAAAAATTAGCCTACATAAACACACACACGCACACACACACACAAAACTGTTTCCTTCTGAGGAGGTGTGCACATGAATTACCTGGCAAATACTGAGTCAGTATGTTTGGGGTGGATTTGAAGTTGTTTTTATATCAGCTCCCAAGTGATGCTAATGCTGTTGGGTTTTGGATTACTCTTAGAATTACAATGGATTAGGCCATGCCTGCAGTATCTCCCCCCTATGGATGCCTGCCATGAAGAGAGAACAGGTCACAGTCATGATGACGATGATGATGAGGGGATTCAAGTTCCCTGAAACCACTGAGGTAGACTACGCCTGCCATGGAAAAGTGAAGGCATCAGAGAGACTCTAATGGTAGTCTTCAAATAGATGCCAAAGCCTGCTCTAGAAAAAGATGATGTTTGTACTATAGACCCCATAGTACTCCAGAAATAAGATGCATAGATAGAAGCTATGGGAAGGAGACTTTGATTCAGCCTGACAATGAGCCAGGAAAGGTAGATGGTCTGGAAAGGAGATTTCTATCCAGCCTAAGAAAATCTTGCAAACATTTCTTCCCAAAGATTGGGAAGCAATCCCAAAGAGATTGCTACTATAAGATGTTGTATCATGGTGGAGAGTAGCAAACCCACATGTCTCCTGGACTATGGAGGTGAAAAGATCAGCAGTTCAGATTGTAAGACAGTAGGGAGTAGGGAGTAGTGGTGACTGATGACTTGGGAAGCATTTGTCCTGTTGAAAGACATTCTAATCCGATGTTTAAAGTTACATTGGGAAACTAAAACCTGTTAAGGTTAGGGCCACTCCTACACTTGATCTTACCCAAAAGGCCGAGAAGTGATTAGGGCCACTCCTAACCCATGCAGAAAAACTTTTTGCCAGTTAGAAAAAAATGTGGTCCCTTTCTTCAGTCATCTTACCTCTTTTAGAAAATTGCCTTTTCAGGAGGAGGGTTGGTGGCATTTGGCACAGTGACTACGGTGCTGCTTGGGCTCCTGCATCCAGTATCGGAGTGCCTGGATTGGTGTTTTGGCTTTACTCCTATTCCAGCTTCCTACTAATGGACACACTGGAAGGCAGAAGGTGATGGCTCAAGTAGTAGGGCCCCTGCCTACTCACATTGGGGGAGACCTAGGTTGAGATCCTGGTTTTGGCCTGATGTGGGCATTAGGGCAGCGAACCAGCAGATGGAGAATCTCTCTGACTATGTCTCTGTCTCTCTGTCTTTCAAGTAAATTTAAAACAATTGTTTAAAAATGAACAAAAAAAGACTTGCTATTTTATTAGAATAAGACATTTCCCTGTCCTGGAAAATATATGATAAATCTTTAACATTAGTTGTGTCAACAGGAGCCATATGGATACTCTGAATTTGGCCCCCTGGGGACCAGATTAAAACCCTAAACCTTAATCTCTGGATGTAAAGCTGATGAAATTAGGGGAAAAAATTATTTGGCAAACTCTTTTTTTTTTTTTTTTTCAGAGTGCAGGATCATAATGTTAAGAGTAGGCCCTAGGGAAGCAGATCAGTTGGCAGGGTACCATGCAGTTCTAGGCATCAGAGAATCCACCTGTGGCAAATATGGTGTGCAGGGTTCTGGGAGCTGGTCAGTTCTACCTGAACAGGTTGAGGAGGTGGTCAGAACAGATCTGATGGGTGAAGGTCCTGGACCTAATAGCCTTGAATGACACTCTCCCCCACATAACGTCTTCACCCCTGGGAAGTGATCCTTTTAATAGAGCAGGGCTGATGGGCTGAGCACAGAATGGTGTCCACTCAATTTTGTTTAGCCCTTTCCACACTGGAGAACTAGGGCAAGAGGAAGGGCAGACTATTGTTTTTAAGTCTGGCTTCCAGTGATACTGAGTGTTCAAGTCTCCCACACTGTACATTGATGCAGTCAGGGCTGTAGGCTGACCTGAGGGAGGCTGATGTCCTTGGCACTGCCCATACACCAGCTCAGTTATGAGTTTCCCTCTTCTCCACTTTTCCACTCGACCCACTAATCCTTAGTTAACCTGGAACCCCAGGGTGCACGTGGATGGGATTCCTAGCTGCCTGGTCTCTGCAACCCCTTCTCCTTTTGCAACACTGCTGCCTGCATCTCTATGCCTGGATTGCTCCAATAGCTGCTTCCTTCAGAGACCTTCAGTCTGCTGTGCACACAGATGTGAGAATGAACTTGACGCGTGGGTTTCAAGTAAGTTACTCATTCAGAACCCCTCAGTGGCGGTAGCCATTTCCATCAAAGTAAAATGAATTCCCCAGCTTGACTTTTTTTTTTTTTGAAGATTTATTTATTTATTTGAAAGTGTTTTACTGGGAGGGGGTGGTTTCCATCCGCTGGTTCACTCCAATTGGCCGCAACAGCTGGAGCTGTGCCAATCCAAAGCCAGGAACCAGGAGCTTCTTCCAGATCTCCCATGTGGGTGCAGGGGTCCAAGGACTTGGGCCATCTTCTACTGCTTTCCCAGGCCATAAGCAGAGAGCTGGATCGGAAGTGGAACAGCCAGGACTCAAACCCACACCCATATGGTATGCCGGCACTGCAGGTGGCGGCTTTACCCACTACGCCACAGCACCAGCCCCCAGCTTGACGTTTTATTCTCTAACAGCTTCCTTGCCCTTCCTTTTAAAACATCTGTTCAGTTCTGGTGAGCACTTTGTTTTACCCATTGGTTCATCACTTCTGTGTCTTTACTGGGATTTATTCTAGGGAAAGAGGGACCCTGAAGAGGCCGGTTGGGAAACCAATTCGATTTTTTGGCTCAGAAACCGATTGCATGGCTAGTCAACCCACTTAACCTCTCCGGGCTGCTTGCTCACCTGAAAGACCACAGGATAAGAGCAGTATAGGGATGTGGAGCCCATTTGTTGAGTGTGTCATATGTGCACTTGATCATCCCTGTGACTTAGTACAGGAATAGTGCAGGTGTGCTGCAGTCTTTGTAAGCAAGCTCTCATCTGATGTATGTGGCAGTCATTCTTCCAGGTGGCCCCTGCCTTTCACACCCTTGTATTCTCCCCCACGTGAAAGCAGAGTTGTGACCCATAGAAAACTGCAGACATGATGTGTGATTTCCAGGGTGAGCCTGTAAGAAGCATTGCAGCTTGTACCTTCATCCTTTAATTTGTTCCCTCTGGGAGAAGCCAGGAACCATCCCATGAGGACACTCCAGTAGCAGTGTGGACGGGGCCTTGTAGAGAAGACATCCTGCATGGCCAGCACCAACTTGCCAGCTCTTAGTGACAGCCAGCTTGGAAGCACATCCTCTAGCACAGCCAGGTCTTCCGTTGACTACAGTCCTGCCTCTGACTGCACCTTCATGGAAGATGTCACACCGGACGCACCCGGCTGAGCTGCCCCCAAGTTCCCCAGAAACTGTGAAAGATAGTGAATGATGGTTATTGTTTTAAGCCCCTAAGTCTTGGGGCAATTTGCTTCAAAGTAACAGGTAAGTAATATACTGGGTGAATGTATTACCTCTGATGGATGAGGAAACTGAGGCCCTCACGTGGTTTACTAACTCATCCAAGCTTATACTGCTAGTGAGTGATGGGGCAGGGCTGAACGTCCAGACCACCTGGCCCAGAAACGTGACTTCTCGCCCATCATGCCACCCTTCATGCCCTCTTCACTCTGGTGTCTCTGTGCCTGATCCAGAGGAGCTACTTATAGACAGTTTCAAATGAATGAGCCAAAACTCTTTATGATTAAATGTAGAAATCAATTATAGAAGTGTATGTTTATGAGGGAACACATAAAATAAAGAATGAATGTTTGCAATCTCTTTTAATAATAACCAGGTTGGAATTACTTATTGCTTAGGACTAATTTCTCCAAATTTTTTAATCCCCAAATAAAACCCTATAATTTTTTTCATTTATCTGAGGGTACTTCAATAAGTTAATGGAAAAAATGGGATTAAAACATAAATTTATTTTGGGGCAAAATGTTTGAAGTGTATAGTTTTTTCATAATATGCATTCTCATGAACTTTTTGAAGAACCTTTATATAGTTATTGTAAAATAATGCAGAGAAAAATAAACCAAAATCACATTTTGGTGAGAAATCGTCTTCCAGGTGTCTCTCAATGCATATATGCATATCCAGAAGCTATACATACATACAAGTTGCATTCCATCAAGGGACTAATTCCAAACTTTACTTTCTTGCTCAGTGATACAGAAGACATTTTCCTGTAACTGGAGCATAAGTGCACATCATTGGTTTTGACTCCATAGTTTCAAATGTACGGTTGCATGGTAGTTTATGTCATCTTGTCTCCTTCTGTGTACATTTATGACCCCCAAGTCTTCACTATTATTGTTAACTATGCTGTTTTGAACACTGAACATCCTATGTATATCTTTCTGTATTTGTTTGCCTTTATATATTTACCCTAGGATAAATTCCTAGAAGGAGAATGGCTAGTTCCAAAGATTATTTTGAAGTTATTTTGTGTTTTCATAAATTTTGCCAAACTATGCTTCAGAAATATGGTCCTAATTTATCTTGCTAATCACAAATGAAAGTGTCCACTTGCCCATGACCTCGCCAACACCAGAAACAGTAAATTTCGTCTGTAAATTTAGTGGGTGTGCTGACTGCCTAATCTACACAGCATGATGAGGGCTGATTTCCATCAGTAATCGTGAACAAAGGCAGGTAAAACCTCTGCACAATGTGAAGATCTGTGCCTACGGGGAGTTTTCCTGGTGCCTCTATTTTGGTCCTCAGATATTTTAGTAATGTCAGATTGTTTCTCATATATCCGGTAAATATCCTTAGAAACCTTTCATATGACCTTGAGTTGTATAATGTCACATCACACAAGTGGCTCATTAAAACAAAAGTAAGCCAACTGCCTTAGAGGGAGGCTTTGTTTTCCTGATTTTTCTCTCCTTCCCTCTGCAGCCTGCTGGATGACAGTTACCCCACCTGCACCCCTCGCTTGCACAGCATATCTCCTGCTCTCACAGCCACACCAGTGCCATTTGGCAGCCCCTAGAGGTCACTTCTTCCATTATCCTTCAGACCATGAACTCTCTGAGGCCTAGAATCTGGTGCAGCTTGAATGAATGGAAACTATATGGGAGGGTGTCACGAGTAACTAGTGAACCACAGTGAGCCGGGCAGAGCTCTGCCTTGGTGACTCTAGGCTGAAGGACTAAGCAACATTGCCTTAGCCACTAACCAGCTGTGTGACCCTGGGCAAATTCCTCCACCTGTGAGACTCTCTTTACTTGCATTGAGTCTGTTGGGTACCATCCGTGCTTCCTGGAGTTTGGTTGAGCAGCAGAATCATCTGGGAATCTTGGAACTTAGCAATTCTGGGGCCCAGCCTAGATGCAGGGCCCTGGATTCTGTTTGGAAACCACAGCCTCTGTGTCACTACCTCTGCTTTATTTGACCGGAATCTGTGAGCCTCAGTTGGCTAATCTGTAAGGTGGGGATGATAACCAGGATGACTGCCCTGAGAACTTCGTGGGCTGAGATGAGACTAAATCTGGAGAAGGCCCTCAAAAACGTAATTCCAAAAATGGGTAGGAGCCATTGGTCTTTTGTGTCCGCCTTTCTCAGTGTCGCTGGCAGTGCCATTTTGCTTAACCAACCCTTACAAGACGAATGGGTGTCCCTTTGATTATGAACGGGAAGTTCCCTCCAGGGGCCCTATCTTTTGCTTCTTCCACAAACAGCAGTCAGATTCCCTTGAAACCCCCTCATTTGTTCCAATCCACTGTAACCCACGCATGGAAGATTCTTTCTTTCCAGCTTCCCAAGACCCTTGGCTTTTGAGCCAACTTAACCCTTTCCTCTCACTCCACCACACCCCTGATTCTGTCCCTTACTCCAACCCTCTGTCTTTTTCTCAAATTTGTTTTCCGATCTGGCCAGGGGCCCACTAACAGATTGGCTGGCTGCCTCGTGTTGGGTCAGGGGGTGAAAATGATGTTGTGAAAAGCTGCCAGAAAGCTGAGCAAACCAAGATGTGGGTGCTGTCTCATTACTGTGGTGCTGTCTCTGCAGGCCCACCCCTGAAGGCAGTTGAGGATGATGAACCAATGAGGGAAGATAGAGGGAAGGGACCAAGGGTTTATCGAGTAGCTACTATGCACCAGGTACCATGGTACACATTTTTAATATTTTTTTGCAACAGCCAAGCTTATAGAGCACTAACTCTAGCATGGCATTTGCATAGGCTGTCTGAGTTAATCCACATCCCAGGCCTGCAGGGGAATTGTCATTCTCATCTTACTGATCATACACTTGGAGGAATGAAATGTCTTTTCCAAGGTCGCAGGGTCAGCAAAAGGCAGAACCGTAGTTTGAACCCTACCCTTACCAACTTGAGTCTGTCCATCCTGACAGGAGTGGTGCTTATTCAGGCTCCATATTTAGCACTTAAATTTCCAGGGAAATACTTGAACCTAGAATGGGACTTCTTTTAAGGTTTTGGAGCCAAAATTATTTTTAATTTTATGGCTAGGAAAAATGTAAACTTACATTTTCAGCAGACCAGAGATGATAAAGTATGCATTTGTCAAATAAAATTCTCTGCTATGATAAAGTAAATCGTTCTTTGGCCTTGTAAAAAATTAGGCCTCACTTGAACTGTTTTCACTTCAGCCTCTGCTAATATTTCTGTTATCTCCATTAGGGATTATAATGATAAATGCCTTTTTTTCGCATCGTTAAGCACTTCAGTGAATGTGTGAACACACAGAGCTGTGTAAGTCACTGAGAAATGAAACAACATGGTCTCCTGAAAAGAAGAACTGTATTTGAGAGCCTGGCAGATTGAGGTTAGCATCCTGGTTCTGCCACTCACAAGCTATGCAACCCTGGTCAAATTCCTTAGCTTCTCTGGGTCTCAGTTTCTTAATGTGCAAAACATGGATACCAATACTTTTCTCACTGAGTAATTTTGAGGATGGAGTGAGATGGCACACTTGTAGCACTTTACTTTGCCCAGTCTCTAATACTAAATGATAAATTCCACAGTTGTTACTGGACTAGCTCTCAATGTTACTAGCTATTTAATGGCAATACCCAGGGCTCACTGCACTTAAAGGCCTTTGGGTGGCAGGATTAAGTCCAGGCCTTCTGGTGGGTCTTAGCAGCTGATCTATGTGGTTAGAAATAACTCAGGCAGTAGGTGGCAGAAACTCATTAGTGGAAATACATGGGTATTTTACAATGTTTGTGAGAAAATGAAATTTAAAAAGATAAGTTTATTTTGGTGCAAAAGGAGTTCACAAAACTTTTTCAAATTTATTTTTTATTATTTATTTTAGGCTTACAAAAAATTGTGATGAGTTACCATATACCCATCACCCCATTTTTACTATTAACATATTAGTGTCTTTGTCACAATTAATGCACCACAGTCAACCTTCCCAGTTTTTTAATCCAAATTCCTTTTATCCCTCTCACCCCTCCCAGCTTCTAATAATCAACATCCTGTGCTCAGATTGAGGTTTAAAAAATAATTTATTTAACTCCCACATATAAGGGAGAACATGTGGTATTTGTCTTCCTGTGTTTGACTTACTTCGCTCAATATGTTGTCATCCAGTTCCATCCATTTTGGTTCAAATGACAGGATTTCTTTTTTTATGCATGAATAGTATTCCACTGTGTATACACATGCCATATTTTCTTTATCCATTGATCTGATGATGGACACCTGGGTT